>NC_092716.1:177109609-177424609 GCF_047496885.1 Scyliorhinus torazame
AATTATCTGCCACTATATATCGCTTTTTAAATGGTATATTTTCCCCCTTCCCTGCAGTCAAACTCCGTCGGAGGTGATGGTATCTATTGACGCTGAAAAAGCATTTGATAGGGTGGAGTGGGTTTATTTATTTGAGATTCGCGGGAGATTTGGATTCTGCCATAAATTTGCTTCTTGGATTAGCGTGTTATATAATGCCCCAAGGGCCAGGGTTCACACAAACACTCTACACTCAAATTACCTCCGCTAAAGGGCGCTAGACAGGGCTGCCCTCTTTTTCCACTTCTGTTCGCCTTGGCAATAGAGCCACTCTCTAGAGGTGGAACAACCTTCCTCTATCTTTGGCAGGTAAGATTCAAACAATTAAAATAAACTTTATTTTTCAATGTCTCCCCATTTTTCTGCACAAATCCTTTTTTATTAAGGTTAACAAATTGATTTCTGCTTTTACATGGGTGGGTAAGAATCCCAGAATCCGCAGCGTTCTACTCCAAAAGGACAGATGGGGGCGGGGGCTTGACTGCGAACATTCAATAAATTTTGTGTGGATCAATGGCCCCGATTTTATTTGGGGCCAAATGGAGGCTTGCTCTTGTACTACTTCTGCTCTCCTTGCCATAGTTACTGCACTATTGCCCTTTTTTCCTGCTAGATTTTCCTCAAACCCAGTGATGGTCTCCTCTCTTCGGATTTGGAATCAGTTTCAACAATATTTTAAGCTCCTTTCCAAATATTCACTGGCCCCTAGTTGTAACAATCGCCTTTTCTTACCTTCTGGATTGGACCCAACATTTAAATCTTAGAAAGCAAAGGGACTTGAGCATTTTGGTGATCTGTCTGTGGAGGGGAAGTTTGCCAGTTTGAGAGAGCTGGCTGACAAATTTCCAATGAGATCCCTCAGATAAACCCAATTCAAGCCTTTGTGACTTTTCTCGTATGGTTTTTCCTTTCTCTCCTTTGGCCCCATCTTCCTCCTTGCTGAAGAGGATTTTTATCCTTGGCTCAGCTGACAAGGGGTCTATTTAAGACCTATGTGGTCATATTCTCTTGTCGGATCCCTCCCAAGGGCGAGATGGGAAAGGGCGTTGGATCCTATATTTACCAGTGAGGCTAGGAGGGAGGCCCTTTACAGGGTCAACTCCATGTCCTTATGTGCCTGGTTGAGCCTAATTCAGTTCAAGGTGTTTCACAGGGTACACTTGACCAAGGCAAGGATGAGGGTTTTTTTTCCAAACGTTGAGGACAGATGTGATCCCTGTTCACTTGCCCCAGCTAACTATGATCCTGCCCCAAACTCGCTAGCTTCTGGGCTTTCATTTTTAGTACTATGTCAGGGATAATCCTGGTGGATTTAAACTCATGTCCATTGGTAGCCATATTTGGGGTTTGGGATTCACTGGTGTTTCAGTCTGAGGTAGAGACAGATGTTGTTGCCTTTGCCTCAGATAGCCCGGAGGTGAATTTTGTTTGGTTGGAGGTCTCCCATTCCACCCAGAGTCTCTACTTTTTAAAAAATAAATATTTTTATTCTCCTTCTTTTTCACATTTTCTTCCAAATTTACCCCCACCAAAAATAAACAATAATCAGTAACAAATGTCAACCCTCATATCAATAACAATGATCCCATCCTCCCACCAAACCCCAAACATTAGCCTGCATGTTCACACAAACAAATGACAAAAAGGAATTAGGGATCACCCATAGTCCCCATTAACACACACAGACCCCCTCCCCCCCACATGCCCCAACTAATGTTCAATGTTATCCAGTTCTTGAAAATGCATAACGAATAAAGCCCATGAATTGTAGAACCCCTCCATCCTTCCCCTCAGTTCAAACTTAACCTTCTCAAGAGTCAAGAATTCCAACAGGTCCCCCCGCCACGCCAGGGCACAGGGTGGAAAGGTTGCTTTCCAACCTATCAGGATCCGCCTTTGGGCGATCAACGAGGCGAAGGCTACAACATCTGCCTCCGCACCTGTTTCCAACCCTGGCTGGTCCGACACCCTGAATATGGCCTCCGGGGCCCGGGTCCAGTTCCACGTGCACCACTTTAGAAATTACCCTAAAAACCTCCTTCCAGTAATCCTCTAGCTTTGAACAGGACCAAAACATATGAACGTGATTAGCGGTGCCCCCCCCTCCCCCGCAACGTTCACACACATTTTCTACTCCTTCAAATAATCGGCTCATCCTCGCACTCGGAGATGTGCTCTGTATACCACCCTCAGCTGTATCAGCCTCAACCTCGCGCACGAGGTGGAGGCCTTCACTCTCCGGAGCACCTCACACCAGAATCCCTCCTCCATATCCTCTCCCAACTCTTCCTCCCACTTTGCATTTTTTCCAGTGGTGCCTTGTCCTCTTCCAAAATAGCTCCGTAAACCGCTGACACTACCACCCCTCTCCAGTCCCCCTGTCGTCAGCACCTCTTCCAGCAATGTGGAGGCCGGTTCCACCGGGAAGCTCTGTATCTCCTTTCTGGCAAAATCTCGAACCTGCATGCATCTAAACATTTCCCCCTGCTCCAGCCCATACTTCGCTTCCAGCTCCTTCAATCCTGAAAACCGACCGCTAAGAAACAAATCTTTGTGTCTTAATCCCCTTCCCCTCCCATTTCCAAAAATTTCTATCCCACCTCCCTGGCTCAAATCTGTGGTTCCCCCGAATCGGCATTTCCTTTGACCCTGCCCCCAACCCGAAGTGTTGGCGAAACTGCCTCCATATTCTCAATGAAGCTATTATTACCGGACTCCCTGAGTATTTCCCCGGGGCTATCGGGAGCGGCGCTGTTTGCTAGTGCTTTCAATCCCGACCCCCTGCATAAACCCTCCTCCATTCTGACCCACTGGGAATCAACCCCTCCGCACCTTCTCCACATTCGCCACCCAGTAGTAATACATCAGGTTCGGAAGACCCAAACCCCCTGCCTGCCTTCCCCTCTGCAGCAGCACCTTTCTAACTCTGGCCATCTTCCCTCCCCATATGAACAAAGTTATCCTTCCCTCAATCTCTCTGAAAAAAGCCTTTGGCAGGAAAATCGGCAGGCATTGAAAAATAAACAGAAATCACGGCAACACGTTCATTTTAACCGCCTGTACCCGACCCGCCAGTGACAGCCCACTGTCTCTACTTAATGTAATTTCTACACTTCGAGAAAATCAAATTCAACTATTAGGGGGTCGGTAGAGAGGTTCTGCCTGAAATGGTAACAAATAATTTCCTTTTTTAAGGATCTAGACAGTGTCAGCTGTTAGGGGGTTTAGTTATAAGAACATAAGAATTAGGAACAGGAGTAGGCCATCTGGCCCCTCGTGCCTGCTCCGCCATTTAATGAGACCATGGCTGATCTTTGTGGACTCAGCTCCACTCTCCGACCCGTACACCACATCCCCGAATCCCTTTATTCTTTAGAAAGGTATCTATCTTTTTCTTAAAAACGTTTAAAGAAGGAGCCTCAACTGCTTCACTGGGCAAGGAATTCCAGAGATTCACAACCCTTTGGGTGAAGAAGTTCCTCCTACACTCCGTCCTAAATCTACCTCCCCTTATTTTGAGGCTATGCCCCCTGGTTCTGCTTTCACCGACCAGTGGAAACGACCTGCCCGCATCTATCCTATCTATTCCCTTCATAATTTTATATGTCTCAACAAGATCCCCCTGCATCCTTCTAAACTCCAATGAGTACAATCCCAGTCTACTCAACCTCTCGTCATAATCTAATCCCCTCAACTCTGGGATCAACCTAGTGAATCTCCTCTGCACTCCCTCCAGTACCAATATGTCCTTTCTCAGGTAAGGAGACCAAAACTGAACACAATACTCCAGATACGGCCTCACCAACACCCTATACAATTGCAGCATAACCTCACTAGTCTTGAACTCCATCCCTCTAGCAATGAAAGACAAAACTCGATTAGCCTTCTTAATCACCTGTTGCACCTGCACACCAACATTTTGCGACTCGTGCACCAGCACACCCAGGTCCCTCTGCCCAGCAGCATGTTTTAACATCTTACCGTTTAAATAATAATCCATTCTGCTGTTATTCCTCCCAAAATGGATAGCCTCACACTTGGCAACATTGAATTCCATCTGCCAGACCCTAGCCCATTCACCTAACCTATCCAAATCCTTCTGCAGACTTTCGGTATCCTCTGCACTTTTTGCTTTACCACTCATCTTCGTGTCGTTTGCAAACTTTGACACATTGCACTTGGTCCCCAACTCCAAATCGTCTATGTAAATTGTGAACAACTGCGGGCCCAACACTGATCCTTGAGGGACCCACTAGTTACAGGTTGCCAACCAGAGAAACACCCATTTATCCCCACTCTCTGCTTTCTGTTAGTTAACCAATCCTCTACCCATGCTACCACTTTACCCTCAATGCCATGCATCTTTAGTTTATGCAGCAACCTTTTGTGTGGCACCTTGTCAAAAGCTTTCTGGAAATCCAGATATACCACATCCATTGGCTCCCCGTTATCTACTGCACTGGTAACGGCCTCAAAAAATTCTACTAAATTAGTAAGACACGACCTACCCTTTGTGAACCCATGCTGCGTCTGCCCAATGGGACAATTTCCCTCCAGGTGCCCCGCTATTTCCTCCTTAATGATAGATTCCAGCATTTTCCCTACAACCGAAAGCTTACCGGCCTATAATTACCCGCTTTCTGCCGACCTCCTTTTTTTAAAACAGTGGTGTCACGTTTGCTACTTTCCAATCCTCTGGGACCACCCCAGAGTCTAGTGAATGTTGATAAATTATCACTAGTGCATTTACAATTTCCCTAGCCATCTCTTTTAACACTCTGGGATGCATCCCATCAGGGCCAGGAGACTTGTCTACCTTTAGCCCCATTAGCTTGCCCAACACTGCCTCCTTAGTGATTACAATCATCTCAAGGTCCTCACCTATCATATCTTTATTTCCATCAGTCACTGGCATGTTATTTGTGTCCTCCACTGTGAATACTGACCCAAAAAACCTGTTCAGCTCCTCAGCCATTTCCCCGTCTCCTATTATTAAATCTCCCTTCTCATCTTCCAAAGGACCAATATTTACCTTAGCCACTCTTTTTGGTCTTATATATATATGCTGAAAACAAGGGTGGTGATGAGTCCAGGGGTGGCAATATTTATGGTGTTTAAGTTAATTGTATTTTTGTTTTATTTTGTTTTTTATTTGCTTGTAATTTCTTGCATTCTTGCCTTCTCATTGGTTGTTATTTTGTTTTTATGTAAAACTTCAATAAGCATATATTTTTTTAAAATCATGGCATTATTTTACCAGTAGGTCATTGACCACAGAAATGGTGGTTGATTTAATATGCGGGCAAAGCTTTGGAGAAGGGCAGCATGGTGGTGCAGTGGTTAGCACTGCTGCCTCTCGGTGTCAAGGACTCGGGCTCGATTTCAGCCCCGGGTCACTGCTGTGTGGAGTTTGCATATTCTCCCCGTGTCTGCATGGGTCTGACTCCCACATCCCAAAAGATGTGCAGGGTAGGTGGATTGGCCATGCTAAATTGCCTCTTAATTGGAAAAAATAATTGGGTGGAGGGAGTGAGGGAGGTGAGTGAAGAAATAAATAAATATAAAGCTTTGGAGGGTAGAAAGTGGGCGGTCAGCCAGCACTGTATTGCAATACTTATATCCACAGGCGACAAAGGAATTGTTGAGGGTTCAGCAGCTGATGAACTCGGGCAAGTGCAGGATTGAGTGAGGTTATCTTTATCTTTATTATTGTCACAAGTAGGCTTACATTAACTGCAATGAAGTTACTGTGAAAATCCCATAGTCGCCACATTCCAGCGTCTGTTCGGGTACACGGAGGGAGAATTCAGAATGTCCAAATTACCTAACAAAACGTCTTTTGGGACTTGTGGGAGAAACCGGAGCACCCGGAGGAAACCCAGGCAGACACGGGGAGAACTTGCAGTCTCCGCACAGACAGTGACCAAGCCAGGAATCAAACCTAGGACCTGGCGCTGTGAAGCAACAGTGCTAACCACTGTGCCACCGTGCTGCCCATGAGAGGAGGTTAGAAATGGGATATGGACAATAGCCAAAAAATAAAATTTCAAATTAAAGAAAAAACTCCAGCAAGTAATTCCTGTTCTTTGTCTTCTCCACAGGTTATGTATAATTCTCCCCCAGTAACACCAGTTTAGAAGAGTGCTCTTCTGATGGAATATCAAGTTTTATCATCCCCAAAACAATAATTAATAGGGAATGGAAAAAGCTCCCAAGTCCTTCTGATAATTCTGATTTATTTATGGAGACAGGAAGAGATTTGCGGGGGTCATATCCTTGGTGCTGAAAACAAGGGTGGTGATGAGTCCAGGGTAGTAATTTTCGGGGTTTCGGAAGACCCGGGAGTCCAGGGGGAGAAAGAGGCAGATCATAGAACATTACAGCGCAGTACAGGCCCTTCGGCCCTCGATGTTGCGCCGATTTGTGAAACCACTCTAAAGCCCATCTACACTATTCCCTTATCGTCCATATGTCTATCCAATGACCATTTGAATACCCCTAGTGTTGGCGAGTCCACTACTGTTGCAGGCAGGGCATTCCACGCCCTTACTACTCTCTGAGTAAAGAACCCACCTCTGACATCTGTCCTATATCTATCTCCCCTCAATTTAAAGCTATGTCCCCCTCATGCTAGACATCACCATCCGAGGAAAAGGCTCTCACTGTCCACCCTATCCAATCCTCTGATCATCTTGTATGCCTCAATTAAGTCACCGGTTAACCTTCTTCTAACGAAAACAGCCTCAAGTCCCTCAGCCGTTCCTCATAAGATCTTCCCTCCATACCAGGCAACATTCTGGTAAATCTCCTCTGCACCCTTTCCAATGCTTCCACATCCTTCCCATAATGCGGCGACCAAGTTTTGTACAGCTGCAACATGACCTCATGGCTCCGAAACTCAATCCCTCTACCAATAAAGGCTAACAGACCATACGCCTTCTTAACAACCCTCTCAACCTGAGTGGCAACTTTCAGGGATCTATGTACATGGACACCGAGATCTCTCTGCTCATCACACTGCCAAGAATCTTACCATTAACACAGTACTCTGTCTTCCTGTTATTCCTTCCAAAATGAATCACCTCACACTTTTCTGCATTAAACTCCATTTGCCACCTCTCAGCCCAGCGCTGCAGCTTATCTATGTCCCTCTGTAACTTGTAACATCCTTCCGCACTGTCCACAACTCCACCGACTTTAGTGTCATCTGCAAATTTACTCACCCATCCTTCTACGCCCTCCTCCAGGTCATTTATAAAAATGACAAACAGCAGTGGCCCCAAAACAGATCCTTGTGGTACACCACTAGTAACTGGACTCCAGTCTGAACACTTCCCATCAACCACCACCCTTTGTCTTCTTCCAGCTAGCCAATTTCTGATCCAAACTGCTAAATCTCCCCGAATCCCATGCTTCCGTATTTTCTGCAGTAGCCTACCGTGGGGAACCTTATCAAACGCTTTACTGAAATCCATATACACATCAACTGCTTTACCCTCATCCACCTGTTTGGTCACCTTCTCAAAGAACTCAATAAGGTTTGTGAGGCACAACCTACCCTTCACAAAACGGTGTTGACCATCTCTAATCAAATTATTCCTTTCCAGATGATTATACATCCTATCTCTTATAAACCTTTCCAAGATTTTGCCCACAACAGAAGCAAGGCCCACCGGTCTATAGTTACCGGGGCTGTCCCTACTCCCCTTCCCAAACAAGGGGACAGATGTTCTGACCTTTGCTTCCCTAATAGCCCGGTGGCGAATACTGCTGGTATGGAGGGACTCAAAACCCCCGAAGACAGAACTATGGCTTTCGGACATGTCATGTTTTCTGGGTATGGAAAAAATTAAGTTCGCCTTGAGGGGATCTGTACTGGAGTTCACCCGAAGGTGGCAACCATTCATCGACTTCTTCGCGGGAGATTTGGTGGTGCAGATATGTGGATGGGAGGACAGCACGGTGGCGCAGTGGGTTAGCACTGCTGCCTCACGGCGCTAAGGTCCCAGGTTTGATCCCGGCTCTGGGTCACTGTCCGTGTGGAGTTTGCACATTCTCCCCGTGTTTGCGTGGGTCTCGCTCCCACAACCCAAAGATGTGCAGGGTAGGTGGATTGGCCACACTAAATTGCCCCTTAATTGGGAAAATGAATTGGGTACTCTAAATTTATTTTGTTTTTAAAGATATGTGGATGGAAGTTTATCCCATGAAGGTTACGAACAGTCTAGATTAGCCTCCAGACACTTGGCAGTGAGTGATGGAGTCAATGGCGAGGAAACAGAGGGATGAATGTTTTTTTGAGGAGAGGGGCAATAGACACCAGATTTGAAGGAGAGGGAACAGGAACGGAGGACAGAACATCATTAACAATATCAGTTAACATATCGTTAATTTTGAAGAGGGATAAAGATCCGTTGCAGTGCGGGTCCTATAGACCCATTTCATTGTTGAACGTGGACGCCAAATTGTTGGCAAAGGTACTGGCATCGAGGATAGAGGACTGTGTCCCGGGGGTGGTGCACGAAGATCAGACAGGGTTCGTAAAAGGGAGACAACTGAATGTTAACGTGCGACGACTATTAGGGGTGATAATGATGCCCCCAGTGGAGGGGGAGGCAGAGATAGTGGCGGCAATGGACGCAGAGAAGGCATTTGATAGGGTGGAGTGGGAGTATTTATGGGAAGTGTTAAGGAGGTTTGGGTTTGGGAACGGGTTTATTAGCTGGGTTAGACTTCTTTATGGGGCTCCAACGGCAAGCGTAGTTACAGGTCGACATAGATCGGAGTATTTCCGACTATATAGGGGAACAAGACAGGGATGCCCGCTGTCTCCATTGTTGTTCGCGTTGGCAATTGAACCTCTGGCCATGGCGTTGAGAGACTCCAGGAAATGGAGAGGGGTGATTAGAGGGGGAGAAGAACACCGAGTCTCGTTATATGCGGATGACCTATTGTTATACGTGTCGGACCCAGCGGGGGGAATGATAGAGGTTATGCGAATTTTGAGGGGGTTCGGGGATTTCTCGGGGTATAGGCTAAACATGGGAAAGAGTGAATTATTTGTGATACATCCAGGGGACCAGAGTAGAGAGATAGAAGGCTTGCCTCTAAGGAAAGTGGAAAGAAACTTCCGATACCTGGGGATTCAGATCGCTAGGAGCTGGGGAACCTTGCACAGACTTAATCTGACACGGTTGGTAGAACAAATGGAGGAGGACTTCAAGAGGTGGGACATGCAGCCTCTATCGCTGGCGGGCAGGGTGCAAGCAATTAAGATGATGGTCCTCCCGAGGTTCTTATTTGTATTTCAATGTCTCCCTATACTAATCACTAAGACCTTTTTTAATAAAATAGACAGGAGCATCACGAGCTTCGTGTGGGCAGGGAAAGTTCCGAGAGTAAGGAGGGGGTTCCTTCAGCGTAGTAGGGACAGAGGAGGATTGGCACTACCGAACTTGGGCGATTACTATTGGGCCGCCAATGTGGCAATGATACGTAAATGGATGATGGAGGGTGAGGGACCGGCGTGGAAAAGGCTGGAGAGAATGTCCTGTAAAGGGACGAGTTTAGAGGCGCTGGTGACGGCGCCGCTACCGATCTCACCTAAAAAGTTTACCACGAACCCGGTGGTGGCGGCAACATTGAATATCTGGGGACAGTGGAGGCGACAGAGAGGGGTGCGGGGAGCCCTGGTGGGGTCCCCAATCAGGAACAACCATAGGTTCGCCCCAGGAAGAATGGATGGAGGATTTCAGAGCTGGTTCCAGTTGGGAATTAGGAGGGTGGGAGATTTATTTATAGATGGGACTTTTGCGAGCTTGGGAGCATTGGAGGAAAAGTATAAGTTGCCCCGGGGAAATTTCTTGAGATATATGCAGGTGAGGGCATTTACTAGACAACAGGTGAGGGAATTTCCATTGCTCCCGACACAGGGGATACAGGACAGGGTGCTTTCAGGGGTGTGGGTCGGAGAGGGCAAGGTGTCAGAGATTTACCGAGAGATGAGGGAAGAGGGGGAGGAGTCGGTGGGCGAACTAAAAGGAAAGTGGGAAGAAGAACTAGGGGAGGAGATAGAGGAGGGTATGTGGGCTGATGCCCTAAGCAGGGTAAATTCCTCTTCCTCATGCGCCAGGCTTAGCCTGATTCAATTTAAGGTGCTACATAGAGCATACATAACGGGAGCAAGATTGAGCAGGTTCTTTGGAGTGGAGGACAAATGTGGGAGGTGTGGCGGGAGCCCGGCAAACCACGCACATATGTTTTGGGCATGCCCGGCACTGGAAGGGTATTGGAAGGGAGTGACGGGAGTGATTTCGCGGGTGGTGAAGGCCCGGGTCAAACCAGGCTGGGGGTTAGCTCTATTTGGAGTTGCGGAAGAGCCGGGAGTGCAGGAGGCGAAAGAGGCCGACGTTGTGGCCTTTGCGTCCCTAGTAGCCCGGCGCAGGATCCTACTCATGTGGAAGGAGGCGAAACCCCCCGGACTGGAGGCCTGGGTAAATGATATGGCGGGGTTCATTAAACTGGAGCAGATAAAGTTTGCCCTGAGAGGATCGGCTCAAGGGTTCACCAGGCGGTGGCAGCCATTTCTCGACTACCTAGGGGAACGTTAGAGGGAAGACAGATGACCAGCAGCAGCAACCCAGGGGGAGGGGGGGGGGGGGGGGGGGGGGGGGTTTAGTTTAGGTCAAAGATAAAGGGGTTTTGTTACTTGTGTATTGTTTAAAATTTCTGTATTGTTATTGTTGCGTTTGCTTTGTAAGAGGGGAAAAATTGTTGTTTGGGAAAAAAATTTCAATAAAACATTTATAAAAAAAAAAAAAAAAAAAAAAAAAAAAAAAAAAACAATATCAGTTAACATGGGAAACAATATAAGAAGTTGGGTGATCAATTTAATGGGTATAGGCAGGAGGGAGCAGGAAGTGCACCTCCTGAACAAGATGATCTCAAGGAATGCATGGGGAAGAAAAGCAAAGCTGGAGAATATTGGACAAGTCCTCATCTGGAGCATACTTCGTGAAAATCCCTCCCCCGCCCCCAAAATGATTTAAAAAAAATATTTTTGTTCTACACAACTGATCGGCCACAAACCAGTTTACAGTAACAAAGGAGACATTAAGACAATGCACACTAAATCTCATTTGATAACACTTCTGGATGGAAAGAAAAGTACCTCAGGAACAATGGTTTATTTTTTATTAAATCTCATTATCAATCTCATAAATCTATTTAAATCTCAACTGTTAATTATGCAGCCTTCCAACAAAACAAGAATTCAAAGTATAAATTTCAAATCAAAGCATGAGCTAATGAGTCCAGACATGCTCAAGAAATCACAGTCCTCAGAGGACACATCACAGGCACTTTATATATTGCAGTATTTAATCACATGAATGTGTTGTGGAAAATATGGTCTAATTTCTCCCTAGAAATGTCAGGGGAAGGGAGAATTACAGATCATAGCATCGCTGCAGTGCAGAAGGAGGCCATTCGGCCCTTCGAGTCCACACCGACTCTACGAAAGAGCACCCTACGTAGTAGGCCCATTCCCCCGCCTTATCCCCTTAACCGCATCTAACCTGCACCTCTTTTGGACACTAAGGGGCAATTTAGCATGGCCAATCCACCTAACCTCCACATTTTTGGAAGTGGGAGGAAACTGGAGCACCCAGAGGAAACCCACGCAGACACGAGGAGAATGCACATACTCCATCCAGTCACCCAAGGCTGGAATTAAACCCGGGTCACTGGTGCTGTGAGGCAGGAGTGCTAACCACCATGCCACCCCGGCATCCATCATGGATGTATGTTCCTCAAACATCTATTTTGTACATGCAACATACCCTCTAGGTAAAGATCTGCTCACAGTTGTCTCTACAAAGGAACAGACAAGCATCAAGGATGTTCACACAGCATTGGTGTGGAAGAGCCAGAGTTCAGACCTGGATGCTGCGCACAATGTTGGACAAGGTGAGGTCTAGTGCAGGCATTGTCAAACTCAGGGGCGTGACCCGTGAGTGGGTCGCAGGCGGGTGTCGGAAGGGTCGTGGAGCCGTCCGTTGCGGCGCTCCCGATCACGCAAATCCGCGCGCAACAGCCAGCTTTTAATAATGCCGGCTGCGAGCGGCCTTCAAAATGACCAGGGACAGATGAAAAAACTTTGGCCACACTGCGCATGCGTGCCCGATCATCGGTGCGCATGCGCAAAACTCACCAATGATCGGGCACGCATGCGCAGTGCGGCCGCATTTGTTTTTATATGGTCGCAGCCTTTTTTTTCCAAGTTCGGGGGGGCCAAAGGGATCAAAGGGACCATTGGGGCCAAAGGGACCCAAGACCATTTCCTCCATTTTTGTCAGCAACAAACAAGGTAAGAGAAAATGGTGGGCCGCGAAGGTCAGCCGGCATGGGCCGCGAAGGTCGGCCGGCGTGGGTCCCGAAGGCTGGCCGGTTGGCAAAAATGGGTCCCCGGGATAAAAAAGTTTGAAAAACACTGGTCTATTGGACCTTATTACAACAGATAGAGTCCTCTCACTCAAACAAGGTGCCAGCTCCTGCACTTATTTCAGTCCATGGGACTCGGGGATGTTTCTGTGACTAAGTTTATTCAGAGTTGATGTTTAAATTCCAGTAAGGCAAGGGCAGCATGGTGGCACAGTGGTTAGCACTGCTGTCTCACAGCGCCGAGGTCCCAGCTTTGATCCCGGCTCTGGGTCACTGTCCGTGTGGATTTTGCACATTCTCCCCGTGTTTGCGTGGGTTTCGCCCCCACAAAACAAAGATGTGTATGGTAGGTAGATTGGCCACGCTAAAATTACCCTTTAATTGGAAAAAATGAATTGGGTACTCTAAATTTAAAAAAATAAAATAAAATACATTCCAGTAAGGCAGCAGTGAAGCAAAGTGACGGTTTCAACCAGTTTTGTAATTTCAGATTCAAGTCAAAAATCATGTGTTTTCAACAATCATTGTCTGCACTCCATCCACATTACAAGAAAGTAACATGACCACATTAGACACTCATATATGTTCGATACACTGAGACCCTGTAGGAATAATCGGGGGAAGAAGGAGATATCACATCAGTTCAGAATTTAATTACCTTCAAGAAGACTTCAAGATCAATGACATCACGTCTCAGTGCTTCACCCAGGTAGAAAATTGTGTCTTCAATGGCATTCTCCTCTGCATAAAGATTAAGAATTTGTTTGTAGAGGGGTGCTGTTGGCACAACCACCTCATCAATGTCGTTGTTTTCAGACTGGCTTTCCATTTTCTCCAATGCAACGCTCAGCTCGTCATCCTTTTTCCTCAGTATTTCAATATTCTTGTCAACTTCATTCTAGGAAAATGACAGGCTTTGTGTCAATGAAAGTTCAAACATTACAACAGCCAGAGGAATCAGATTTTTATAAAACATTGTGCAGTAGATATTTTACACAAACATAAATTTACAAACCATGCAGTGGCCATTCATGGGACAAATTTCAAAAACAGAGTGTTATCCAGAACTGCACTTTGAGGATGCTACCCTAAGTCATGCCAACATTAATCCAATAACTCTTAGGAAACCTTTTTGAATATGGCATGTACAATGATGAAGAGGTTAGCAAACTAACAAAGCAGTCATTAAAAAAAAAATTTAGAGTACCCAATTCAATTTTTTTCCCAATTAGGGGGCAATTTAGCATTACCAATTCACCTACCCTGCACATCTTTGGGTTGTGGGGCGAAACCCACGCAAACACGGGGAGAATGTGCAAAGTCCACACGGACAGTGACCCAGAGCCAGGATCGAACCTGGGCCCTCGGCGCCGTGAGGCAGCAATGCTAACCACTGCACCACCACATGACTGCCCTAACAAAGCAGTCATGAGACTGGATCCCAAGGTGTGAGGCAATGGGGAAAAGAAAGAGGGAAAGCTAAGAACATTTTGCTTTAGTCTATAGCCAGGATATCTTGCTGATGCCAGCATCATCAAACATGCATGTAAATTGGCTGAGAGTTGTGTAATGTGATACATTCCAAATAATTGGTCATATTTCAGACTTTAATTATTATACATACCAAATGCTAGATTTAGATCTCTCTACAAAGGAGGAGGTTCTTCTCTCACTGACCAGGTACAGACATAGAAGTTAATTCAACAATTTAGAAGTCTTTCTTGTCTATTTCTTGTGGTGTTGCTGATGAGACCAGTTGCTGTTATGTTAGATTACTATTTGAAACATTTAGCAATGCTGTTCTATGGCTCATTACCGTTTCTTGGTCCAACTGATTGACCATCGCCTCCAGCTTCTGGTGGCCTTTTGTCAAGTCTTCTTCCGTTCGTTTGAGGGCATCAAGTTCAGCCTGAGCACGATCCATTTCTTCTTTCATCCGCCAGCGCAGTTTATCACTAACCGCAGAGATCAAAGAAACACGAATCGTGTCCTCAGTGATGGTACCATCTCTGGCAGGGCCTGGAATACAAAATGCGTGTTGACCCAAATAGTGTGGGACCCGACAGATTGTTCAAGGAAATCTCTATTACACAAATATTGCTATAAATTTCAATCTACTGTCCTTGAAATTTAGAGCAGCTTGCAAAATTATCATTTGACCCCTCTTTGCTCGTCATTTCAAGAGTCAAAAGAGATGCACAGATGACGCCCATTATTTTTCCATTTGAAATTATCCTCAATAAACTCTTCAGAGGAGTAAAGATTCATAGGTTTTAATGAAGTCTCTTTGAATGACCACTTGCTGTTAAAAGCAGCACATTGCAGGAAATGAAAAAATTGAAAACCATGTGATGGGCACAAAGTTTTAGCTTCTAAACTGCGTAATGATCGCTATATAGAAAAAATAGTGGTTCAAATACCATTGTCCAAGTCATAAATGCAAGATAGAATTAAATCGAACACTAAAAATGAAAGACATTTAAATAAATGATTTGAGACTTCCGGGTGCGGCGATGACCAGCTAAGTCGCACGTTTCGGCAGCTCCCGGTGGAACGGACTTTTGGGCTCTTAATAAGAGCCCCAACGGCAATTTTAACGGCTAGAAGCACTGTGCGTAATGATCGCACCAGATCGTAAACCAGAAGGGAATCCCCCCTGGAAACAGATGGAAAAAGGAGAGGGAAGTGGCCAGATTGCAGTGGATCCTTTGGAGCAGCGGCAAGGAAGGCAAGCAAGAACCAAGATGGTGACGGAAGGTGGCAGTTTAACATGGGGCCCTGAACAACAAGAGTTTTTGAAATGTTGCGTGGAAGAACTTAAAAAGGAAATGAAGAAGGAGCTGTTGGCCCCGATATTACAGGCGATCGAAGGGCTAAAGGATGAGCAAGACCCAGGAGCGGGAGCTTCGGGTCGTGAAGGCAAAGGCTGCCGAGAACGAGGACGATATACAGGGCCTGGTGGTGAAGACGGAAATGCATGAGGCACACCATAAACGATGTGTGGAAAGACTGGAGGTGCTGGAGAATAACGCGAGGAGGAATAATTTAAGGATTCTTGGTCTTCCTGAAGGTGCAGAAGGAGCAGACGTCGGGGCATATGTGAGCACGATGCTGCACTCGTTAATGGGAGCGGAGGCCCCGGCAGGTCCGCTGGAGGTGGAGGGAGCATACCGAGTGATGGCGCGAGGACCGAGAGCAGGAGAAATTCCTAGAGCCATAGTGGTGAGATTCCTCCGTTTTAAGGACAGAGAGATGGTCCTTAGATGGGCAAAGAAAACTCGGAGCAGTAGGTGGGAGAACGCGGTGATCCGCGTATATCAAGACTGGAGTGCGGAGGTGGAGAAAAGGAGGGCGAGCTTTAATCGGGCCAAGGCGGTGCTTCACAAAAAGAAGATAAAATTTGGAATGCTGCAACCGGCAAGACTGTGGGTCACATATCAAGGGAGGCACCACTACTTTGAGACGGCGGATGAGGCGTGGACTTTCATTGTGGAAGAAAAACTGGAATAAGCGGGTTATTAAAAAAGAACGTTTGAAACAAAGTGGTGGGGCGAGTATGGGGGGAAAAAAGGGGAGGGGAAAGATGAGTTTTATGTTATTAATCCTGCGAGGCGGTAACTTTTCTCTCTTCCACAGGTGGTGGTGGAGGGAGGAAGGGAGGTGGAGGAGATGGGGCGTTGGCCATGGGGGGGCGGGGCCAAAAGGGAAGCGCGGGCTTTGTTCCCGCGCTATGATAATCATGGCGGGAATAGGGAAGCAGGAAGGAGGGGGCGTCGCACGGTGCGAGCTGAAGTCACGGGGGGAAGCCGAGGTCGGCCAGAGTTTGCTGACTTCTGGAAGCAACATGGGGGGTGTAACTACGCTAGTGGGGGATCTAGCTGGGGGGGTGGGAGGGGGGAGTTACTGGGTTGCTGCTGCTGGGGAGAGGGGGGAGCCGGAATGGGGGGGGTGGGCGGGGGGGCACCGCCTGGGGGGGACACAGCTGCGTGGGAACCGGGTGAGGAGCTGGAAAAAGGGGATGGCTAATCGACAAGGGGGGGGGGGGGGGGGGGGGGGGGGGGTAAAAAGCCCCCCAACCCAGTTGATCACGTGGAATGTGAGAGGGCTGAACGGGCCGATAAAGAGGGCACGAGTACTCGCACACCTTAAGAAACTTAAGGCAGACGTGGTTAGGTTACAAGAGACGCACTTGAAACTTATAGAGCAGGTTAGACTACGCAAAGGATGAGTGGGGCAGGTGTTTCATTCGGGGCTAGATGCGAAAAACAGGGAGGTGGCTATACTAGTGGGGAAGCGGGTTATGTTTGAGGCAAAGACCATAGTGGCGGATAGCGGGGGCAGATACGTGATGGTGAGTGGCAAATTACAGGGGGAGGCGGTGGTCTTGGTAAACGTATATGCCCCGAACTGGGATGATGCCAATTTTATGAGGCGCATGCTAGGACGCATCCCGGACTTGGAGGTGGGAAAGCTGGTAATGGGGGGAGATTTTAATACGGTGCTGGAGCCAGGGCTGGACAGGTCGAGGTCCAGGACTGGAAGGAGGCCGGCTGCAGCCAAGGTGCTTAAAGATTTTATGGAGCAGATGGGAGGAGTAGATCCGTGGAGATTTAGTAGACCTAGGAGTAAGGAGTTTTCGTTTTTCTCCTATGTCCACAAAGTTTATTCGCGAATAGACTTTTTTGTTTTGGGAAGGGCGTTGATCCCGAAGGTGAGGGGGACGGAGTATACGGCTATAGCCATTTCGGATCACGCTCCACATTGGGTGGACTTGGAGATAGGGGAGGAAACAGAAGGGCGTCCACCCTGGAGAATGGACATGGGACTAATGGCAGATGAAGGGGTGTGTCAAAGGGTGAGGGGGTGCATTGAAAAATACTTGGAACTCAATGATAACGGGGAGGTCCAGGTGGGAGTGGTCTGGGAGGCGCTGAAGGCAGTGGTTAGAGGGGAGCTGATATCAATAAGGGCACATAAAGGAAAGCAGGAGTGTAGGGAACGGGAGCGGTTGCTGCAAGAACTTCTGAGGGTGGACAGGCAATATGCGGAGGCACCGGAGGAGGGACTGTACAGGGAAGGGCAAAGGTTACACGTAGAATTTGACTTGCTGACAACGGGTACTGCAGAAGCACAGTGGAGGAAGGCACAGGGTGTACAGTACGAGTATGGGGAGAAGGCGAGCAGGTTGCTGGCCCATCAATTGAGGAAAAGGGGAGCAGCGAGGGAAATAGGGGGAGTGAGGGATGAGGAAGGAGAGATAGAGCGGAGAGAGTGAATGGAGTGTTCAAGGCATTCTATAAAAGATTATACGAAGCTCAGCCCCCGGATGGGAAGGAGAGAATGATGTGCTTCCTGGACCGGCTGGAATTTCCTAGGGTGGAGGAGCAGGAGAGGGTGGGACTGGGAGCACAGATCGAGATAGAGGAAGTAGTGAAAGGAATTAGGAGTATGCAGGCGGGGAAGGCTCCGGGACCGGATGGATTTCCAGTCGAATCTTATAGGAAATATGTGGACTTGCTTGCCCCGCTACTGATGAGAACCTTTAATGAGGCGAAGGAAAGGGGACAGCTGCCCCCGACTATGTCTGAGGCAACGATATCGCTTCGCCTAAAGAAGGAAAAAGACCCGCTGCAATGCGGGTCCTATAGACCTATTTCCCTCCTAAATGTAGACGCTAAGATTCTGGCCAAGGTAATGGCAATGAGGATAGAGGATTGTGTCCCGAGGGTGGTCCATGAGGACCAAACTGGGTTTGTGAAGGGGAGACAGCTGAATACGAATATACGGAGGCTGCTAGGGGTAATGATGATGCCCCCACCAGAGGGGGAAGCGGAGATAGTGGTGGCGATGGATGCCGAGAAAGCATTTGATAGAGTGGAGTGGGATTATTTGTGGGAGGTGTTGAGGAGATTTGGCTTTGGAGATGAGTATATTAGATGGGTACAGCTGCTGTATAGGGCCCCGATGGCGAGCGTGGTCACGAATGGACAGGGGTCTGCGTATTTTCGGCTCCATAGAGGGACGAGGCAGGGATGCCCTCTGTCCCCATTATTGTTTGCACTGGCGATTGAGCCCCTGGCAATAGCATTGAGGGGTTCCAGGAAGTGGAGGGGAGTACTCAGGGGAGGAGAGGAACACCGGGTATCTCTTTACGCGGACGATTTATTGGTGTATGTGGCGGACCCGGCGGAGGGGATACCAGAGATAATGCGGATACTTGGGGAGTTTGGAGAATTTTCAGGATATAAGTTGAACATGGGGAAAAGTGAGCTGTTTGTGGTGCATCCAGGGGAGCAGAGCAGAGAAATAGAGGACTTACCGCTGAGGAAGGTAACAAGGGACTTTCGCTACTTGGGGATCCAGATAGCCAAGAATTGGGGTACATTGCATAGGTTAAACTTAACGCGATTGGTGGAACAGATGGAGGAGGACTTCAAGAGATGGGACATGGTATCCCTGTCACTGGCAGGGAGGGTACAAGCGGTTAAAAAGGTGGTCCTCCAGAGATTCCTCTTTGTGTTTCAGTGCCTCCCGGTGGTGATCACAAAGGCTTTTTTCAAAAGGATCGAAAAGAGTATCATGAGTTTTGTGTGGGCCGGGAAGACCCCGAGAGTGAGGAAGGGATTTTTGCAGCGTAGTAGAGATAGGGGGGGGCTGGCGCTATCGAGCCTGAGTGAGTACTACTGGGCCGCCAATATCTCAATGGTATGTAAGTGGATGGGAGAAGAGGAGGGAGCGGCGTGGAAAAGATTGGAGAAGGCGTCCTGTAGGGGGACTTGCCTACAAGCCATGGTGACGGCGCCGTTGCCGTTCTCACCGAAGAAATACACCACAAGCCCGGCGGTGGTGGCTACTCTGAAAATTTGGGGGCAATGGAGACGGCATAGGGGAAAGACGGGAGCCTCGTTGTGGTCCCCGATAAGAAATAATCATAGGTTTGCTCCGGGGAGAATGGATGGGGGATTTGGAACATGGCAAAGAGCAGGAGTAACACAATTGAGAGATCTGTTTGTAGATGGGACGTTTGCAAGTCTGGGAGCGCTGACCAAAAAATATGGGTTGCCCCAAGGGAACGCATTCCGGTATATGCAACTGAGGGCTTTTACGAGGCAACAGGTGAGGGAATTCCCGCAGCTCCCGACGCAGGAGGTGCAGGACAGAGTGATCTCAAAGACATGGGTGGGGGACGGTAAGGTGTCAGACATATATAGGGAGATGAGAGACGAGGGGGAGATTCTGGTAGATGAGCTGAAAGGGAAGCGGGAAGAAGAGCTGGGGGAGGAGATTGAGGAGGGGCTGTGGGCAGACGCCCTAAGTAGGGTAAACTCATCATCCTCGTGTGCCAGGCTAAGCCTGATACAATTTAAGGTGTTACACAGGGCGCATATGACTGGAACACGGCTTAGCAAATTTTTTGGAGTAGAGGATAGGTGTGCGAGGTGCTCGAAAAGCCCAGCGAATCACACCCACATGTTCTGGTCATGTCCGGCACTACAGGGGTTTTGGGTGGGGGTGACAAAGGTGCTTTCGAAGGTAGTGGGGGTCCAGGTCGAACCAAGCTGGGGGTTGGCTATATTTGGGGTTGCAGAAGAGCCGGGAGTGCAGGAGGCGAGAGAGGCTGATGTTTTGGCCTTTGCGTCCCTAGTAGCCTGGCGCAGGATACTGTTGATGTGGAAGGAAGCCAAGCCCCCGGGTGTGGAAACCTGGATAAATGACATGGTAGGGTTTATAAAGCTGGAACGGATTAAGTTTGTCCTAAGGGGGTCGGCTCAAGGGTTCACCAGGCGGTGGCAACCGTTCGTCGAATACCTCACAGAAAGATAGAGGGAATGGAAAAGAAGACAGCAGCAGCAACCCGGGGGGGGGGGGGGGGGGGGGGGGGGGGGGGGGGGGGGGGGAAGGAACCAGAGGGATTCTCAGGGATGTTAATATATAAGTATAATATGTATAGGTTGTTGTTATAGATAATTGTATATTGGACTGTTAAAACATATTTTTGGAGAATATTTATCTGGGACAAGGCAGTTGCCATTTAGTTTTGTTTTTGTTTATATATTATTTATTTCTTGTTTATAAAACTGGCCATTGTTATTTATATTGTTATATTACTGTGCAAAGGATACACAATGTACTGTGATGATTGGCCAAAATTTTCAATTAAATATTTTTTTTTAAAAAAAATTAATGATTTGAATTTGTCGTCAGTAAATTCCCAGTCCTGACTAGGAAAGCAACACTTGCAAGAACATCAGAAATAGCTGGAGTAGGCCATACAGCACCTTGAGCTTTATCCACCCATTCAATATCCATAACCGTCTAGGATAGAGAATTCATGGCTGATGAAATTGCTGATGAAATTCAACGTGGGCAAGTGCAAGGTCTTGCACTTTGGAAAAAAGAATAGAGGCATGGACTATTTTCTAAACGGTGACAAAATTCATAATGCTGAAGTGCAAAGGGACTTGGGAATCCTAGTCCAGGATTCTCTTAAGGTAAACTTGCAGGTTGAGTCCATAATTAAGAAAGCAAATGCAATGTTGTCATTTATCTCAAGAGGCTTGGAATATAAAAGCAGGGATGTACTTCTGAAGCTTTATAAAGCACTAGTTAGGCCCCATTTAGAATACTGTGAGCAATTTTGGGCCCCACACCTCAGGAAGGACATACTGGCACTGGAGCGGGTCCAGCGGAGATTCACACGGATGATCCCAGGAATGGTAGGCTTAACATACGATGAACGTCTGAGGATCCTGGGATTATATTCATTGGAGTTTAGGAGGTTGAGGGGAGATCTAATAGAAACTTACAAGATAATAAATGGCTTAGATAGAGTGGACACAGGGAAGTTGTTTCCATTAGCAGGGGAGACTAGGACCCAGGGGCACAACCTTAGAATAAAAGGGAGTCACTTTAGAACAGAGATGAGGAGAAATTTCTTCAGCCAGAGAGTGGTGGGTCTGTGGAATTCATTGCCACAGAGGGCGGTGGAGGCCGGGACGTTGAGTGTCTTTAAGACAGAAGTTGATAAATTCTTGATTTCTCGAGGAATTAAGGGCTATGGAGAGAGAGCGGGTAAATGGAGTTGAAATCAGCCATGATTGAATGGTGGAGTGGATTTGATGGGCTGAATGGCCTTACTTCCGCTCCTATGTCTTATGGTCTTATGGTATCAGAACAGCCTCTTCATGGGGAGGAGAGCCGACACCCTTGCTTTCACCTCCCTAATCGCCCCCCGGAGAATCCTGCTCGGCTGGCGGTCAGCAGCGCCACCAAAAGCTGCAGGCTGGCTGTCCGACCTATTGGAATTTCTCCAAATGGAGATAATTGAATTTGACATCCACGGGTTGGAGGAGGGCTTCCACAAAACGTGGTTGTTCCAAGACCTGTTTGTAGCCAACAACCAAAGTCAAAGAACAGGAGTGGGGCAGCACGGTAGCATTGTGGATAGCACAATTGCTTCACAGCTCCAGGGTCCCAGGTTCGATTTCGGCTTGGGTCACTGTCTGTGCGGAGTCTGCACATCCTCCCCGTGTGTGCGTGGGTTTCCTCCGGGTGCTCCGGTTTCCTCCCACAGTCCAAAGATGTGCAGGTTAGGTGGATTGGCCATGATAAATTGCCCTTAGTGTCCAAAATTGCCCTTAGTGTTGGGTGGGGTTATGGGGATAGGGTGGAGGTGTTGACCTTGGGTAGGGTGCTCTTTCCAAGAGCCGGTGCAGACTCGATGGGCCGAATGGCCTCCTACTGCACTGTAAATTCTATGATAATCTATGATAATCCTATGATAACCACGACACAGCAACAACAACAAAAAAGGGGGGGGAGGGGCAGGGAGACATGAAGTCCAACCATGCCCAACAAAAGAGGCATGAGAAGTAGTTTCACACCCGCATAACAGGAGCAGGGTACAAGTACAGATGAAGGAAGAAGGCAAAATAAATGACCCAGTTTTTTTTGGGGGGTGGGGCAAGGGATATAGCCAGAATTAAAAAAATAGGGATCGAAAAACAGGAAATCGGAACTACCACTGTAAATTATGCAAGAACAATGATGTATGTATTTAAATAATTGAAACCGACCGAGGATGAATATGTTTCTTTATCCTTGGTCTCCTACTGTTTGTCCATGCTTATCCTTGGTTTGTATACCACAAAAAAGGATAGAGAATTCCAAAGATTCACAATACTCCTCGAGTGGGTAAACTCGTATTCGGAATCTGCTTCCTAGTTCAAGATTCCCTCATGATGAAGCAAGATCCTCTCAGCATCTATTCTGTCATGTCCCTCACAACCTTACATGTTTCAATCAGATCACCCTATTCTACTAAACTTCAATGTGTACAGGCCCAACCTCTCATCTTTCTTCATAAGACAATGTGGACACCTACACAATGATAGGTGGGGGATGTGTAATTGAAAATATGGAAAGATGTGTCATTTGAAACATGGAAGTCTGGCAATATCTGGTCCGAGAGAAACATGAGCGGATACAGGGAAAGATCCCACAAAGGGTTAACAGCAGCTGCCAGGGAAGGATTGTAAAATGCAGATAGCTTTGTTCATCAGGTTTAGCAAACAAGACAAACAGGATTTTGAATGAAGCCAAAAACAATGGCTCACACCTTCATTGAAAGTAGCTATCTTAGTAAGCATCTCGAAAAGCATGGATGAGGTTCAGTTGAATTTGGTGAGAATTCTAGGTGTGAAAATTTGCTAATACCAGGTAAATTAAAGAAAACTGGAGACTATCAGTCTACGAGAAACATAATTCAAAGCCAAAATCAAAGTCAAAATTATGAGCTGAGGACACAATTGGAAAATAAAACTATAGAAATGGCAGGAACCAAACCAAAAGTAACACCTCTTGAAGTCAAAGCATTTTGAACATCACAAAGGAAACAATGTAATCAGATCAATGAGATGAAGTCATGTCAAAATGAATACTTAGTTGGATTAGAAAGTTTAGATCAAAGATACTTTTTACAATCAAAGTGAAAAATGTTACTTTTCAATTAGAAAGAGAATATAAACCTGAGAACCAGAACTCAGAGAGAGGCGAAGAAGCAACTCAGAGTCAGATTACAGTCAACTCGGCCATGGGAAAGATAGGACACAGCAACCAAGCTAACCAGCGAATACATCTAAAGAAGAGCAGACTTTAAAGAAGATTGATTGTCAAGTTGGGCCTGAAGGTCCCTTCAACCAACCAGAAGGATCCAGAAGCAAGATCTTTTTCCTTTCTGTAAAGAAAGTATTTGCAGCTTTTTAAAGAAAAAATATAATAAAATAACTTAATTTAACCTGAAATAGTGGTAATTCCAAAGTCTACTTTACTTACTTCGCAAAGCGGGACCCAGGATCGATGCTACTAAGTGGTAAGTAGATGAAATCATCGGTGAAGGTATGGGTTATACCGGGGGATAACTTGAAAACATAGTTTGACCTGAATAGCACCCACTGAAGCTTGCATCGGAGTCGGGGAGTGAGAAGCCCTGATCACCATTTAGAATGTCGGCCCTTTTTGGTATAGGGGGACTTCTAAGAATAGTGGTGAGTTTTCAAAAACAGATGAGAATAGAGGGGTACTAGAAAGAGGGTTAGGAATCCATAGAATCCCTACAGTGCAGAAGGCGGCCATTCAGCGCATCGGGTCTGCACCGACTTCCTAAAGAGCACCCTACCTAAGCTCACACCCCTGCCCTATCCCTGAAATCCCATAACCTCATCTAACCTGCACATCCTTTGGACATTGAGGGGAAATTTAGCATTGCTAATCCACTTAATCTGCACAATTTTGTGACTGTGAGTGGAAACCCACAGGGAGAATGTGCAAATACCCGGATCCCTGTCATTGTGAGGCAGCAGTGTTAATCACTGTGCCACAGCTTAATTTTTAAATTAGATTATAGTGTACAAAACTCATGAAATGATCCTATGATTTTCCAAGAAAACAAAAAAGCTCTTAGGAAGAAATATGTAGAATAAATAAAGTTATTCAGAAATGCTGGCTTTACACTCTGGGAAATCTCAATCAAGATTTCTGTACATTATACAGAGCTTGGTATAAGAATGAGAGACCAGTTTCCCAGTGCAGAATCGTGCTGGCGGCTGGCTGAACAGAAGTGTCTCCAGCTTTTTTTTTTTTAAAAGAGTCAGCAAATGTAGAAGATTCCTTTCAGTTAACCTTAATAAAGCTCCTGATGCATGATCTGTTGGAAGCCAGAGGTCAGCTAAAGTTTCTGTTCCTAATATAGCACAGTGACATTAAAAATCTCTCTCAATGGCCTTATGGTTAAGTGCTGCACTGTATAAATCAGAAGGTCGTGGATTTGATCTCTAGACTGTGCTGAGTTAGCTTGGCCTCAGTCAGGGTTTATTACAGTAATAATAATAACTTATTGTCACGAGTAGGCTTCAATGAAGTTACTGTGAAAAGCCCCTAGTCGCCACATTCCGGCTCCTGTTGGGGAGGCTGGTACGGGAATTGAACCCGCGCTGCTGCCTTGTTCTGCATTGCAAGCCAGCTATTTAGCCCAGTGTGCTAAAACAGCCCTAGTCTTACAATAGGACTTGGGGCTCCTAGACTAGGGTGGGGGTGGCGAAAGGTTAAATCAGACAGGGTTCTTTCTCCTGATGCATGTTATGATTTCTGCTGGAAAATAAACATGTGGACATCAAGTTTTGCATGTGAACATGTTTTGAGGTGGTGACCTACACGATCAAACAGTCAGCCACCACTCATCGTCTGGGCTCAGGAGTGATAAATATCGACTTGCCAAGATACGGGAGAGATATTATGCAATGGAACACCAAAAAGTGCTTTCAGGTGAAAAGATTATGGGAAACCGTTGACAACTGTCATTGGTCGAGATTGATTCCAACAACTGCCAAGACTGAATGCAGCTGTGAAACCTCTCCTCCAACATGACTAACAGGCAAGATCGAAACAACCCGAGCATGCGTACTATTTTACAAGATACAAACCATGAACCAAAGACTGAGTAAGATTTGATCACATTTCTTCAAAGTTATTACAACAGTGTTATTTCCAGATATTTAACCCACAAAATGAGGGGTTCCTTATCTCTTACCGCTGCCTGCAGAAGGATATGGAGGATGCTGTGCAGTGCCTGTGGTTGGAGGATATGAAGTTGATTGGGGATATGGATAGCCAGGAAACCCACTGGAAACAGGAAGGAGAAAAGGGACGAATGAAACAACTGTTGCACCATAAAACCATGACAAAAGAAAAATATTGTTAAGTACAACTGAGTACAAGTGAAATGCAAGAGCAGCAGGCTGACACTGGCTGGCAGAGAGACATGAAAGATTCTGTTAAGGTACAAAAACCTAACAGCTACATAATATTTGGCTGCATAATATACATGGACTGTTTTTATTGCAGCTTCTAAAAGCATAATCAAATCATATAAGCATTCATATTGAAAATAACAGGCACAGATTTGACCTTTTAAGAAGTAATTTATTCAATAAACTGGCTATGATCACAGGCAACATCCACATCTCCAAATGATGAACTAACTGTATTGTAGCCTGCAGTATCATTCCAGGCAGATGATGGATCAGCTACAGAACCTGCTTCCAAGTACTGTGAACCTGCATCTGAAATCAAAATGCATCTGTGCAAACAGGTGTTGTGATAAAGTCAGAAACTGTGAACTCGTCCTCCTTTTATCTCTCAACTGTGGGCATAATAATATTTGGGTTAAGAATAAGGGTTCCCCATGCAAGTGCAATTCACTCTATATCTGTATCAGAAACTACTTAATTAAACATAATTCATGGACTTTTGTGGCATAAGTGAAGAAATTCACTCAGCCAAAATCTCAAGATGGGCTAAGTGGCAGATTCTCAATCATTTAACAACTAAGACCAAAAGTTTCAATGAGATACTTTGTCTTCTTTGAATTTAATTTGGAGCTCAACTTTAATTCATAACCACTACTCCCATAATTTCAAAAAACCAGCTGTTGGTAATGATTGTTATTTCCCATTTTGCCTCTATTTCTGTACTTGCCCCATTACCATCGCATTTTGGCTTCCGTCATCATCCCTTTAAATCATTTATTCCCCCCCCCTTCCAACCTATCACAGGCCTTCCTTTTTGTTCTCGTCTCCCCTCCCTCTTTTCCTGCCTCTGTACTCGCTTAAATCTGTTAAATCTTTATCTTACTCGTTCTGGCATGAAACATGTGGTGGAATTTGCTCATTCTGAGACCAAGTGCTGTGGCAGGGGTGGGAATGAGGAGTGTTTCCCGCTGCGGAGGCTGGCGCGAAAAACACGCCAAATCTTCTGGCGCCGACTTAATTAATTATGCACTCGGTGCCATATTTAGTGGCAAGACAGGCCTGGATGGCACACCATCTGCCATTGTGTCCGGGCGCCATGTTTAAAAGGCACCCAACCATTGAACAAAGGAGGTGGGCAGCCTGAAATTGAAGATAGGTCTCCAGGAGCACTCAGGCCGGAAGATGGACCTCTCACAACAAAGATGGATTTCCCGAAACATTCAGAGGCTGGAAGATGGCCTCTCCATTAACAGGATGCAAATTAGGTTCACATCAGCCTTTGGTGGGTTTTCCGACCCGCCATGGCAGCCAACAGCGGACGATCCCGCTGTAAATTCATGCCAGCGTGTAACACATTGAGGTTCCGGATTTATTGTTCCCCATGCATCAAACCTGCTCGCCCAGGCAGCTTGAGAGAATTCTGCCCTTTTTATTTTATAAAATATTTTTTATTCTCCTCTTTCACATTTTCTCCCAAATTTACACCCACCAACAAACAATAATCAGTAACAAATATGTCAATCCCCATATCAATAACTACGATCCCATCCTCCAACCAAACCCCAAACATTAGCCCGCATGTTCACATAAACAAATGACAAAAAGGAATCAGGAATCACCCAGTCACCATCAACACACACCGCACCCCTCCCCCCACCCCTCCCACCCCCCCAACTAATGTTCGATGTTATCCAGTTCTTGAAAGTGCATGATGAATAATGCCCATGAATTGTAGAACCCATCCATCCTTCCCCTCAGTTCAAACCTAAGCTTCTCAAGAGTCAAGAATTCCAACAGGTCCCCCCGCCACGCCAGGGCACAGGGTGGAGAGGTTGCTCTCCATCCCATCAGTATCCGTCTTCAGGCGATCAACGAGGCGAAGGCCACAACATCTGCCTCCGCACCCGTTTCCAACTCTGGCTGGTCCGACACACCGAATATGGCCACCCGGGGGCCCGGGTCCAGCTTCCCGTGCACCACTTTAGAAATTACCCTAAAAACCTCCTTCCGGTAATCCTCTAGCTTTGGACAGGACCAAAACATATGAACGTGATTAGCGGGGCCCACCCCGCAACGTTCACACACATCTTCTACTCCTTCAAAGAATCGGCTCATCCTCGCCCGTGTAAGGTGTGTTCTGTATACCACTTTCAGCTGTATCAGCCCCAACCTCGTGCACAAGGTGGAGGCATTCACTCTCTGGAGCACCTCACACCAGAACGCCTCCTTCATATCCTCTCCCAATTCTTCCTCCCACTTTGCTTTGATCCCTTCCAGTGGTGCCTTCTCCTCTTCCAAAATAGCTCTGTAAACCGCTGACACTAGCCCCTTCTCCAGTCCCCCCGTCGTCAGCACCTCCTCCAGCAATGTGGACACAGGCTCCACCGGGAAGCTCTATCTTCTTTCTGGCAAAATCTCGAACCTGCATGTATCTAAATATGTCCCCCTGCTCCAGCCAGTACTTTGCTTCCAGCTCCTTTAGCCCTGCAAACCGACCCCTAAGAAACAAATCTTTGCGTCTTAATCCCCTTCTCCTCCCATTTCTGAAAATTTCCATCCCACCACCCTGGCTCAAATCTGTGGTTCCCCCGAATCGGCATTTCCCTTGACCCTGCCCCCAACCAGAAGAGAACTCTGCCCTTTAACTCAGTTTCTCTCTTTGTATGCATGCCAGTTTATGTTTGTTTATTTTTCTTTCGTATTCCCATTTTGTAGATTCCTCTTGATTTATGTTTGATGTTCCTAGCAACGTGGTTATAAATAAATGCAAAACCAATAAAAATATATTTTAAAAATCTCTTTTACTCTACAGATGCTGCCTTAGTTTGAATATTTCCAGTGTTTCCGGTTTTATTTGAGCTTGATGACAAACCGAAACTGTAAATTATAGTCATAGTTATCTCAGAACTTGATTTACATAATTTGCATAGTTACCAAACACAGCTGGTCTATCAAACAATCAACCTTCTGACTCTTCAAACGGCAGTAATTTACAGCTTCAATGTTAAGCAATAACTATTTCCAAGCAGAGGGAGTATACAAGTATTTCCAAGTGACTTTACCTTCACCGAATTCCCACCAACATCCGGGGGCTCACCAATGATTAGAAACTCAACTAGATCAGTCACATGAATGGCCTGTCTACAACAGCAAAGAGGGGAGTTATTTTGCAGGTCACCTCCGACACTCTAATGCCTCATTATCACCTACAAGCACACCAAGGGTCTACAGAATATTGTCCACTTGCCTGTGTCATGAGTGGCACTTTAGGAAAGGTTTTAGTCTTATCACATGGCTCGTGTGTCATTTCTGTGGGTGGAGCTGAGCTGTGGCTGAGAGTTTTACTTTCGCTTTCACATTTGGCAGCTGTGGACTCAGAATAGAAGTATTTTGGCCTGTCTCTCTATTTTCATTTTAAGGAGTTATTCCAAGGAAAAAACCCATTGATTATAGCTACCTGCTGTTTTGGTAAAAAGGGTTTTTTGGGATCTCGTTTCTGAATTGGAACAGTTAAAGGGGGATTCATTAAGTGTTATACATAGATTACTGTAGCTGTGCGGGGTCTTTATGTTTATAATTGATAAAAATTCTTGCTACGAGGGGCTTCCGGTGACGGCGGGCAGGAGGCAGCCGCACACTGGAGGGCTCCCGCTAGGGAATAGAAATTTTGGAGTTTTAATGCCCAGTCCCGGGGGCAACGGAGGCTGAATAGGCTGTAAGAAGGCACAGGGAGGAGAAATGTCCAAGTTTGGGAGAAAAACGGCCGTGAAAAAGGGGGTTAACGAAAGTCCGCCGGTGAGTGAAAAAGTCAGCACAGGAACTGTAAGGAAAGCGGAGGCTGGAGCACCAGGGGAGGCTGCATCGCTCACAGCAGAATAAATGACCAAGGTGATGGCTGTGGAATTTGAAAAGCAGTTCACAAAACACATGGAAGTGATGAAGAAGGAGATGGGGGCGGCATTGAAAGGTGGAGAAGGCGATTGCCCCGGTGAGGGCGGCGGTATCAAGCGCAGCGGCAGAGGTGCGGGAGCAAGGTGAGACACTGAAGGAAGTGGAAGAGGCATTATTGCAGCACAGTGATCAACTCACCTCGATGGGGAAGGAGTTGCAGAGGGTGATAGAGACCAACAAAGGTCTGTGAGCCAAAATGGAAGACCTGGAAAACAGATCCAGGCGACAGAATCTGAGGATCGTGGGTCTGCCCGAAGGTGTGGAAAGCCAGAGGCTGACGCAGTATTTTGCAACGATGTTGGCGAAGCTATTGGGGGGGAGGGGGGGGGGGGGGGGGGGGGGGGGGGGGAGAGGGACGATCCCTCCTGATACGAACTGGATTGGGCTCATCGGTCGTGGAGGCCTATACCAAAGTCGAGAGAGCCGCCAAGAGTAGTAACTCTGCGTTTCCGTAGGTACAGCGTGAAGGAGAAAGTCCTGTGCTGGGCAAAGCAGAAGCGGGTGGTGCAGTGGGCTGGAGCTGATATACGCATATACCAGGACTTTACGGTGGAGCTGGCGAGGAGGTGGGCTTCATTCAGCTGGGTGAAGAAGGCACTGTACATCAGCAAGGTGCAGTGCGACATAGTACATCCAGCTAAGTTGAGGGTGACCTACAAATCCAAAGACTTTTATTTTGGGACGGCGGAAGCAGCGGATGAGTTTGCGAAGGCAGATGTGGGCGTCGGTGTTGGAAGGACAGGGCCCCGCGGGGGGGGGGTTGGAGGCCTGGGGATGGGGAGTTGAGACATAGCCGCAAAAAAGGGAGCTGCACCAGAGGGGGCGGGGCCGGCTTGGATGGAAAGCACGGGCTTTTTCCCATGCTAGAGAAGGAAGGGGGCGGGGCCTGGGAGGAAGGGCAGTGCTGGAGAGGAGCACACACTGATTGCCGGGGAGGTGGAGTGGCGGGAGGGGCTGGGGTCAGCAGACTTATGGGAGTGCCATGGGGAGAGCAAAACGGCTAGAGGAGGATCTAACTTTGGGGGGGGGGGCCAAAGGAGAGGTGGAGCTAGGAGAGGGAGTCGGGGCGGGTGCTGCCGCCTGGGGGAATGGAGGGTGCAGGAGGCGCGGGCACTTCGCTGGCCTAAAAAGGGAGATGGCTAGTCTGTGGGGGGGGTGGGGGGGGGGGGGGGGGGGGGGGGGGGCTGATCCAGCTGATAGCTTGGAATGTGAGGGGCCTGAATGGGCCGGTCAAGAGGGCCCAGGTGTTTGCGCACCTAAAGGGACTGAAGGAAGATGTGGTTATGCTCCAGGAGACGCATTTGAAGGTGGCAGATCAGGTTAGGCTGAGAAAGGGGTGGGTAGGGCAAGTCTTTCACTCGGGGTTGGACGTGAAGAATAGAGGGGTGGCGATTCTGGTGGGGAAGCGGGTGTCGTTTGAGGCGCTGAACATTGTGGCAGATAATGGAGGTCGGTATGTGATGGTGAGTGGTAGGTTGCAGGGGGTGCGGGTGGTATTGGTGAACGTGGTATTGGTGAACGTATATGCCCCGAATTGGGATGATGCCGGATTTATGAAGCGCATGTTGGGTCGGATTCCGGATTTGGAGGCAGGAAGCCTGATAATGGGGGGGGCTCCAACACGGTGCTGGACCCAGCACTGGACCGTTCTAGGTCCAGGATGGGTAAAGAGGCCAGCTGCGGCCAAGGTGCTCAGGGGGTTTATGGACCAGATTGGGAGGGGGAGTGGATCCATGGAGGTTTGCCAGGCCAGTGGTTAGGGAATTTTCCTTTTTTCCCCACGCCCATAAAGCCTACTCCCGGAAAGATTTTTTCATCGTGAGTAGGGCACTAATCCCAAGAGTGGAGGGCACGGAATATTCGGTTATAGCCATTTTAGATCACGCCCCTCATTGGGTGGAGCTGGAGCTGGGGGAGGAGAGGGACCAGCGCCCGCTGTGGCGCCTCGATGTGGGACTGTTGGCGGATGAGGTGGTGTGCGGGCGGATTCGGGGGTGTATCGAAAGATACTTAGAGGCCAATTAAAATGGAGGGGTGCAGGTGGGGGTAGTCTCGGAGGCGTTGAAGGCGGTGGTCAGGGGAGAGCTAACCTCCATTAGGGCGCATAGGGAGAAGAGAGAGAGGGAGAGACTGGTGGGGGATATATTAAGGGTGGAGAGGAGCTATGCAGAGGCCCCCTGAGGAGGGACTACTTAGGGAGCGACAGAACCTCCAGAGGGAATTCGACTTGCTGACTACTGGGAAAGCAGAGGCGCAGTGGAGGAAAGCGCAGGGGGCGGCGTGTGAGTATGGGGAGAAGGTGAGTCGGATGCGGCACATCAGCTTCGGTTGAGGGAGGCAGCGAGGGAGATTGGTGGAGTTAGGGATAAAGGGGGGGAATACGGTGTGGAGTGCCGTGGGAATAAACGAGGCATTCAGGAACTTCTATGAGGAGCTGTATAGGTCTGAGCCCCCGACGGGGAGGGAGGGATGCGCCAACTTCTAGATCGGCTGAGGTTCCAGAGGGTGGAGGAGGAGCAGGGGGCACCGATTGGGCTGGAGGAGCTGGTTAAGGGACTAGGGAGCATGCAGGCAGGGAAGGCCCCGGGGCCGGATGGGTTCCGGTAGAATTTTATAGGAAGTACGTGGACCTCCTGCTAGTGAGGACTTTCAATGAGGCAAAGGAGGGGGGGGGGCTTGCCCCCGACAATGTCCAGGGCGCTGATCTCTTTGATCTTGAAGCGGGACAAGGACCCATTCGTGTGGATCGTACAGGCCTATCTCGCTCCTCAATGTCGACGCGAAGTTGCTGGCGAAGATTCTTGCCACGAGAATTGAGGACTGTGTCCCGGGGGTGATTCATGAGGACCAGACGGGATTTGTGAAGGGTAGGCAGCTGAACACCAATGTGCGGAGGATCCTTAATGTAATTATGATGCCTTCGGTGGAGGGGGAAGCGGTAGTAGTGGCGGCTGTGGACGCGGAGAAGGCCTTCGATAGGGTGGAGTGGGAGTATCTTTGGGAGGTGCTGCGGAGGTTTGGGTTGGGGGAGGGGTTCATCAGTTGGGTTAGGCTACGATATAAAGCCCCGGTGGCGAGTGTGGCTACGTATATGTCAATGGTGACCATAGGCGATTCCGGATTCCTTTTTATTTTTTTCCACCTTGGGAGGGTTTGTTTTATTTGATGTTTATATTGTCAGGTGGGCCATTGTTTGGGGGTTGGTGGGAGGATGGGATCGTTGTTGTTGATAAGGGGATTGACATTGTATTTGTTACCGTTTACTGTTTGTTGGTGGGGTGTAATGTCTGAAGAAAATGTGAAAATGGAGAATAAAAATATATTTTTTAAAAAACAATAATTCTTGCTATTTATGTTTATACAAATGTTAATTAAATTCTTAGAATAAAGCTTGTTTTTTTGATTAAAAGCACCTAAGAACTCTGTTGAATAACACCTGAAAGGCAGGCTCTGCCTAGTGCCAGGGGTCAAGACATCTGCTTAGGGCTGGAGTGAAACTTGCAGGGGGAATGGGAAGATCTAGTTGTTGTAGTCCAATAACCTCTTCGCCACATGCAAATTGGCATAGGGTACATAAATTAGAGAGATGAATACGTGGCTCAAGGGTGGTGTGGGAGAAGTGAGTTCTGGTTCATGGGGCACTGGCACCAGTACTGAGGAAAGTGCGGGCTGTACCATGGGAAGGCCTACACGTGAAACATGATGTGACTGGTGTTCCAACTAGCCGCATAACTAGGGAGGTGGAGAAGATTTTAAATTAAATAGGGCAGGCAAGGGATCAATTTGGGAAAATGAGGTAAATCAAAGAGCAAAGAGAGAAAGGTATTAATATGGGAAATGATAAAACAGAACATGACAGGAAGGAACAGAGAACACAAGGAGTACAAATCTAAAAGTTAATCAGTTGAGGCTGGAGATTCCAAAATTAATAAAAGGACAAGACTAAAGGCTCCGTATCTGAATACACAGTAGTAGTCATTGCCCATGAAAAGGTGGTGGTAAGCTGCCCTTCTTGAACCACAGCAGTCCATGTGGTGTAGGTACATCCACAGTGCTGTTAGAGAGGGAATTCCAGGATTTTGACCCAGCAACAGTGAAGGAATGATGATATATTTCAAAGACTGGATGGTGAATGGCTTGGAATGGAACGTCCAGGTGTCGTGTTCTGATAAAGCTGCTGCCCTTGTCCTTCTAGATGGTAGTGGTCATGGGTTTGGAAGGTGCTGCCTGACGAAATTTGGTGACTTCCTACAGTGCATCTTATGTATGGTACACACAGCTGCTACTGTAATTCGCTGGTGGAGGGTGTGCATGTTTGAGGATGGGGTGCCAATCATACTTCTTGAGTATTGCTGGAGCTGCACTCATCCAGGTAAGTGGAGAGTACGCCATCACATTCCTGACTTTGTAGATAATGGGCAGTTTTTGGAGAGTCAGTTTCTGGTCAATAGTAACCCCCAGGATGTTGATAATGGGGGATTCAGCTATGGTAATGTCATTGGATGTCAAGGGAAAATGGTTAAATTCTCTCTTGTTGGAGATGGTTAATGTCTGGCACTTGTGTTAAGTGAATGTTACTTGCCAGTTGTCAGTCCAAGCCTGGATATTGTCCAGATCTTGCTGCATTTGGACATGGTTTCAATTAATGATGGTATCAATCAATGATGGTATCAGCACATTAGAGACAGATGATCCAAGTTCAGGAAATCAGGATATACAAATGGATTGGGTAGAGATAAGAAATGATAAAGACTAGAATCTATTGTGGGAGTGGTGTACAGGCATCCAAACAGTAATCATACAGTAGGATGGGGTATAAAGGAAGAATCATAGAATCACTGCAGTGCAGAAGGAGGCCATTCGGCCCATCGAGTCTGCTTTGACCCTCCAAAAGAGCACCCTACCTAGGCCCACCCCTTCTCCATTACCCCACCTAACCTTTTGAACACCAAGGGGCAATTTAGCATGGCCAATCCACCTAACCTGCACATCTTTGGGCTGTGGGAGGAAACCCATGCAGACATGGGGAGAATGTGCAAACTCCGCACAGACAGTCACCCAATGCCGGAATTGAACCCGGGTCCCTAGCGATTTAAGGCAGCAGTGCTAATCACTGTGCCGCCGTGCCGGAATAATAGGAGCTTGTCACAAAGGTATGATGAAAATCATGGGAGATTTAAATATGCAGACAAGACTGGGAAAATCATACAGATGGGCAAAGATAGCCTCGATGAGGAAATCATAGAATGCTCTCAGGATAGTTTCTGAGAACAGCACATTTTGCCACCAACCGAGAGCATACTAGACCTGGTATTGTGCAACAATTACCTCAAAGTGAAGGTACCCTGAGGTAGCAGCAATCACAATGTAATTGAATTTTACATTCAGTTTGAGGGAGAGTAGAGTGGGTCCAAGAATTTCAAATTTAAAAAGTGCAATTATGGTGGCATGAAAGCAGAGCTAGTTATAGTGAACTCGCAAATTAGATTAATAGATCCAGTGGTGAACGATGAAGGAGATATTTGAACAGAATAGATACATTCCAATGAGAAAGAAAAATTCCGCAGGCAGCATGGTGGCGCAGTGAATTAGCCCTGCTGCCTAGCGGCGCCGAGGTCACAGGTTCGATTCTGGCTCTGGGTCACTGTCCGTGTGGAGTTTGCACATTCTCCCCATGTTTGCGCGGGTTTCGCCCCCACAACCCAAAGATGTGCAGGGTAGGTGGATTGGCCACGTTAAATTGCCCCATAATTAGAAAAAATGAATTGGGTACTCTAAATTTATAAACAAAAAAGAGAAAGAAAAATTCTGAGGAGAGCTCTTACCATCTGTGGTTAACTAGTATCAAACTTAAAAAAGAAAAAACGTATAATTGTGCATAGATTGGCAGCAGGTCAGAAGATTGGATAGAATATAAAAAACTGAAAGATTGATAAGGAGGGAAAAATTAGAGCATGGAAGAAAACCAGCTATAAATATAAAGACAAATAGTAAGAGTTTCTACAGAAACTTAAAAAGGAAAAGTTCACAAAGTGAGCATTGACCCTTGAAAGTGAATCAAAATAAGGAGATAGCAGAGAAACCAAACCACTATTTTGCTTCAGTCTTTACGCGAGAGGATACAAGTGACATCCCAGAAATAGCTGTAAATCAGGAATTGGAAGATAGGGAGGAACTCAAGAAAGTTACCAGGGAAGGGGTATTGAGAAAATTGTTGGAGTTGAGAGCTGACAAATCCCTGGGTCCTGATGGATTTCATCCTAAGATCTTAAAAGAAAGGGCTAGTGAGATAGTTGATGCGTTGGATTAATTTTCCAAAATTCCCAAGATTCAGGAAAGATTCAATTAGATTGTAAAAAAGGGAATGTAACTCCTTTGTTTAAAAAGGGAGGGCGATAGAGAGCTGGAAGGTACATGCCAGTTTGCTTAACATCGATCATCGGGAATTGTTCGAAGTTATTATTATAAGACGTTATAGCAGGGCACTTGAAGGGTAGCACAGTGGTGCAGTTGTTAGCACTGCTGCCTCACGGTGCCGAGGACCTGGATTCGATGTCGGTCCCGGGTCACTGTCCGTGTGGAGTTTGCACATTCTCCCTGTGTCTGCGTGGGTCTCATCCCCACAACCCAAAAGATGTGAAGGGTAGGTGCTTTGGCCACACTAAATTACCCCTTTAAAAAACAATTTTAGAGTACCCAATTCATTTTTTTCCCTCAATTAAGGGGCAATTTAGCGTAGCCAATCCACCTGCACATCTTTGGACTATGGGTTGAAACCAGAGCACCCAGAAGAAACCCACGCAGAGATGGGGAGAAAGTACAAACTCCACACAGACAGCCACCCGAGATCGGAATTGAACCCGGGATCCTGGAGCTGTGAGGCAACAGTGCTAGCATTATTGAAGCACCTTCACCACACGGCTCACCACCACCTTCTCAAGAGCAATTAGGGTGGAGAGAAAAAATTGGCTTCACCAACAGAAAGCAGATTCCAGGACTGAATATATATGTTTTTTAATTGTACTGACTTTCCAAAGAGTACGTATGGTGCTGATGACACATTTTCAAAGAAAGAATCAGAGTTCCGACAGCAGAAATCAATGCTTCCATTATCAATACTGATTACGGAGAGTAGATCCCCCTTTCATGGCAGAAAATCCAGGCTTGTGGTGTCTCGAGAAAATATCTTCGGAGTAATCTGCACCTTCTTCCTGGTCTCTGACTTGGAGGCCTTGGATTCATTTCCACTGAGTCCAGTTCTAAAATACTATCTGCTGTTAAAATTATCCGAGAGGATCAGGCTGAATTATTTTAGAAACAAATATTGCCAGTGATTTACACCAGTTTATTAATTATCCTTACCCAAAATACAGGAAGCCTAGCCTTCATTGAAGGATCGACTACTGTACTTTTAATCTTGTTCAAACAGTACCATATATCTTTTACATCTACCCAAACAGGTAGAAGGTAACAATATTTAATGTGATACTCCATCAGTATTCTGTCTAAGAGTATCATTCAAGCTGGATTATATGTCCAAAAATAGAACACAAATAAATACATAGCTTTAAAATAAAAATCTGTGTTACAGCTCTGGTAAATTTAAATCATACCCAGCATTGGTGTGGCCAGATGGATATGGTGCAACTCCAGTTGGCATTCCAGGCATGTAGGAAGCTGGAAACAAGAAAGAAAAACGTAACAGAACATATTAATGGTATGTTAAAACAGCACATACAACAGTTTGCATATCAAACATTACCACAATAAGTCTTTCAATGGTTACTTTATCAAAAATGTCATGTGCTGTGCATATGTCACTGATACAATGTTCAGAACATGAGATGACACCAGTTTTCAACCTAGCATACAACTTGATCACATGTAAATACTATCATATCGCTTCTCGGCCTTTTGGCTAAGATCAAGTGTAATATCTGTTCGACCTTTTGGCTAAGAGCAGGAATACAGGAATATTTTCTTGTGGGGACCATGAATTGGATTCAATTTGAATTGGTTTTTGGAGCAGGCAAGGAGCTGGATTAGGGGTTCGCCCCTGTTCACACTCTGAGCCCTGGCTTTGTAACTCTGAAAAAGCAATTAAAAAAGTAAATACTATCATAGAATGGTTACGGTGCAGGAGGCCATTCAGCTGGTCACGCTGACCCTCTGCAAAAGTAACTCGGCTAAGCCCACTTCCCTGTCTGTTCCCCATAGCCCTGGAACTAACCTAATGGGAATTATTTGTCGATAATTTGTTTATTTTGGTCCAGCGTGAAATTCCTTTTGGGGGTGTTTTCTTTCCCATCATCTTTTTCAGTTTCCCCCCACATTGCACACTACATTATAGACTTCTATCACAATATATACGACAATGCCGAAGACACTTCTTTGAGTTCTACTTGCCTATGGGAAAGTGTTTAATCTCTGCAAATTGCCTTGTGTGCACGAAGATCGCAGCCACAAACATGCACCCTATTTCTCTTCAGCACACAGCATCAGACACACTTGACCTGGGCCACCAGAGGTACAAGTTCCACACTTACTCATCAGCAACCATGGCAACATAAGTGCTTCTAAACATTTGTGAAAAAGAACCAAAAACGTGTTCCCACGAGAAAGACGACAATAATCTACTTAAATAAAAGCAAACCAATTTGACTATTTTAATCCATTGATTAGTTTTCTGTATTTCTTTGTAGCATTTATTTTTAAAAGGCCCATGAGAAAATAGAGAATATAAACTGAAACTTTGCACAGTTTAAGCAAGTATACCATCTAGACTACACATTACTTTAGAAATTGACAAACTGTAGTGTGGTTGATATTTTTATTCTAGCAATCAAGAACAAACTGCTACCTCTAAACTAATGAGGATAAATATATGTTGCAAAATGACAGATCTGGCCAAAAAATAAAAATTCATTTGGTTAAAGTTTTTTTTAAAAATCTTGCTAGTGGGGACAAGCTCTACTGTTCTTTTCTTCACACCACTGATGTCACCATCTGTATACCATATGTACACTGGAAATGCTGCATATTGACAAGCATCATTGAATACTGCAGGCGGCCTTTTGGGGGCCTTTTTCCATTGGGGAATGTAGTAAGAATTGGGCAGGCTTTGCCCTGCTCCTTCACATGGACTTCTTGCAAGTGAGACAGCAATTCAGAGAGTATTATGTCTACATAAATTGGAGATAAAACAAATCATTTCAACCAGATCCTGAAACATAACATCTCTAAGAAAGGGACACTCAAAAATCACAGAATGGCCAGGACGGATCAAATATTCCCCAGAAATATTTGTTCATTGCATAGGTTAGGAAGTTATTTTTTTCAATTCATTTATGGGATGTGAGCGTCACTGGTAAGGCCAGCATTTATTGCCCATCTCTGAATTGTCCTCGAGAATTGGTGGTGAGCTGCATTCTTCAACTGCTGCAGGCTAAGTGCCTTGGGTACACCCATAATGCCATCAGGTAAGGAGTTCCAGAATTTTGACCCAGTGACGATGAAGGAATGGCAATATATTTTCCAAGTCAGGATCGGGTATGACTTGGAGAGAAACATAAGGAATAAGAGAAGCAATCCATATGACCTCATTTAATATGATCAGTGCAATCTGCCACCTCAATTCCACTTTCTCACCTGCATCAGATATATATAGAAACATACAAAGAAAATAGAAGCAGGAGAGAACCATTATGGCCTTCGAGCCTGTTCCACCATTCATTATGATCATGGCTGATCATCAAGCTCAACATCTTGATCCAGCCTTCCACCCTATACCCCTTGACCCGTTTAGCCCCAAGATCTATATTTAACTCCTTCTTGAAATTACACAACGTTTTGGCCTCAATTACTTTTTGTGGTAGTGAATTCTACAGATGCACCACTCTCTGGGTGAAGACATTTCTCCTCACTCAAGTCTTAAAAGGTTTACCCCTTACCTCAAACTATGACCCCCGAGTTCTGGACACCCCCACCATCAGGGACATTCTTTCTAATCTACCCTGTCTAATCCTGTTAGAATTTTATAAGTATCTATGAGATCATCTCTCACTCTTCGAAACTCCAATGAATATAATCCTAACCGACTTAGTCTCTCCTCATATGGCAGTCCCACCATCCCAGGAATCAGCCTGGTAAACCTATGCTGCACTCCCTCCATATGACAATAAGGACACCAATACGACACCAGATAAGGACACCAAAACTGCACATAATACTCCAGCAGTGGCCTCACCAATGCCCTATGTAATTGAAGTAAACATCCCTATTCCTGTACTCAAATCCTCTCGCTATGAAGGCCACCATACCATTTGCCTTCTTTACTGCCTGCTGTACCTGCGCACTTACTTTCAGCAATTGATGCACAAGGACACCAAGGTCTTGCGGAGTATCCACCTCTCAATTTACACTCATTCAAATAATAGTCTACCTTCCTATTTTTAATGTGGAGATGCCGGCGTTGGACTGGGGTGAGCACTGTAAGAAGTCTTACAACACCAGGTTAAAGTCCAACAGGTTTGTTTCGATGTCACTAGCTTTCGGAGCGCTGCTCCTTCCTCAAGTGAATGAAGAGGTATGTTCCAGAAACATATATATATATATATATATACATATATATATATATATATATATATATATATATATATATATTAATATTAGACAGATTCAAAGATGCCAGACAATGCTTGGAATACGAGCATTAGCAGGTGATTAAATCTTTACAGATCCAGAGATGGGGTAACCCCAGGTTAAAGGTGTGAATTGTGTCAAGCCAGGACAGTTGGTAGGATTTTGCAGGCCAGATGGTGGGGGGGTGAATGTAATGCGACATGAATCCCAGGTCCAGGTTGAGGCCGCACTCATGTGTGCGGAACTTGGCTATAAGTTTCTGCTCGGCAATTCTGCGTGGTCGCGCGTCCTGAAGGCCGCCTTGGAGAACGCTTACCCGGAGATCAGAGGCTGAATGCCCTTGACTGCTGAAGTGTTCCCCGACTGAAAGGGAACATTCCTGCCTGGTGATTGTCGCGCGATATCCGTTCATTGAATGGTGGGGCCTCATTGAATGAACGGACATTGCGCAACAATCACCAGGCAGGAATGTTCCCTTTCAGTCGGGGAACACTTCAGCAGTCAAGGGCATTCAGCCTCTGATCTCCGGGTAAGCGTTCTCCAAGGCGGCCTTCAGGACGCTCAACAACGCAGAATCGCCGAGCAGAAACTTATAGCCAAGTTCCGCACACGAGTGCGGTCTCAACCGGGACCTAGGATTCATGTTGCATTACATTCATCCCCCACCATCGGCCTGCGAAATCCTACCAACTGTCCTGGCTTGACACAATTCACATCTCTTTAACCTAGGGTTACCCCATCTCTGGATCTGTAAAGATTTAAATCACCTGCTAATGCTCGTATTCCAAGCATTGTCTGGCATCTTTGAATCTGTCTATGTATACGTTCCTATTTTTAAAGAGTGCATGAATCGCTGAAAGTAAGTGCGCAGGTACAGCGGGCAGTAAAGACGGCAAATTGTATGTTGGCCTTCATAGCGAGAGAATGAGAGTATAGGAATAGGGATGTTTTACTGCAATTGTATAGGGCATTAGTGAAGCCACACCTAGAGTATTGTGTGCAGTTTTGGTGTCCTTATCTGAGGAAACATGTTTTTGCTATGAAGGGTTAGCAACAAAGGTTTACCAGGCTGATTCCTGGGATGGTGGGATTGTCATATGCGGAGAGATTAGGACTATATTCATTGGAGTTTAAAAGCGGGAGAAGGTATCTCATCGAAACTTACAAAATTCGAACAGGATTAGACTGGGTAGATTCAGAAAGAATGTCCCCAATGGTGGGGGTGTCCAGAACTAGGGGTCATAGTTTGAGGATAAAGGGTAAACCTTTTATGACTGAGGTGAGGAGAAATTTCTTCACCCAGAGAGTGCTGAATCTGTGGAATTCGCTACCACAGAAAGTAGCTGAGGCCAAAACTTTGTGTAATTTCAAGAAGGAATTAGATATAGCTCTTGGGGCTAAAGGAATCAAGGGATATGGGGGGGGGGGGGGGGGGGGGGGAGGCAGGTTCAAGGTACTGAGCTTGATGATCAGCCACGATCATATGGATGACAGAGAATGCTCGAAGGGCCGAATGGCATCCTCCTGTTTCTATTTTTTGGTTCTTCTTTACGTTTAACTTGCAAATGAAACTCAGCCATATTTACGGACTATCTAACACAGTTGCCTGAGATGCCAATTCCTGTCTTTTAAGGAAATGCGAAATTACAACGAACGGCCTACATAACATTAATAAAGAATTTACAAGGGAAATTGGGAGACCTGAACAGCACAATCCATACACAGCAGAGAACAGGAAAAGGCAAAAGTTTCAGTTGACAAGAGACTTAATTTAGTTACAGAACTGTAGACTACCCATAAACTGTAGAAAGATACTGGGGAAGAAAGGTCATTAGAACAAATAAGCAATCAAGGAATCAGATCAGTAGCCTAGGCATGTCCTCACCGATACGCATCATCTATTGCTCCTCTGCATTCTTAGGCAACATTCAAACAGATTATATCATATTGTTTACAATCAGAGTTTAAAGAGGTGAGTAACCTTTGCTCATCCTCCGTCTTTTTACCTTATTCCTGTTTTGGTGTAACATGAATCTTATTCTCTAAATACATTACTCATTTTTAAAACTTATAGGATGGGGGAGCTGTGTTAAAAAGCCTCAAATAAAAAAGTAACAGAGGTCTTCATACCCCTGCAAAATTCAGGGCCAGAACGTTTTAAAAAATTATTCTTTCATGATATGTGGGTGTTATTAGCAAGGCAAGGATCAGTTGCTCATCCCTAACTGCCCTTAAACTGCTAGGCCGTTTCAGAGAACATTTAAGAATTAACAACATTGTTGTATGTCTGGAGTCACATGTCGGCAGACCACAGAAGGTTGGCAGATTCCCTTCCTTAAAGGATATAGTGGACCAGATGGAAAAACACAGAGCCCCAAAACATGACAGGTACATCAGAAATGAGAGATTTACCAGGAACAGTGGGGGCAACACGCTACAAAGCAAACCAAGATGTTGACACAACTCAATAGGAGTGCAGGACTACATTATATCATAACATTAATAAAGAATTTACAAGGGAAATTGGGAGACCTGAACAGCACAATCCATACACGGCAGAGAACAGGAAAAGGCAAAAGTTTCAGTTGACAAGAGACTTAATTTAGTTACAGAACTGTAGACTACCCATAAACTGTAGAAAGATACTGGGGAAGAAAGGTCATTAGAACAAATAAGCAATCAAGGAATCAGATCAGTAGCCTAGGCATGTCCTCACCGATATGCACCATCTATTGCTCCTCTGCATTCTTAGGCAACATTCAAACAGATTACATCATATTGTTTACAATCAGAGTTTAAAAAAAAATATTTTTATTCTCCTTTTCCACACTTTCATCCAAATTTACATTCACCAACGAACAAACAATGGTAACAAATACAATGTCAATCCCCTGGTCAACAATCCTTTCCTCCCACCAACTCACAAACAGCCCTCAACATTTTAAATACAAACATCAAAGAAAAGGATTCAGGAATCCACCATTTGTTTCTGATTTTCGTTTTTCAGCCTTGTCCTGTGTCTGTTTTTAGGTTCAATTTTAGAGTTCTGCTCTGGGTTCTGAAGAAGGCGATGTGTTTCACAGATGAACTTCTCTCCCAAGGAAATTATGAATAAATCTGTAAGCCACCGAGTGACAACTTTAGTAAGTGACGGGCAGCACGGTGGCGCAGTGGTTAACACTGCGGCCTCACGGTGTCAAGGACTCAGGTTCGATCCTGGATCCCTGTCCATGTGGAGTTTGCACATTCTCCCCATGTCTGCATGGGTCTCACCCCCACTACCCAAAGGTGTGCAGGGCAGGTGGATTGGCCATGCTAAATTATCCTTAATTGGAATTTAAAAAAAAAACTTTATTAAGTGACATTTGACCTGCATGTGTGGATTTTGCATAACAGAAATTTTAGAATTTCTGTAAAGTAAGTTCAAAGACCTTTTTTATTTTTATGAAAAAACTGTTTAACTGTTGATTGAAAAAAGCTGTTTTTTTTTCCTTGGATGTTAATGGTATAATTCTGTGTTTAAATAAAGTTAGTTTTAATATAAAAGATCCCTAGTTGTCAGTGGAATCACTCCTTGAGCAAAGTATCCTTTCCTCACAGTTTGCAAATTGAAAAATTGTTGGGGTCTCATCCAGTATCCCAATCTAAATTGGGGTCTGATCCAGGTTTCGTAACACAGGAAACAGCAACGAATAATAATAATGTTTATCATTGTCACAAGTTAATGTTACATTAACATTGCAATGAAGTAACTGTGAAAACTGATAATGCATCACAGCAGGAAGCTGTGCAACAGTAAGGTTTCATGAGGATTTTTTTGCAGAGGTTTTCTTGTGATGGCAGGAAACACTGCTGAATCAGTGTAAATTGGAGGCTGAAGATTTCCTGTGGAAATTCTAGTTTTTTTTAAATGCAGATTTTTCCAGCACTCCGTCTTTCCTGGCATGTCTCCATATAACAACTTGATAAGAAAAGGTATAATGTGAACCAGAATTAAAGATTATCAGCAGTTTACAGCAGTGTAATAAAACAGAAAAGTTCTCCAAGGACGACATGTGCAATCTGAGACATGTAAAGATAATGTGTAATTCATACAGATCAAAAAGGCACGGGTTTAATATCTTTAAAAAAAAAAAAAAATTTAGAATACCCAATTCATTTTTCTAATTAAGGGGCAATTTAGCGTGGCCAATCCACCTACCCTGCACATCTTTGGGTTGTGGGGGCGAAACCCACGCAAACACGGGGAGAATATGCAAACTCCACACGGACAGTGACCCAGAGCCGGGATCGAACCTGGGGCCCTCGGCACCGTGAGGCAGCAGGGCTAACCCACTGCGCCACCATGCTGCCCTACGGGTTTAATATCTTGATATTAAGTCAGCCAAAGCAAAGTTTGAATCCCTGTAATTGGTTTTCGATTCTGGTAGCAGGACTGAACCGGTTCTTATCAAAGTCATGAATGGCATCCTGCGCGACTGTGACAAAGGTAAACTATCCCTCCTCACCCTTCTTGATCTGTCTACAGCCTTTAAACAGTTTTGGCCACACTATTCTTCTCACTGCCTTTCCAATGTCATCAAGCTGCGTGGGGCTGCTCTCACCCAGTTCCAATCTTACCTGTCACCAGGTATCATATTCAATAGCTTATCATCCTATTCCTGCATAGCTAACTATCGTTTCCCCTACATATGGTCTCCTTCCACATCTCATTTATGTGCTGCCCCTCAGCAACATTATCCGAAAACATACCCTCAGTTTTCACACATATGCTAAAGAGACCCAGCTCTACCCAATCACCATTTATCTTGTCTCCTCCACGGTTGCTAATTTATCAGACTGGATGAGCAGAAATTTCCTCCAACTAAATATCAGGAAGACCAAAGCCATTGTTTTCAATCCCAGCTGGAAATTCTGTCCCCTAGCAACTGATTCTACCCCCTCTCCCTGACAACTGTCTGAAGCCGAGCCAGACTGTTTGCTACCTTGGTGTCATATATGACCCGGAGATGATCTTTCGATCATACATCCATGTCCTTAACACAGATTGCTTACTTCCATCTCAGTAACACAGCCCGAGTCCATCCTCACCTTAGCTCATCGGCTGATAAAACCTTTAATCATGTCTTTGCTGCAGACTTCACTACAAGTATTCCCCCATTTAAAGCACATTTCATTGTAGCATGGTTGGGAAATTAGGGATAGCAATGCCGCCATTTTCATTTTTGTATGGTTACCGAACATGCTCAGAGTTTTAAAAAACAAGCTGTCGTTTTGCCACCCCCCTGATTTTCCCATTCCCTTCACTTCCAAACATTCCTGCTTGCCCCTTTGCACCTGACTCCCCCACTCGCTGATCCTTCTGCTCCCTCATATCCGCTCGCGCCACCTCATATTCCCTCCCTCTTGCCACAAGAATAGGTGACAAAGTGAAGCATTGAGCAGGAAGATTGATGAGCCAGAAGGGTCGGGAAGGGAAGCAGCAAGTCTGGAGAGGTAACGGGCCAGAAGAGATGATGAGCTGGGAGAAACAGGATGTTCGGAAAGAGAAATGACTAGTCAGGAGAAAGGGCAAGGTGGCGAGTCAGAATAGTCGGGAGGGAAGCGATGCACGGGAGAGGCGGCGAATCCAAAGGTTTGGACAGGGAAATAATGCACGGGAGAGGCAGAGAATCCAGAGGTTTGGACAGGGAAATAATGCACGGGAGAGGCAGAGAATCCAGAGGGTCAGGCAGGGAAATAATGCACAGGAGAGGCAGAGAGTCGGGAGGTTTGGGCAGGGAAATAATGCACGGGAGATGCGGAGTGTCCGGAGGGTTGGGCAGGGAAATAATGCACGGGAGAGGCGGACAGACCAGAGGTCGGGCAGGGAAATAAAGCACTGGAGAGGCAGAGTGTCTGGAGGGTCGGGCAGGGAAATAATGCACGGGAGAGGCGGAGAGACCGGAGGTCGGGCTGGGAAATAAAGCACTGGAGAAAGCACTGGAGAGGCAGAGTGTCCGGAGGGTTGGGCAGGGAAATAATGCACGGGAGAGGCGGAGAGACCGGAGGGTTGGGCAGGGAAATAATGCACGGGAGAGGCGGAGAGACCGGAGGGTCGGGCAGGGAAATAATGGACGGGGGAGGTGGAGAGTCTGGAGGGTCGGGCAGGGAAACAATGCACAGGAGAGGCGGTGAGTCGGGCGGATAATAATGCACGGGAGAGGAGGAGTGTCCGGACGGTGGGGAGGGAAACAATGGACGGGGAAGGCGGAGAGTCCGGAGGGTCGGGTAGGGAAACAATGATCTGGAGAGGCAGAGAGTCCAGAGGGTCGGGCAGGGAAATAATGCACAGGAGAGGCGGAGTGTCCAGAGGGTTGGGCAGGAAAATAATGGACAGGAGAGGCGGTACGTCCGGGGGTTGGGCAGGGAAATAATGGACGGGAGAGGCGAAGAGTCCGGAGGGTCGGGAATGTATGTTGCCTCCTTGGTGCTCGGGGCGGCTACAGGGCATTCTGGTGGGGGAGGGTGAACAGCCAGTGGCCATGGTACACATTGGTACAGATGACATAGGTAAAAAAAAAAAATTGATGAAGTCCTAAAAGCAGAATATAATGAATTAGGAATTAAGTTGAAAAGTACGACCGCAAAAGGTAGTGATCACAGGAGCAGAGCCATGGGCTTGTCACAGCAGAATTAATAGGATATATCAGATGAATACGTGGCTGAGGACAAGGTCTGAAGTGGAAGGTTTCAGATTCCTGAGGCATTGGGATCGGATCTGGGGGAGGTGAGACTAGTATAAACTGGAAAGGTTACACCTGGGCAGGAGCGCAACTGATGTCCAACGGGAAGTATTTGCGAGAATGGCTGGGGAGGGTTTAAACTAAAAAGGCAGGACGATAACAACCTATGCAAAGAGGGGGAAATACGGACAAGAACAAAAGACAGAAAGGGGAATAAGAAAAATGATAATCAGAGAAATCAAGGCTCAGAATCAAATAGGGCTATAGTGGTAAATAATGGGAACGGGACAAAGAATGTTAAAAAGACAAGCCCGAAGGCTCTGTGCCTTAATGCACAGAGCATTCGCAATAAAGTGGATGAATTAATCGTGCAAATAAATGTAAACGGGTATGATATGGTCAGGATTATGGAGACATGGCTGCAGAGTGTCCAGGGATGGGAACTGAACGGCCAAGAGCATTCAGTATTTAGGAAGGACAGACAAAAAGGAAAAGACACTGGGTTTGCATTGGTGGTTAAAGAGAAAATTAGCGCGATAGTGACGAAGGCACAACAGCTCCCAAGATGTGGAATCTGTATGGGTAGAGCTGAGAAATGCTAAGGGGCAAAAAACATTAGTGGGCCTTGTATAAGGACCCCACAAACTGTAAAGGGGATGTTGGGAATGGCATTATACAGGAAGTTAGAGATGCATGCGATAAAGGAATTTCTGTAATTATGGGTGACTTTAATCTGCATATAGATTGGACAAATCAAATTAGCAACAGTACCGTAGAGGAATTATTCCTGGAGCATAGACAGGGTAGTTTCTGGACCAATACGTTGAGGAAGCAGCTAAAGAACAGACCATCCCACCCAGGGTATTGTGTAATGAGAAAGGAATAATTGGCAAGCGAGCTGTCCGAGGCCCCTTGGGGATGAGCGACTATAATATGACAGAATTCTTCATCAACATGGAGAGGGACATACTTGATTCTGATACTAGGGTCCTGAATCAAAATAAAGGAAACTAGGATGGTATGAGGCGCGAGTTGGCTATGAAGGATTGAGAAACGTTACTTAAAAGGGGATGATGGTGGATAGGCAATGGCAAATATTTAAAGAGTGCATAGGTGAACTGCAACAATTGTTCTTTCCTGTCTGGCGCAAAAATAAAACAGGAAAGGTGTTCAAACCATGGCTTGCAGGAAATTAGAGATAACATTAGATCCATGGAAGAGGCATACAAATTGGCCAGAAAAAACTGCAGACCTGAGCATTGGGAGCAGTTTAGATGCCTAAAGTGGGGAAAATGCTAGATTCCATTATAAAAGATTTAATAGCAGAACATTTGGGGAAGTGGTAAGATTGGTCAGGATTTACGAAAGGGAAATCATGCTTGAAAAATTGTCTGGAATTCGTCAAGGATATAACTTGTAGAGTTGATGAGGTGGGAGCCAGTGGATGTGGTTTATTTGGACTTACAGAAAGCTTTCGACAAAATCCCACATAAAAGATTAAAGTGTAAATTTAAAGCGCAAGGGTTTGAGTGTAGTATATTGAGATGGATAGAAAACTTGTTGGCAGTCAGGAAACAAAGAGTAGGAATAAACTGGTCTTTTTCCAAATGGCACGCAGTGGCTAGTAGGGATCAGTGCTAGGACTCCAGCTATTTACATATATTAATGATTTAGATGAGGGAACTAAATGTAATGTCGCCAAATTTGCACATGCCACAAAGCTGGGTGAGAGGGTGAGCTGTGAGGAAGATGCAAAGATGCTTCAGCGTGATTTGGAAAAGTTGAGTGAGTGGGCAGATGCAGTATAATGTGGATAAATGTGAGGTTACCCACTTTTGTAGCAAAAACAGGAAGGCAGACTTTTATCTGAATGGCCATAGATTGAGAGAGGGAAAAGTGCAATGAGACCTGGGTGTCCTTGTGCACCAGTTGCTGAAAAAAAGCATGAAGGTGCAGCAGGCGGTAAAGAAAGCAAATGGTATGTTGGCCAAATAACAAGAGGATTTAGAGTACAGGAGCAGGGATATCTTGCTGTAATTATACAGGACCTTGGTGAGACCACACCTGGGATATTGTGTCCAGCCTTGGTCTCCTCATCTGAGCAAGAATGTTTTTGCTAAAGCAGAAGTGCAGCTAAGGTTTAGCAGACTGCTTCCTGGGATAGCGGGACTGATGTACGAGGAGAGAATTAATTGGTTAGGATTATAGTGGCTGGACTTTAGAGGAATGAGGAGGGATCTCAGAGAAACCTAAAAATTCTAACAGGACTAGATAGATGCAGGAAGGGTGTTCCCAATGGTACAGGAGTTCAGAATCAGGAGTCACAATCTCCAAGTATACAGGATAAATCATTTAAGACAGAGGTGAGGAGACATTTCTTCATCCAGACAGTGGTGAGCCTGTGGAATTAGCTATTACAGAAAGCAATTGAGGTCAATACATTGTATGTTTTCAAGAGGGAGTCGGATATAGTTCTTGCGGGTAAAGGGATCAAAGGCTATGGGGAAATCGGGTACAGGTTACTGAGTTGGATGATCAGCCATGATCATAATGAATAACGGAGCAGGCTCAAAGAGCAAAATGGCCTCCTCCTGCTCATATTTTCTATGCATGCTTCTGTGTCAAATGGCCTGTTTACACTTACTGCCTCGGGTGTACATCAACAATTCTGTCACTGTTTCGGAGGAAAACCGTTGAACCGCATGCGGCTCAACGCAACAGATTGGGGAAGAAAATGAAGCAAAAAAATGGGATGAAGCTATCAAGAGCCAGTCTTAAGTGTTCATGGTTTCAGCAGGACAAAGGTTAAGTTAATCGCCTTGTTTGAATCACACTGCCTTTCTCAGAAAGCTACTTACTGGTTGGAGGTCCTGTGGCTTGGTAAGGTGGATACTGCGGAGGTACAGCTGGTCTTGAAAAAACTGGAGGCTCCTCCCCAAACATGACAATCATCACTTGAATCAGGCCATACAGTTCAGAATGTGGCTGAAAGAAAGAAAATGCACCGAAATACCAGTGTGAGCTGTATTTCCACATGAAAGTAGGAACAGAGGATTTCACTACGATTTGGATCATTTATACAAATATGATAATTTGTAACCAGTGAAGGTTGGACTCTGAGGATAGAGGATTGTGTCCCGAGGGTGGTCCATGAGGACCACACTGGGTTTGTGAAGGGGAGACAGCTGAATACGAATATACGGAGGCTGCTAGGGGTAATGATGATGCCCCCACCAGAGAGGGAAGCGGAGGTAGTGGTGGCGATGGATGCCGAGAAAGCATTTGATAGAGTGGAGTGGGATTATCTGTGGGAGGTGCTGAGGAGATTTGGTTTTGGAGATGAGTATGTTGGATGGGTGCAGCTGTTGTATAGGGCCCCAGTGGCGAGTGTGGTCACGAATGGACGGGGATCTGCATACTTTCGGCTCCATAGAGGGACAAGGCAGGGATGCCCTCTGTCCCCATTATTGTTTACACTGGCGATTGAGCCCCTGGCAATAGCATTGAGGGGTTCCAAGAAGTGGAGGGGAGTACTTAGAGGAGGAGAAGAACACCGGGTATCCCTGTATGCGGATGATTTGTTGTTATATGTAGTGGACCCGGCGGAGGGGATGCCAGAGATAATGCGGACACTTCGGGAGTTTGGAGAATTCTCAGGATATAAACTGAACATGGGGAAAAGTGAGTTGTTTGTGGTGCATCCAGGGGAGCAGAGCAGAGAAATAGAGGACTTTCCGCTGAGGAAGGTAACAAGGGACTTTCGTTACTTGGGGATCCAGATAGCCAAGAATTGGGGTACATTGCATAGGTTAAATTTAACGCGATTGGTGGAACAAATGGAGGAGGACTTCAAGAGATGGGACATGGTATCCCTGTCACTGGCAGGGAGGGTGCAGGCGGTTAAAATGGTAGTCCTCCCGAGATTCCAGTTTGTGTTTCAGTGCCTCCCGGTGGTGATCACGAAGGCTTTTTTCAAAAGGATCGAAAAGAGTATCATGAGTTTTGTGTGGGCCGGGAAGACCCCGAGAGTGAGGAAGAGATTCTTTTATACAAATATGATAATTGAAAGGAATTCTAAAAAATGGGAACTGCTCATCAACAAAGTGCAACATAGCATAAAAGGAATGAAAAACATTTAATAACTCAGGAAGGAATTGAAAATAATCATGTTCAATGTCTTGTGTCTTGTAGCCAGAACAATGAATAGACATTAACTGAGGTTATTCTGAGACCACAATATTCAGACAGTCATGTTGTAGAATGGAGACCAGAACAGTACCCTTCAACCGAAAGACAAGAAGAAAATAAATGGCAGCAATGGTGACGACAGATATTAAGCAAGCCACAAAGTTGCCAATTTTTAAAAATTGGTTCGTCAATTGGAGAACAGGCAAAAAGTCTGAGACTGCTTCTCCTTCGTCCTTCGAAGCTGTGAGTTCCCAATTGAAAGTAGCAGAGTACAGAATCACAGAATTGTCATCATGCAGGAAGAGTCCATTCAGCCCATCGTGCCTGCACTAGCTTGCTGAATGATCAATTCATCTAGTGTCATTCCCCTGCCTTCTCCCTGAACATGTTTTCTCTTCAGATAACAATCCAATTCCCTTTTGAATGCTTGGACCTGCCTCCACCACAGCTTCTAGAGGTGTTGGTCAGCTCTCAACCTTCACCCCACCTCAAAGCTCATATTGTCAGTATCTACTGCTCGCTGGGGACAGTGGCTGCCATATATCCAACTCTTCCCAAATATACGGCAGCCAGTATTTGCCTGGAAAATGGAGTTACATAGGACTGTCATGTTTAAAACGACATGGGATACTCACATGTTTCCACTCATGCAGGTAGGGGAGGTAAATCTTCCCATTCGCATCCACATGTTTTCCTGTTTTAATCATCATGGTGCTGGTGGGTTTTACAAAGCAGATGGGAGGGTTATAAGGATAGGTGTCCAATAACCAGAGGCACACAGGGATATTGTACATATTTCCTGTGAAGAAAAGGAAGAAAAAGAGCTTGAGACAAAAGCCTCACAGCTTGCAAAAATAAAGACAGCTCATTTAGGAATGAATAAATTTAGGTGGTGGGGTACTGTTAATTTCAAGTCCTCCTGCATTTTGTAGTTTAAAAAAAAATTAATTAAGGCAAGAATCAAATTTAATAATAATAATAATCTTTATTGGTGTCACAAGCAGGCTAACATTAACACTGCAATGACGTTACTGTGAAAATTCACTGCACGCCACACTACAGCACCTGTTCGGGTACACGGAGGGAGACTTCCGAATGTCCAATTCACCCAACAAGCACGTCTTTTGGGACCACTCCCACACACTTTCTTATCACTCCTAAGAACTGGCATACTGATGTACTAGATAGGCAATGTCACTGATGATCAGTGAAGGTTGGACTCGGAGCCTATTTACCCCCCTTTATACACCACCACCCTGACCACAGGGACACATACAGAATTCCTCTTCAGTAATATAATTCAAGCAGCCTACTGATGATTTCTTGGTGTTGTCAAATTATATCTTTAAAAATTCAATCAATATAAAATGGATTAATCCCCCATGATTTCAGTTCCTATTTTATTGTAATGCATGTACTTCTGCTTTAGCAACAATATGGCAAAAAATATTGAGAAGATGGCAATGATCAAAAAATAGTTGACAACAGAAATATTTACAAGGCCATTTGACATGCAGCCTTTTTTGGAGGGGAGATGGGAGCGCTTTTCTTCTTTAAATTGCTAGACATGTTTTACACACTCAAGATCTCACCCAGTCTCCTGGCTGCTCCGAGATATTCTCAAAGCCTTCATGAATAACATCTCTCAAACAAAGCTTGCCTCACTTGTCTCACATGCGTTATCTGCAACCACCCACCCTTTTTGCACTGTGCCAATCCCAGCACCCTATATTACAACTGCCCTGCAAACTGCTCCCTGCATACAATTTGGGGCTTTTTCATCATTCCGTCCTTACCTCTGTAGCTGACTGGGATAGTCCCGGTGAGACTCATCAGCTCCTGAGATGAACCATTGTTAAACACTATAATCAGACAGAAAATAAATCAAGTTACACGCAATCATAAAGATCATAAAAACCACAAATATCAATGATAAAAAGGTTTAGCTTCACCAATATCTAGGAGGTTAAATGCGCCACCTGGTGCAGCACCTTGGAACATCAAGATTCTGCAACTGGTTCAGGACTCCTGGCGTTGGTGGTTATATAAGAGAGCTGAAAAGGGCTTCCGGGTGCGGCGATGACCAGCTGAGTCGCACGTTTCGGCGGCTCCCGGTGGAACGGACTTTTGGGCTCTTAATAAGAGCCCCAACGGCTAAAAGTACTGTGCGGTGAACCAGAAGGGAATCCCCCCTGGATACGGATGAAAAAAGGAGAGGAAGGTGGCCGGATTGCGGTGGATCCTTTAGAGCAGCGGCAAGGAAGGCAAGCAAAAACCAAGATGGCGTCAGAAGGTGGCAGTTTAATATGGGGCCCTGAACAACAAGAGTTCTTGAAACGCTGCGTGGAAGAACTCAAAAAGGAAATGAAGAAGGAGCTGTTAGCCCCAATATTACAGGCGATCGAAGGGCTAAAGGAGGAGCAAAAGACCCAGGAGCGGGAGCTTCAGGTCGTGAAGGCAAAGGCTGCCGAGAATGAGGACGACATACAGAGCCTGGTGGTGAAGATGGAGATGCACGAGGCACACCAGAAACGATGTGTGGAAAGGCTGGAGGCGCTGGAGAACAACGCGAGGAGGAACAACCTAAGGATTCTTGGTCTTCCTGAAGGTGCGGAGGGAGCGGACGTCGGGGCATATGTGAGCATGATGCTGCACTCGTTAATGGGAGCGGAGGCCCCGGCGGGTCCGCTGGAGGTGGAGGGAGCATACCGAGTGATGGCGCGAGGACCGAGAGCAGGAGAAATTCCTAGAGCCATAGTGGTGAGATTCCTCCGTTTTAAGGATAGAGAGATGGTCCTTAGATGGGCAAAGAAAACTCGGAGCAGTAAGTGGGAGAACGCGGTGATCCGCGTATACCAAGACTGGAGTGCGGAGGTGGCGAGAAGGAGGGCGAGCTTTAATCGGGTCAAGGCGGTGCTTCACAAAAAGATAAAATTCGGAATGCTGCAACCGGCAAGACTGTGGGTCACATATCAAGGGAGGCACCACTACTTTGAGACGGCGGATGAGGCGTGGACTTTTATCGTGGAAGAAAAATTGGAATGAGCGGGTTATTAAAAAAAGAACGTTTGAAACAAAGTGGTGGGGCGAGTATGGGGGGCGAAGAGGGGGGAAAAGAGGAGTTTTATGTTATTAATCCTGCGATGTGGTAACTTTTCTCTCTTCCACAGGAGGTGGTGGGGGAGGAAAGGAGGTGGAGGAGATGGGGCGTTGGCCATTGGGGGCGGGGCCAAGCGCGGGCTCGGTTCCCGCGCTATGATAATCATGGCGGGAATAGGGAAGCAGGAAGGAGGGGGCGTCGCACGGTGCGAGCCGAGGTCACGGGGGGAAGCCGAGGTCGGCCAGAGTTTGCTGACTTCTGGGAGCAACATGGGGGGGTGTAACTACGCTAGTGGGGGATCTAGCGGGGGGGGTGGGAGGGGGGAATTATTGGGCTGCTGCTGCTGGGGAGAGGGGTGAGCTGGCATGGGGTGGGATGGGCGGGGGGGACACAGCTTTGTGGGAACCGGGTGAGGAGCTGGAAAAAGGGGATGGCTAATCGACAAGGGGGGGGGGGGTAAAAAGCCCCCCAACCCGGCTGATCACGTGGAACGTGAGAGGGCTGAACGGGCCGATAAAGAGGGCACGGGTACTCGCACACCTTAAGAAACTTAAGGCAGACGTGGTTATGTTACAGGAAACGCACTTGAAACTGATAGACCAGGTGAGACTACGCAAAGGTTGGGTGGGGCAGGTGTTCCATTCGGGGCTAGATGCGAAAAACAGGGGGGTGGCTATATTCTGGGGAAGCGGGTAATGTTTGAGGCAAAGACTATAGTGGCGGATAGCGGGGGCAGATACGTGATGGTGAGTGGCAAACTACAGGGGGAGACGGTGGTTTTGGTAAACGTATATGCCCCGAACTGGGATGATGCCAATTTTATGAGGCGTATGCTAGGACGCATCCCGGACCTAGAGGTGGGAAAGTTGGTAATGGGGGGAGATTTCAATACGGTGTTGGAACCAGGGCTGGACATTGAGGTCCAGGACTGGAAGGAGGCCGGCAGCAGCCAAGGTGCTTATAGATTTTATGGAGCAGATGGGAGGAGTAGACCCGTGGAGATTTAGCAGACCTAGGAGTAAGGAGTTTTCGTTTTTCTCCTATGTCCACAAAGTCTATTCGCGAATAGACTTTTTTTGTTTTGGGAAGGGCGTTGATCCCGAAGGTGAGGGGAACGGAGTATACGGCTATAGCCATTTCGGATCACGCTCCACATTGGGTGGACTTGGAGATAGGGGAGGAATCAGAAGGGCGCCCACCCTGGAGAATGGACATGGGATGAGGGGGTGTGTCTAAGGGTGAGGGGGTGCATTGAAAAGTACTTGGAACTCAATGATAATGGGGAGGTCCAGGTGGGAGTGGTCTGGGAGGCGCTGAAGGCAGTGGTTAGAGGGGAGCTGATATCAAAAAGGGCACATAAAGGAAAGCAGGAGAGTAGGGAACGGGAGCGGTTGCTGCAAGAACTTCTGAGGGTGGACAGGCAATATGCGGAGGCACCGGAGGAGGGACTGTACAGGGAAAGGCAAAGGCTACACGTAGAATTTGACTTGCTGACAACGGGTACTGCAGAGGCACAGTGGAGGAAGGCACAGGGTGTACAGTACGAATATGGGGAGAAGGCGAGCAGGTTGCTGGCCCACCAATTGAGGAAAAGGGGAGCAGCGAGAGAAATAGGGGGAGTGAGGGATGAGGAAGGAGAGATGGAGCGGGGAGCGGAGAGAGTGAATGGAGTGTTCAAGGCATTTTATAAAAAATTATACGAAGCTCAACCCCCGGATGGGAGGGAGAGAATGATGGGCTTTCTGGACCGGCTGGAATTTCCCAAGGTGGAGGAGCAGGAAAGGGTGGGACTGGGAGCACCGATTGAAATAGAGGAAGTAGTGAAAGGAATTAGGAGCATGCAGGCGGGGAAGGCTCCGGGACCGGATGGATTCCCAGTTGAATTTTACAGGAAATATGTGGACTTGCTCGCCCCGCTACTGATGAGGACCTTTAAATGGGGCAAAGGAAAGGGGACAGCTGCCCCCGACTATGTCTGAGGCAACGATATCGCTTCTCCTAAAGGAGGAAAAGGACCCGCTGCAATGCGGGTCCTATATAGACCTATTTCCCTCCTAAATGTAGACGCTAAGATTCTGGCCAAGGTAATGGCAATGAGGATAGAGGATTGTGTCCCGAGGGTGGTCCATGAGGACCAAACTGGGTTTGTGAAGGGGAGACAGCTGAATACGAACATACGGAGGCTGCTAGGGGTAATGATGATGCCCCCACCAGAGGGGGAAGCGGAGATAGTGGTGGCGATGGATGCCAAGAAAGCATTTGATAGAGTGGAGTGGGATTATCTGTGGGAGGTGCTGAGGAGATTTGGTTTTGGAGATGAGTATGTTGGATGGGTGCAGCTGTTGGAAAGGGCCCCAGTGGCGAGTGTGGTCACGAATGGACGGGGATCTGCATACTTTCGGCTCCATAGAGGGACAAGGCAGGGATGCCCTCTGTCCCCATTATTGTTTGCACTGGCGATTGAGCCCCTGGCAATAGCATTGAGGGGTTCCAAGAAGTGGAGGGGAGTACTTAGAGGAGGAGAAGAACACCGGGTATCCCTGTATGCGGATGATTTGTTGTTATATGTAGTGGACCCGGCGGAGGGGATGCCAGAGATAATGCGGACACTTCGGGAGTTTGGAGAATTCTCAGGATATAAACTGAACATGGGGAAAAGTGAGTTGTTTGTGGTGCATCCAGGGGAGCAGAGCAGAGAAATAGAGGACTTTCCGCTGAGGAAGGTAACAAGGGACTTTCGTTACTTGGGGATCCAGATAGCCAAGAATTGGGGTACATTGCATAGGTTAAATTTAACACGATTGGTGGAACAAATGGAGGAGGACTTCAAGAGATGGGACATGGTATCCCTGTTACTGGCAGGGAGGGTGCAGGCGGTTAAAATGGTAGTCCTCCCGAGATTCCTCTGTGTGTTTCAGTGCCTCCCGGTGGTGATCACGAAGGCTTTTTTCAAAAGGATCGAAAAGAGTATCATGAGTTTTGTGTGGGCCGGGAAGACCCAGAGAGTGAGGAAGGGATTCTTACAACGTAGTAGGTATAGGGGGGTGCCGGCACTACCGAGCCTAAGTGAGTACTACTGGGCTGCCAATATCTCAATGGTGAGTAAGTGGATGGGAGAAGATGAGGGAGCGGCGTGGAAGAGATTGGAGAGGGCGTCCTGTAGGGGGACTAGCCTACAAGCCATGGTGACGGCCCCATTGCCGTTCTCACCGAAGAAATACACCACAAGCCCGGTGGTGGTGGCGACTTTGAAAATTTGGGGACAGTGGAGACGGCATAGGGGAAAGACGGGAGCCTTGGTGGGGTCCCCGATAAGAAATAACCATAGGTTTGCCCCGGGGAGAATGGATGGGGGATTTGGAATATGGCAAAGAGCAGGAGTAACGCAACTGAAAGATCTGTTTGTGGATGGGAAGTTCGCAAGTCTGGGAGCGCTGACCGAGAAATATGGGTTGCCCCAAGGGAATGCATTCTGGTACATGCAACTGAGGGCTTTTGCGAGGCAACAGGTGAGGGAATTCCCGCAGCTCCCGACGCATGAGGTGCAGGACAGAGTGATCTCAAAGACATGGGTGGGGGACGGTAAGGTGTCAGATATATATAGGGAAATGAGGGACGAGGGGGAGATGGTAGATGAGCTGAAAGGGAAATGGGAAGAAGAGCTGGGGGAGGAGATTGAGGAGGGGCTGTGGGCGGATGCCCTAAGTAGGGTAAACACATCGTCCTCGTGTGCCAGGCTAAGCCTGATTCAATTTAAGGTGTTACACAGGGCGCATATGACCGGAGCACGGCTCAGTAAATTTTTGGGGGTAGAGGATAGGTGTGCGAGATGCTCGAGAAGCCCAGCGAATCACACCCACATGTTCTGGTCATGTCCGGCACTACAGGGGTTCTGGGTGGGGGTGACAAAGGTGCTTTCGAAAGTAGTGGGGGTCCAGGTCGAACCAAGCTGGGGGTTGGCTATATTTGGGGTTGCACAAGAGCCGGGAGTGCAGGAGGCGAGAGAGGCCGATGTTTTGGCCTTTGCGTCCCTAGTAGCCCGGCGCAGGATACTGTTGATGTGGAAGGAAGCCAAGCCCCCGGGTGTGGAAACCTGGATAAATGACATGGCAGGGTTTATAAAGCTGGAACGGATTAAGTTCGTCCTAAGGGGATCGGCTCAAGAGTTCACCAGGCGGTGGCAACCGTTCGTCGAATACCTCACAGAGAGATAGAGGGAATGGAAAAGAAGACAGCAGCAGCAGCCCAGGGGTGGTGGTGGGGGGGGGGGGGGGGAGAGAGAGAGGAGGAGGAGGAACCAGAAGGACTCTCAGGGTTGTTAATATATATGTATAATATGTATAGGTCGTTGCTATAAATAATTGTATATTGGACTGTTAAATCATATTTTTAGAGTGTTTCTCTGAGACAAGGCAGTTGCCATTTAGTTTTAGTTTTCGTTATATATTATTTATTCTTTTGTTTTTAAAACAGGTCATTGTTATTTACACTGTTATATTATTGTGTAAAGGATACACAATGTACTGTGATGGTTGACCTAAAATTTTCAATAAAATATTTTATTAAAAAAAAGAGAGCTGAAAAGGTTTTCACTCATGACTGCTGCCCAATGAGTCCTGCTTAAATTGGCACATCAAGCAAGCACTGGGGGTGGCACTAATTTCCCTACTGTCAAAAACAGCTCATTGATGTTCAATGCGTGGGTTTACAAGCATCAACAGCCATTTTGGGAGAGATTCTAGATAGCTGGCAGCAACATGACTCCATAGTCCAGCAGCAATCTGCACCTTCAGGGATGATGCGAGGGAAATGCATTTGATTTACTGGAAATGAAAAGATATTCCACCAAAAGGCTGTGAATCCCCAGTCTCAGTAGGCACAATATAATGGACAACATAACATTAACAGAATTTATATATAGATTAGACATAGAAACATAGAAAATGGGAGCAGAAGTAGGCCAGCCAGCCCTTCGAGCCTGCTCCATCATTCAATTATGATGCTAGAATTACTACAGTGCAGAAGGAGGCCATTCCGCCCATCGAGTCAACACCGACCCTCTGAAAGAACACCCTACTTAGGCCCACACGCTCACCCTAGCCCCGTAACCCCACCTAACCTTTCGATACCAAGAGGCATGGTCAACCCACCTAGCCTGCACATCTTTGGACTGTGGGAGCATTCGGAAGAAACCCACGCAGGCACGGAGAGAATGTACAAACTCCACACAGACAGTGACCCAAGACTGGGATTGAAGCCGGGTTCCTGGCACTGCGAGGCAGCAGTGCTAACCACTGTGTCGCCCCTTGACTGAACCTCTTGTCTCAACACCATACTCCTACACTCTCCCCATACCCTTTGATGCGTTAAAAATCTAGAAATCTATTTCTTTCTTAGACACATTAGCGACTTGGCCTCCACAGCCTGGGAGAGAATTCCACAGGTTCATCACCTTCTGAGTGAAGAGGTTTCTCCTCCTCTCAGTCCTAAGTGACCTACCCTGTATCCTGAGATTGTGACCCCTTGTTTTAGACTCCCCAGCCAGAGGAAACAACATTGTTGCATCCAGCCTGTCTAGCCCTGTCAGTATCCTAAGGGAAAATGGAACTCAGAAGGGTAATCCATCAAAGAGCAAAGATGATAGTTCCAGAATATTGGCAGTATATTCAATCAGTATGCAGCAAATACTTTTAAACCGGTCTTTGGCTCCTGGTTGATGCAGCAGAGGGTCGCCCATAATTGGCGGTTGAATGAGACTGAACTGTTGGATTTAGTTAGATTGGTGCCCAGGAACCCCAGTATTCCCTTTGACCACTGGTACTCTGACTAATAAAGGAGCTACACTGGCTGCAGGGTGATTTTCAGAAGCCCTGGATGATGCAAGGACACACACAGCATGTTCATGGCCAAATTACCATGGTTGGCTGCTTGCATCAAAACATATTTTAGTGCAAGCTGAGGGGAAATCCAGCAGCACAACAGGTTGCGGAAGTGGCACCTCATTTGCACCAAGCAAGTAATACAATAGAAACCTTGATTAATGGTTTATATGATGGGGGAATATCACTGGCAAGGCCAGATTTTATTGCCTATCCTCAAGTGAGAGGCTTGCTAAGCCATTTCAGAGAGCAGTTAAGAGTCAACGATATTGCTGTGGGACTGCAGTCATTTATAGGCCTGAATACTTAACAATGGCAAATTTCTTTCCACAAGGTGAACCATAATCCAGTAGTTATGCTCTGGCTGCCGTGATGTAATTCAAACTCACGTCCATGGATCGGTAGCTCAGGCCTCTGAATTGCCAGTTCAGTGACATAACATGACACCTAGATTAGCATTCCCGAGTCAAAGGCCAACACCGATACACAAGAACTGAACAACGCAGTAGTGTGCACAGTGAAAGAGAGCAACACTAAACAGTGTTAACACCGACAGGGAGTGGACACAAATAGCATTAACACAAGAGAGAGTGAACACCAATATCGTGCTAACACTGAGAGGCCACCAATACAGTGTTAATATTGACAGAGGATGAATACCAATATAGTGTTACACAGAGAGAGCGAAAATCAATAGAGTGTAAACACAGAGTTAACACCAATACAGTGTTAACACAGACAGTCAACACCCATACAGTGTTAACATTGACTGGGAGTTAACATCAATACAGTGTTAACATTGACAGGGAGTGGACTTCCGGGTGCGGCGATGACCAGCTGAGTCGCACGTTTCGGCACCTCCCGGTGGAACGGACTTTTGGGCTCTTATTAGGAGCCCCAACGGCAATTTTTGACGGCTAAAACCATTGTGCGGTGAAATAGAAGGGAATCCCCCCGGATATATATGGAGAAAGGAGAGAGTAGTGGCTGGATTGCAGAGGATCCTCAGGAGCAGCGGCAAGGAAGGGAAGCACGAAGCAAGATGGCGGCGGAAGGAGGCCGTTCGGTGTGGGGCCTGGAACAGCAAAAGTTCCTGCGGCGCTGTGTGGAGGAGCTGAAGGAGGAGGTGTTGGCCCCGATGCTACAGGTGATTGAAGGGCTAAAGGAGGCACAGAAGACCCAGGAGTTGGAGCTTCGTGATGTGAAGGCAAAGGCTGCCGAGAATGAGGATGAAATACAGGGCCTGGTGGTGAAGACAGAGACGCACGAGGCACTGCATAAAAGGTGTGTAGAGAGGCTGGAAGCCCTGGAGAATAACTCGAGGAGGAAGAACTTAAGAGTTTTGGGTCTTCCCGAAGGTGCAGAGGGGGCGGACGTCAGGGCATATGTGAGCACATTGCTTCACTCGTTAATGGGACCGGAGGCCCCGACGGGCCCCTTGGAAGTGGAGGGAGCATATCGAGTCCTTGCGCGAAGACCAAAGGCAGGAGAAATACCTCGAGCCATAGTGGTGAGGTTTCACCGCTATAAGGACAGGGAGATGGTCCTGAGATGGGCGAAAAAGACACGGAGCTGCAGGTGGGAGAATGCGGTGATCCGTGTGTACCAGGATTGGAGTGCGGAGGTGGCGAGAAGGAGGGAGAGTTTCAATCGGGCCAAGGCGGTGCTACATAGAAAGAAAGTTAAATTTGGAATGCTGCAGCCAGCGAGACTGTGGGTTACACACCAAGGGAAACATCACTACTTCGAGACGGCAGAAGAGGCGTGGACATTTATTGTAGAGGAGAAATTGGACTAGACTGGAGAGAGAGTTTCTGTAATAAAGTAGTGGGGGAATTGTATGGGACGGGGAAGGGGGGGGAAATTTTCTCTATTCCCCTCGTTGGGCGGGGGGTATGGTGAACTGTGGGCGCCGGTGGGGAAGGAGAGAGGGAGCTGCGCCATTAGGGGCGGGGCTGAGTGGGAAACGTGGGCTTTGTTCCCGCGCTATGGTAATTGCGGCGGGAAAGGGAGCGCATGAAGGAGGGGGCCTTACACAATGGGGGGCCAAGGATAAACGGGGGAAGCCGAGGTCAGCCAGAGTTTGCTGACTTCTGGGAGCAACATGGGGGGAGCAATTACGGTAGAAAGGGATCTAGCGGAGGGGGGGGGGGGGTAACTGGGTTGCTGCTGCTAAGGGAAAGGGGGAGCTGTTATGGGAAGGGTGGTCGGGACGGGAGGACACCGCCGGGGGGACAAATGGGAGCGTGGGAACCGGGTGAGGAGCTGGTCTAAAAAAGGGGATGGCTAGTTGATCACGTGGAATGAGAGAGGGCTGAATGGGCCGATTAAGAGGGCAAGGGTACTCGCACACCTAAAGAAATTAAAGGCAGATGTGGTCATGCTACAGGAGACGCATCTGAAACTGGCGGATCAGGTCAGATTACGTAAAGGATGGGTGGGGCAGGTATTTCATTCGGGCTTGGATGCGAAAAATAGAGGGGTGGCTATATTAGTGGGAAAACGGGTAGTGTTTGAGGCGAGGACCATCGTAGCGGACAGTGTGGGTAGATACGTGATGGTGAGTGGCAGATTACAAGGGGAAGCGGTGGTTCTGGTGAACGTATATGCCCCGAACTGGGATGGTGCAAACTTCATGAAGCGTATGCTGGGGCGTATCCCGGACCTGGAGGCGGGAAAGTTGGTAATGGGGGGAGATTTCAACACGGTGCAGGATCCAGGGCTGGACCAGTCCAGGTCTAGGACCGGGAGGAGGCCGGCAGCGGCCAAGGTGCTTAAGGACTTCATGGAGCAGATGGGAGGAGTAGACCCCTGGAGATTCACTAGGCCCAGGAGTAGGGAGTTTTCCTTCTTCTCTCATGTCCACAAGGTGTATTCTCGGATAGACTTCTTTGTCCTGGGAAGGGCACTGATCCCGAAGGTGACAGGGACGGAGTATTCAGCCATAGCCATCTCGGACCATGCCCCACATTGGGTAGATCTGGTAGTAGGGGAGGAAAAGGAACGGCACCCACTCTGGAGATTAGATATGGGACTGTTGGCGGATGAGGGTGTGTGTGTAAGGGTGAGGGGATGTATCTAAAGATACCTGGAGATTAACGATGATGGAGAGGTTCAGGTGGGAGTGGTCTGGGAAGCACTGAAGGCAGTGGTCAGAGGGGAACTGATTTCCATAAAGGCCCATAAGGGGAAACAAGAGAGTAAAGAGAGGGAGCGATTGTTGAGAGAAATTGTGAGGGTGGATAGGCAGTATGCAGAGGCTCCGGATGAGGGACTGTACAGGGAAAGACGAAGGTTGCATACGGAATTTGACTTGCTGACCACGGGCAGGGCAGAGGCACAATGGAGGAAGGCACAGGGAGTACAGTATGAGTACGGAGAGAAGGCGAGCCGGTTACTGGCCCAACAATTGAGGAAGAGAGGGGCGGCGAGGGAGATAGGTGGGGTGAGGGACGAGGAGGGTGAGATGGAACGGGGAGCAGAGAGGGTGAACGGGGTGTTTAAGGCATTTTATGAGAGGCTGTATAAGGCTCAACCCCCGGAAAGGAAGGAGGGAATGATGCACTTCCTGGATCAGCTGGAATTCCCGAAGGTGCAGGAGCAGGAGAGGACAGGATTGGGAGCACAGATTGAGGTGGAGGTGGTGGTAAAAGGGATTGGGAGCATGCAGGCAGGGAAGGCCCCGGGACCAGATGGGTTCCCGGTGGAATTTTATAGGAAATACATGGACCTACTAGCCCCACTTCTGACGAGGCCAGGGAAAGGGGGACGTTGCCCCCGACGATGTCGGAGGCGACGATATCGTTGCTCCTGAAGAGGGACAAAGACCCGCTGCAGTGCGGGTCTTACAGGCCTATCTCCCTTCTGAATGTAGATGCCAAGCTCTTGGCCAAGGTGATGGCGACGAGGATAGAGGATTATGTCCCAGGGGTGGTTCACGAGGATCAAACTGGGTTTGTTAAGGGGAGACAGTTGAACACTAATATACGGAGGCTGCTAGGTGTGATGATGATGTCCCCGCCGGAGGGAGAGGCGAAGATAGTGGTGGCGATGGACGCTGAGAAAGCATTTGATAGAGTGGAGTGGGATTACCTGTGGGAAGTGCTGAGGAGATTTGGATTTGGAGAGGGGTTTATTGGGTGGGTTCAGCTTTTATATAGGGTCCCGGTGGCAAGTGTGATCACAAACAGGCAGAGGTCTGACTACTTCCGTCTATATAGAGGGACAGGACAGGGGTGTCCCCCGTCCCCGATACGGTTTGCGTTGGCAATTGAGCCACTGGCCATAGCGCTGAGGGGCTCTAGGAAGTGGAGGGGAGTACTTAGGGGAGGAGAAGAGCACCGGGTGTCATTATACGCGGATGATTTGTTGTTGTATGTCGTGGACCCAGTGGAGGGGATGCCCGAGATAATGCAGACACTCAGGGAGTTTGGGGAATTTTCGGGATATAAACTGAATATGGGGAAGAGTGAGCTGTTTGTGATGCACCCTGGGGAACAGAGCAGGGGAATAGATAATTTGCCGCTGAGGAGAGTAACAAGGGATTTTCAGTACCTAGGGATCCAGATAGCCAGGAACTGGGGAACCTTGCATAAGCTTAATTTAGGAAGATTGGTGGAGCAGATGGAAGAGGATTTTAGGAGATGGGACATGGTGCCCCTGTCACTGGCGGGTAGGGTGCAGACGGTCAAAATGGTGGTCCTTCCGTGATTTCTTTTTGTGTTCCAGTGCCTCCCTGTGATGATTACCAAGGCTTTTTTCAAAAAAGTGGATCAGAGCGTTCTGAGCTTTGTGGGGGCTGGGAAGACCCCAAGAGTGAAGAGGGGGTTTCTGCAGCGTAGCAGGGATAAGGGGGGGGACTGGCACTGCCGAGCTTAAGTGACTATTATTGGGCCGCCAATATATCAATGGTATGCAAGTGGATGTGCGAAGGGGAGGGAGCGGCGTGGAAAAGACTAGAGTTGGCGTCCTGTAGGGGAACCTGCCTGCAAGCATTAGCGACGGCACCTTTACCGTTCTCCCCGAAAAAGTACACCACAAGTCCAGTGGTGGTGGCAACACTGAAAATTTGGGGGCAGTGGAGACGGCATAAGGGAGTGATGGGTGCCTCGGGGAGGTCCACGATAAGGAATAACCATAGGTTTGTCCCGGGGAAGATAGATGGGGGATTTAAAGTCTGGCAGAGAGCAAGGATTGTGCAACTGAGGGTTTGTTCCTAAATGGGACGTTTGCGAGTCTGGGAGCACTGACGGGAAAATATGGGTTGCCATCGGGGAATGCATTTCGGTATATGCAACTGAGGGCTTTTGCGAGGCAACAGGTGAGGGAATTTCCGCAGCTCCCGGCGCAAGAGATTCAGGACAGGGTGATTTCAGGGGCATGGGTGGGGGTCAGATGTATACAGGGAAATGAGAGACGAGGAGGAGATCATGGTGGATGAGCTGAAGGGAAAATGGGAAGAGGAGCTGGGGGACGAGATCGAGGAGGGGCTGTGGGCAGATGCCCTAAGTAGGGTAAACTCTTCGTCCTCATGCGCCAGGCTCAGCCTGATACAATTCAAGGTTCTACATAGGGCGCATATGACTGGAGAAAGATTAAGTAGTTTTTTTGGAGTGGAGGACAGGTGCGGGAGATGCGCGGGAAGCCCAGCGAACCACACCCACATGTTTTGGTCATACAGGGGTTCTGGGTGGGGGTGGCAAATGTGCTTTCGAAGGTGGTGGGGGTCCAGGTCGAGCCAGGCTGGGGGATGGCTATATTCGGGGTTGCAGAAGAGCCGGGAGTGCAGGAGGCGAGAGAGGCTGATGTTTTGGCCTTTGCGTCCCTAGTAGCCCGGCGAAGGATATTGCTTATGTAGAAGGAAGCTAAGCGTCCGGACGTGGAGGCCTGGATAAACGACATGGCAGGGTTTATAAAATTGGAGCGGATAAAGTACGCACTAAGAGGTTCGGCTCAAGGGTTCACCAGGCGGTGGCAACCGTTCCTTGACTACCTCACAGAACGATAAGGGAAATGGGGAAGGTAGCAGCAGCAACCCGGGGGGGGGGGGGGGGGGGGGGCCACGCGGGCCCTCAGGGGTTTCCTATAGTTGTTTGTATATTAGCTATTTATACTGGCGTGTGGGACTTCATTGTTTTGGAGAGTTATTATTTTGTTGTTGGCAGTTGCCGTTTAGTTAATATATTTATTTGTTAAAAAACGGTCATTATTATTTATATTGTTTTAAAGTTGTAAAAAGGGGAAAATCCTGTACTGTTCTTGTTTGACCGAAAAAATTTGAATAAAATATATATATTTTTTAAAAACATTGACAGGGAGTTAACACCAGTACAGTGTTAACATTGACTGAGAGTTAACATCAATAGTGTGTTAACATTGACTGGGAGTTAACACCGATACAGTATTAACACTGACAGGGAGTTAACATCAATACAGTGTTAACATTGACTGGGAGTTAACATCAATAGTGTGTTAACATTGACTGGGAGTTAACACCGATACAATATTAACACTGACAGGGAGTTAACATCAATACAGTGTTAAAATACTGGCAGAGGGTGGACAGCAATACTGTGAACACTGGCAGGGAGTGGACACCAATACAATATTAAAACTGACAGTGCAAGAGCACTGGTACAGCTTTAACACTGGCACCAATACAGTGCTAATACAGAGAGAATAGACACCAATGAAGTGTTAGCACTGACAGAGTGAGAACACCAATATAGTGTTAACACTATGGCCGCTGCCCTAGACTCGACATGTATGCTCAAACCGTCAGGAGTCGAGTCAGTGCCAGATTCATCAGTTGCATTCACAAGACAGCCCCGAACGTCACCCAAGCACAGCGCAACGCCATCCGCGCTCTCAAGACCAACCGCAACACCGTCATCAAACCAGCAGACAAAGGAGGGGCCTTATCATCATAGAATTTACAGTGCAGAAGGAGGCCATTCGGCCCATCGAGTCTGCACCGGCTCTTGGAAAGAGCACCCTACCCAAGGTCAACACCTCCATCCGATCCCCATAACCCAGTAACCCCACCCAACACTAAGGGCAATTTTGGACAGTAAGGGCAATTTATCATGGCCAATCCACCTAACCTGCACATCTTTGGACTGTGGGACACACGGGGAGGATGTGCAGACTCCGCACAGACAGTGACCCAAGCCGGAATCGAACCTGGGACCCTGGAACTGTGAAGCAATTGTGCTATCCACAATGCTACTGTGCTGCCCGGGCCACCGTCATACTGAACAGAACGGACTACTGCAAAGAAGTATACCGACAACTCAACAACCAGGAACACTACAGACAGTTACCCGCAGATCCGACCAAGGAACACATCCACCAACTCAACAGACTGATCAAGACCTTGGATCCAGACCTTCAGAGAACCCTACGTGCTCTCATCCTACGTACACCCCGCATTGGAGATCTCTACTGCCTCCCGAAAATACACAAGGCCAACACACCATTTGTGGTGTGTCACCTATTGTTTCAGGCAATGGGACCCTATGTGAGAATCTCTCTGGTTACATCGAGGGCATCTTGAAACCCATCGTACAAGGTACGTCCAGCTTCTGTCGCGACACAACGGACTTCCTACAGAAACTCAGCACCCATGGACCAGTTGAACCAGAAACATTCCTCTCACAATGGACATCTCGGCACTCTACACCAGCATTCCCCATGACGATGGCATTGCTGCAACAGCCTCGGTACTCAACACCGACAACTGCCAATCTCCAGACGCAATTCTGCAACTCATCCGCTTCATTCTGGATCACAATGTCTTCACCTTCGACAACAAGTTCTTAATCCAGACGCACAGAACAGCCATGGGGACCAAATTAGCACCTCAATATGCCAACATCTTCATGCACAAGTTTGAACAAGACCTCCTCACCGCACAGGACCTTCAACTGACATTATATACCAGATACATCGATGACATTTTTTTTCCTTTGGACCCACGGCGAAGAATCACTGAAACGACTACACGATCACATCAATAAGTTCCGTCCCACCATCAGACTCACGATGGACTACTCTCCAAAATCAGTTGCATTCTTGGACACGCTCACCTCCATCAAGGACGGTCACCTCAGCACTTTGCTTTACCGCAAGCCCACGGATAACCTCGCGATGCTCCACTTCTCCAGCTTCCACCCTGAACACATTAAAGAAGCCATCCCCTATGGACAAGCCCTCCGTATACAGAGGATCTGCTCAGACGAGGAGGAGCGTAACAAACATCTACAGATGCTGAAAGATGCCCTCGTCCTCCACTTCTCCAGCTTCCACCCTAAACACATTAAAGAAGCCATCCCCTATGGACAAGCCCTCCGTATACACAGGGTCTGGTCAGACGAGGAGGAGCATAACAAACATCTACAGACGCTGAAAGATGCCCTCGTCCGAACGGGATATGGCGCTCGACTCATCGATCGACAGTTCCAACGCGCCACAGCAAAAAACTGCACCGACCTCCTCAGAAGACAAGCACGGGACACAACCGACAGAGTACCCTTCGTCGTCCAGTACTTTCCCGGAGCAGAGAAACTACAACATCTTCTTCGCAGCCTTCAACAAGTCATCGATGAAGATGAACATCTTGCCAAGGTCATCCCCACACCCCCACTACTTGCCTTCAAACAACCGCACAACCTCAAACAAACCATTGTTTGCAGCAAACTACCCAGCCTTCAGAACAGCGACCACGACACCACAACCCTGCCATGGCAATCTCGGCAAGATATGCCAGATCATCGACATGGATACCATTACACGCGAGAACACCACTCACCAGGTACGCGGTACAGACTCAGCCAACGTTGTCTACCTCATACGCTGCAGGAAAGGATGTCCCGAAGCGTGGTTCATTGGCGAGACCATGCAGACGCTGCGACAACGAATGAGCGGACATCGCGCGACAATCACCAGGCAGGAATGTTCCCTTCCAGTCGGGAAACACTTCAGCAGTCAAGGGCATTCAGCCTCTGATCTCCGGGTAAGCGTTCTCCAAGGCGGCCTTCAGGACGCGCGACAACGCAGAATCGCCGAGCAGAAACTTATAGCCAAGTTCCGCACACGAGTGTGGCCTCAACCGGGACCTGGGATTCATGTCGCATTACATTCATCCCCCACCATCTGGCCTGGGCTTGCGAAATCCTACCAACTGTCCTGGCTTGAGACAATGCACACCTCTTTAACCTGGTGTTACCCCTATCTCTGGATCTGTAAAGACTTAATTACCTGCAAATGCTTACATTCTAAGCATGGTCTTGTATCTTTGAATTTGTCTATATGTATGTTTCTGGAACCTACCTCTTCATTCACCAGAGGAAGGAGCAGTGCTCCAAAACAAACCTGTTGGACATTAACCTGGTGTTGTAAGGCTTCTTACTGTGCTCACCCCAGTCCAACGCCGGCATCTCCACATCGTGTTAACACTGACAGTGCCTGATCACTGGTACAGTGTTAACACCGGCAGAGCGCGGCGACAATATGGTGTTATCACAGAGAGCGGACACCAATACAGTGTTAACAGAGAGAGCGGACACCAATAGTGTTAACACAGAGAGTGGACACCAATACAGTTTTAACAGAGTGGACATCAATAGTGTTAACACAGAGAGAGTGGACACCAATACATTGTAAACACAGAGAGTGGACACCAATACAGTGTTAACACAGAGAGAGTGGACACCAATGCAGTGTTAACACAGAGAGTGGATACCAATACAGTGTTAACACAGAGAGTGGACACCAATAGTGTTAACACAGAGAGTGGACACCAATACAGTGTTAACACAGAGAGTGGACAGCAATACAGTGTTAACAGAGAGAGCGGACACCAATACAGTGTTAACAGAGAGAGCGGACACCAATAGTGTTAACACAGAGAGTGGACACCAATACAGTGTTAACACAGAGAGTGGACAGCAATACAGTGTTAACACAGAGAGTGGACACCAATACAGTGTTAACACAGAGAGTGGACAGCAATACAGTGTTAACACAGAGAGTGGACAGCAATACAGTGTTAACAGAGAGAGCGGACACCAATAGTGTTAACACAGAGAGTGGACACCAATGCAGTTTTAACAGAGTGGACATCAATAGTGTTAACACAGAGAGAGTGGACACCAATACATTGTAAACACAGAGAGAGTGGACACCAATACAGTGTTAACACAGAGAGAGTGGACACCAATGCAGTGTTAACACAGAGAGTGGACACCAATACAGTGTTAACACAGAGAGTGGACACCAATAGTGTTAACAGAGAGTGGACACCAATACAGTGTTAACAGAGAGAGAGTGGACACCAATACAGTGTTAACACAGAGAGTGGACACCAATACAGTGTTAACACAGAGAGTGGACAGCAATACAGTTTTAACAGAGAGAGAGTGGACACCAATACAGTTAACACAGAGGGAGTGGACACCAATATATTGTAAACACAGAGAGTGGACACCAATACAGTGTTAACACAGACAGTCGACACCAATACGGGCAGCAAACGACTCAAAGCAAACGACTCAAAGCAAACGACTCAAAGCAAACGACTCAAAGCAAACGACTCAAAGCAAAAGACTCAAAGCAAAAGACTCAAAGCAAAAGACTCAAAGCAAAAGACTCAAAGCAAAAGACTCAAAGCAAAAGACTCAAAGCAAAAGACTCAAAGCAAAAGACTCAAAGTTTGGTGTGTGAGGTGACCTTGACCAGACCAGAAGGAAGCAAGCAAGGAACAGCCAGCGAGAACTACCTTTACAAAGAGGAACCAGAGGGACTCGGGGATCGGATCTGCACTTTACCAAATCACCTTTACGGGTAGTATAGTCGAATCCTGGGTGTTTCATGTATGTCGAGTGGGTAATTTATGGGTTAACTATATTTAATAAAGTGTGTTGCATTATATCTCTGTCCTACTTTGTTCTACACATAAATAAAGACAGCTGGGTAAACTTTCATTAAAGAGCTGGTTATAGTATCTGAATTGGACAGATACAACAATATAGTGTACTGAATGTCTACAAACAGCTGACTGGGTTTGTGAAAATCACTGCTTTACATGATCACCAGACTTTATTCAATTACACGTTTCCTCATTGTTGGACTGCAACTCCACGGGCTCTAAGCTGCCTATGGTAAGCTTACCCAAGCATCAGCCTATATGACCTATTTGATAAGTGCCAAATACACTGGATGGCATTTAGGAGCAAGGTTCCTGCTTTTCTTTGTTAACCCAGGGAAGTAGATTGCAATTGTCCTGTACTATGGCATGGATGTCAAAATTGACAATATGACCAAACATGGCATCTTCCTCGTACCAGTGTGCACCTGCTCACTGCCTTCATCGACCAAGCATCAGAGGAGTTCAAACGGCCTTCAATGAAATGATAAGAGTACACAATTCTTTTTTTTCCAATTAAGGGGCAATTTAGCGCGGCCAATCCACACGACCTGCACATTGTTTTGGGTTGTGGGTGTCAGACGCACGCAGACACAGGGAGAATGTGCAAACTCCACATGGACAGTGACCCAGGGCCAGGATCGAACCCGGGTCCTCGGCGCCGTGAGGTAACAGTGCTAATCACTGCGCCACCATGCTGCCTCTGATACAATCAATTTGCATGAAATTTCACTCACCAAATGCATCAAGCACAGGCTTGAGGTCTTTATAGGTAGAGGTAACATTCAGGATTTCCCGCACAGTCAGATCCCTGTATTTATACTACAAAAGAAAAAAGCAGTTTATTCCCAAGCAGTTTGATGGAAGTCTCACTGTCCTCCCCAAAAACTGGCAGACCCCTCTCTTATTCGTCGGCAACTTCTCATTTTACTCAATCTCCTACTACTGCCACACACTTACCCATTGCCTCGTACTACAATCTCCCTCTCTGCATCACTCCCCCTCCCTAACCTGCCAATTGCTGCCCTAACTCACCCTTTCTACCCCAAACACACCCTTTCACGCCACACCACTTGTCAAATATGTCTCTGCCCGCGATATTCAAATGCTCACATGCTATCACATACTGATTCTATTTCACCATCGCTTCAAACCACTCACTCTGTCTCCTCCCTGTGCCAGTCTCTCTTATCTCCCACTCTGCCAGGATCTTTCTATCTTTCCCTGTGCCAGGCTCTATTCCCCCCCTCCCGGTCCAGACTCCCTCCCCATGTCAAGCTTGCTATACCCTCTCCCCAGGCCATGCACCCACTACTTCTTCCCCGTGCCAGGCACTCCATATCCTCTCCCGGTGGAAAACGCACTCTATTCCCTCCCTGTGCCAAACTCTCTCGACCTGTGCCGGTCCCCCATCGACCTGTGCCGGTCCCCCACACTGCCGGCAATGGGCTGGTCCCTCCTTCCCCCCTCCCACTGGCCCCTCTCCCTCTCCCCTGGGCCAGTCCCACATCATCTCCCTCTGGGACGGTCCCTCTCCCTCTCCCCCCGGGCCGGTCCCACTCCTTCTCCCCCCGGGCAGGTCTCTCTCCTTCTCCCCCTGGGTCGGACCCCCTCCCTCTCCCCCCTGGCCGGTCCCGCTCCTTCTCCCCCCGTGCCCGTGGCCGCTCCCATCCCCCTGGCCCGCTCCCCCGCACCCTCTCCCCCTGGCACATGTCTGCTCCCTCTCCCCCTGGCCAGTCGCTCCCTTCCTCCCTGTGCCAGCCTCTCCCTCCCTCTGTGGTAGTCTCTCTCTCCCTCCCTGTGCCAGTCACCCACCCTCCATGTGCCGGTCTCTCCCTCCCACTCTCCCTGTGCCGGTCTCTCCCTCCCACCCTCCCTGTGCCGGTCTCTCCCTCCCACCCTCCCTGTGCCGGTCTCTCCCTCCCACCCTCCCTGTGCCGGTCTCTCCCTCCCACCCTCCCTGTGCCGGTCTCTCCCTCCCACCCTCCCTGTGCCGGTCTCTCCCTCCCCCTCTCCCTGTGCCGGTCTCTCCCTCCCCCTCTCCCTGTGCCGGTCTCTCCCTCCCCCTCTCCCTGTGCCGGTCTCTCCCTCCCCCTCTCCCTGTGCCGGTCTCTCCCTCCCCCTCTCCCTGTGCCGGTCTCTCCCTCCCCCTCTCCCTGTGCCGGTCTCTCCCTCCCCCTCTCCCTGTGCCGGTCTCTCCCTCCCCCTCTCCCTGTGCCGGTCTCTCCCTCCCCCTCTCCCTGTGCCGGTCTCTCCCTCCCCCTCTCCCTGTGCCGGTCTCTCCCTCCCCCTCTCCCTGTGCCGGTCTCTCCCTCCCCCTCTCCCTGTGCCGGTCTCTCCCTCCCCCTCTCCCTGTGCCGGTCTCTCCCTCCCCCTCTCCCTGTGCCGGTCTCTCCCTCCCCCTCTCCCTGTGCCGGTCTCTCCCTCCCCCTCTCCCTGTGCCGGTCTCTCCCTCCCCCTCTCCCTGTGCCGGTCTCTCCCTCCCCCTCTCCCTGTGCCGGTCTCTCCCTCCCCCTCTCCCTGTGCCGGTCTCTCCCTCCCCCTCTCCCTGTGCCGGACTCTCCCTCCCCCTCTCCCTGTGCCGGTCTCCCCCTCTCCCTGTGCCGGTCTCCCCCTCTCCCTGTGCCGGTCTCCCCCTCTCCCTGTGCCGGTCTCCCCCTCTCCCTGTGCCGGTCTCCCCCTCTCCCTGTGCCGGTCTCCCCCTCTCCCTGTGCCGGTCTCCCCCTCTCCCTGTGCCGGTCTCCCCCTCTCCCTGTGCCGGTCTCCCCCTCTCCCTGTGCCGGTCTCCCCCTCTCCCTGTGCCGGTCTCCCCCTCTCCCTGTACCGGTCTCCCCCTCTCCCTGTGCCGGTCTCCCCCTCTCCCTGTGCCGGTCTCCCCCTCGCCCTGTGCCGGTCTCCCCCTCGCCCTGTGCCGGTCTCCCCCTCTCCCTGTGCCGGTCTCTCCCTCTCCCTGTGCCGGTCTCTCCCTCTCCCTGTGCCGGTCTCTCCCTCTCCCTGTGCCGGTCTCTCCCTCTCCCTGTGCCTGTGCCGGTCTCTCCCTCTCCCTGTGCCTGTGCCGGTCTCTCCCTCTCCCTGTGCCTGTGCCGGTCTCTCCCTCTCCCTGTGCCTGTGCCGGTCTCTCCCTCTCCCTGTGCCTGTGCCGGTCTCTCCCTCTCCCTGTGCCGGTCTCTCCCTCTCCCTGTGCCTGTGCCGGTCTCTCCCTCTCCCTGTGCCTGTGCCGGTCTCTCCCTCTCCCTGTGCCTGTGCCGGTCTCTCCCGCTCCCTGTGCCAGTCTCTCCCTCTCCCTGTGCCTGTGCCGGTCTCTCCCGCTCCCTGTGCCAGTCTCTCCCTCTCCCTGTGCCTGTGCCGGTCTCTCCCTCTCCCTGTGCCGGTCTCTCCCTCTCCCTGTGCCGGTCTCTCCCTCTCCCTGTGCCGGTCTCTCCCTCTCCCTGTGCCTGTGCCGGTCTCTCCCTCTCACTGTGCCTGTGCCGGTCTCTCCCTCTCCCTGTGCCGGTCTCTCCCTCTCCCTGTGCCTGTGCCGGTCTCTCCCTCTCCCTGTGCCTGTGCCGGTCTCTCCCTCTCCCTGTGCCTGTGCCGGTCTCTCCCTCTCCCTGTGCCTGTGCCGGTCTCTCCCTCTCCCTGTGCCGGTCTCTCCCTCTCCCTGTGCCTGTGCCGGTCTCTCCCTCTCCCTGTGCCTGTGCCGGTCTCTCCCTCTCCCTGTGCCTGTGCCGGTCTCTCCCTCTCCCTGTGCCTGTGCCGGTCTCTCCCTTTCCCTGTGCCTGTGCCGGTCTCTCCCTCTCCCTGTGCCGGTCTCTCCCTCTCCCTGTGCCTGTGCCGGTCTCTCCCTCTCCCTGTGCCTGTGCCGGTCTCTCCCTCTCCCTGTGCCTGTGCCGGTCTCTCCCTCTCCCTGTGCCTGTGCCGGTCTCTCCCTCTCCCTGTGCCTGTGCCGGTCTCTCCCTCTCCCTGTGCCGGTCTCTCCCTCTCCCTGTGCCTGTGCCTGTGCCGGTCTCTCCCTCTCCCTGTGCCGGTCTCTCCCTCTCCCTGTGCCTGTGCCGGTCTCTCCCTCTCCCTGTGCCGGTCTCTCCCTCTCCCTGTGCCTGTGCCGGTCTCTCCCTCTCCCTGTGCCAGTCTCTCCCTCTCCCTGTGCCTGTGCCGGTCTCTCCCTCTCCCTGTGCCTGTGCCGGTCTCTTCCTCACCCTGTGCTGGTCTCTCCCTCCCACCCTCCCTGTGCTGGTCTCTCCCTCCCACCCTCCATGTGCCGGTCTCTCCCTGCCACTCTCCCTGTGCCGGTCTCTCCCTGCCACTCTCCCTGTGCCGGTCTCTCCCTGCCACTCTCCCTGTGCCGGTCTCTCCCTGCCACTCTCCCTGTGCCGGTCTCTCTCCCCTTCTCCCTGTGCCAGTCTCTCCCCGTCTCCCTGTGCCAGTCTCTCTCCGTCTCCCTGTGCCAGTCTCTCTCCGTCTCCCTGTGCCAGTCTCTCTCCGTCTCCCTGTGCCAGTCTCTCTCCGTCTCCCTGTGCCAGTCTCTCTCCGTCTCCCTGTGCCAGTCTCTCTCCGTCTCCCTGTGCCAGTCTCTCTCCGTCTCCCTGTGCCAGTCTCTCTCCGTCTCCCTGTGCCAGTCTCTCTCCGTCTCCCTGTGCCAGTCTCTCTCCGTCTCCCTGTGCCAGTCTCTCTCCGTCTCCCTGTGCCAGTCTCTCTCCGTCTCCCTGTGCCAGTCTCTCTCCGTCTCCCTGTGCCAGTCTCTCTCCGTCTCCCTGTGCCAGTCTCTCTCCGTCTGCCTGTGCCAGTCTCTCTCCGTCTCCCCGTGCCAGTCTCTCTCCGTCTCCCCGTGCCCGTCTCTCCGTCTCCCCGTGCCCGTCTCTCCGTCTCCCCGTGCCTGTCTCTCCGTCTCCCCGTGCCCGTCTCTCCGTCTCCCCGTGCCCGTCTCTCCGTTTCCCCACTGCCCGTCTCTCCGTCTCCCCGTGCCCGTCTCTCCGTCTCCCCGTGCCCGTCTCTCCGTCTCCCCGTGCCCGTCTCTCCGTCTCCCCGTGCCCGTCTCTCCGTCTCCCCGTGCCCGTCTCCCCGTGCCCATCTCTCCGTCTCCCCGTGCCCGTCTCCCCGTGCCCGTCTCCCCGTCTCCCCGTGCCCGTCTCTCCCCGTGCCAGCCTCTCCGTCTCCCCGTGCCAGCCTCTCCGTCTCCCCGTGCCAGCCTCTCCGTCTCCCCGTGCCAGCCTCTCCGTCTCCCCGTGCCAGCCTCTCCGTCTCCCCGTGCCAGTCTCTGTCTCCCCGTGCCAGTCTCTGTCTCCGTGCCAGTCTCTGTCTCCCTGTGCCAGTCTCTGTCTCCCTGTGCCAGTCTCTGTCTCCCTGTGCCAGTCTCTGTCTCCCTGTGCCAGTCTCTGTCTCCCTGTGCCAGTCTCTGTCTCCCTGTGCCAGTCTGTCTCCGTGCCAGTCTCTGTCTCCGTGCCAGTCTCTGTCTCCCTGTGCCAGTCTCTGTCTCCCTGTGCCAGTTTTTTCCTCTCCCTCCCTGTGCCAGTCTCACTCTCTCACTCTCCCTGTGCCAGTCTCTCACTCTCTCTCTCCCTGTGCCAGTCTCTCTCCGTCTCCCTCCCTGTGCCAGTCTCTCTCTCCCTCCCTGTGCCAGTCTCTCTCTACCTCTCCGTGCCAGTCTCTCTCTACCTCTCCGTGCCAGTCTCTCTCTACCTCTCCGTGCCAGTCTCTCTCTACCTCTCCGTGCCAGTCTCTCTCTACCTCTCCGTGCCAGTCTCTCTCTCACTCACTCTCCCTGTGCCAGTCTCTCTCTCACGCTCCCTGTGCCAGTCTCTCTCTCTCTCTCTCTCTCTCCCCGTGCCAGTCTCTCTCCCTCTCTCCCTCCCTGTGCCAGTCTCTCTTTCTCCCTGTGCCTGTCTCTCTCTCTCTCACTCTCCCTGTGCGAGTCTCTCTCCCTCTTTCCCTCCCTGTGCCAGTCTCTCTCTCTCTCTCCCTGTGCCAGTCTCTCTCTCGCTCCCTGTGCCAGTTTCTCCCTCTCTCCCTCCCTGTGCCAGTCTCTCTCTCCCTCCCTGTGCCAGTCTCTCTCTACCTCTCCGTGCCAGTCTCTCTCTCTACCTCCCTCCGTGCCAGTCTCTCTCTCCCTCCCTGTGCCAATTTCTCCCTCTCTCCCTCCCTGTGCCAGTCTCTCTCTCTCTCTCGCCCCTCCCTGTGCCAGTCTCTCTCCCTCCCTCCCTGTGCCAGTCTCTCTCTCTCTCCCTCCCTGTGCCAGATTCTCTCTCACTCTCCCTGTGCCAGTCTCTCTCTCCCTCCCTGTGGCAGTTTCTCCCTCTCTCCCTCCCTGTGGCAGTTTCTCCCTCTCTCCCTCCCTGTGCCAGTTTCTCCCTCTCTCCCTCCCTGTGGCAGTTTCTCCCTCCCTGTGCCAGTCTCTCTCTCTCACTCTCCCTGTGCCAGTCTCTCTCTCCCTCCGTGCCAGTCTCTCTCTCACTCTCCCTGTGCTTGTCTCTCTCTCTCTCCCTGTGCCAGTCTCTCTCTCTCTCCCTGTGCCAGTCTCTCTCTGACTCTCACTGTGCCAGTCTCTCTCTGACTCTCACTGTGCCAGTCTCTCTCTGACTCTCCCTCCCTGTGCCAGTCTCTCTCTCTCCCTGTGCCAGTCTCTCTCTCACTCTCCCTGTGCCAGTCTCTCTCTCTCACTCTCCCTGTGCCAGTCTCTCTCTCTCACTCTCCCTGTGCCAGTCTCTCGCTCCCTCCCGGTGCCAGGCTCTCGCTCCCTCCCGGTGCCAGGCTCTCGCTCCCTCCCTGTGCCAGTCTCTCTCTCTCTCCCTCCCTGTGCCAGTCTCTCTCTCTCTCCCTCCCTGTGCCAGTCTCTCTCTCTCTCCCTCCCTGTGCCAGTCTCTCTCTCCCTCCCTGTGCCAGTCTCTCTCTCTCGCCCTCCCTGTGCCAGTCTCTCTCTCTCTCACTCTCCGTGCCAGTCTCTCTCTCTCTCCCTGTGCCAGTCTCTCTATCTCTCTCGCTCACTCTCCCTGTGCCAGTCTCTCTCTCCCTCCGTGCCAGTCTCTCTCTCACTCTCCCTGTGCTTGTCTCTCTCTCTCTCCCTGTGCCAGTCTCTCTCTCTCTCCCTGTGCCAGTCTCTCTCTCTCTCCCTGTGCCAGTCTCTCTCTCTCTCCCTGTGCCAGTCTCTCTCTCTCTCCCTGTGCCAGTCTCTCTCTGACTCTCACTGTGCCAGTCTCTCTCTGACTCTCCCTCCCTGTGCCAGTCTCTCTCTCTCCCTGTGCCAGTCTCTCTCTCACTCTCCCTGTGCCAGTCTCTCTCTCTCACTCTCCCTGTGCCAGTCTCTCTCTCTCACTCTCCCTGTGCCAGTCTCTCGCTCCCTCCCGGTGCCAGGCTCTCGCTCCCTCCCGGTGCCAGGCTCTCGCTCCCTCCCGGTGCCAGGCTCTCGCTCCCTCCCTGTGCCAGTCTCTCTCTCTCTCCCTCCCTGTGCCAGTCTCTCTCTCTCTCCCTCCCTGTGCCAGTCTCTCTCTCTCTCCCTCCCTGTGCCAGTCTCTCTCTCTCGCCCTCCCTGTGCCAGTCTCTCTCTCTCTCACTCTCCGTGCCAGTCTCTCTCTCTCTCCCTGTGCCAGTCTCTCTATCTCTCTCGCTCACTCTCCCTGTGCCAGTCTCTCCCTCCCTGTGCCAGTCTCTCTCTCTCTCCCTGTGCCAGTCTCTCTCTCTCTCCCTCCCTGTGCCAGTCTCACTCTCCCTCCCTGTGCCAGTCTCTCTCTCCCTCCCTGTGCCAGTCTCTCTCTCCCTCCCTGTGCCAGTCTCTCTCTCCCTCCGTGCCAGTCTCTCTCTCTCCCTCCGTGCCAGTCTCTCTCTCTCTCCCTCCATGCCAGTCTCTCTCTCTCTCTCTCCCTCCATGCCAGTCTCTCTCTCTCCCTGTGCCAGTCTCTCTCTCCCTCCCTGTGCCAGTCTCTCTCTCCCTCCCTGTGCCAGTCACTCTCTCCCTCCCTGTGCCAGTCTCTCTCTCTCTCTCTCCCTGTGCCAGTCTCTCTCTCCCTGTGCCAGTCTATCACTCTCCGTGCCAGTCTCTCCCTCCCTGTGCCAGTCTCTCTCTCTCCCTCCCTGTGCCAGTCTCACTCTCTCTCCCTCCCAGTGCCAGTCTCACTCTCTCTCTCCCTCCCTGTGCCAGTCTCTCTGTGCCAGTCTCTCTCTCTCTGTGCCAGTCTCTCTCTCTGTGCCAGTCTCTCTCTCTGTGCCAGTCTCTCTCTCTCTCCCTCCGTGCCAGTCTCTCTCTCTCTCTACCTCCCTGTGCCAGTCTCTCTCTCTCTCTGTGCCAGTCTCTCTCTCTCTGTGCCAGTCTCTCTCTCTCTCTCTGTGCCAGTCTCTCTCTCTCTCTCTGTGCCAGTCTCTCTCTCTCTCTCTGTGCCAGTCTCTCTCTCTCTCTCTGTGCCAGTCTCTCTCTCTCTCTACCTCCCTGTGCCAGTCTCTCTCTCTCTCCCTCCCTGTGCCAGTCTCTCTCTCTCCGTGCCAGTCTCTCTCTCTCTCTCTCCCTGTGCCAGTCACACTCTCTCTCTCTCCCTCCCAGTGCCAGTCTCTCTCTCTCTCCCTCCCAGTGCCAGTCTCACTCTCTCTCCCTCCCTGTGCCAGTCTCTCTCTCCCTCCCTGTGCCAGTCTCTCTCTCCCTCCCTGTGCCAGTCTCTCTCCCTCCCTGTGCCAGTCTCTCTCCCTCCCTGTGCCAGTCTCTCTCTCCCTGTGCCAGTCTCTCTCTCTCCCTGTGCCAGTCTCTCTCTCTCCCTGTGCCAGTCTCTCTCTCTCCCTGTGCCAGTCTCTCTCTCTCCCTGTGCCAGTCTCTCTCTCTCCCTGTGCCAGTCTCTCTCTCTCCCTGTGCCAGTCTCTCTCTCCCTGTGCCAGTCTCTCTCTCCCTGTGCCAGTCTCTCTCTCCCTGTGCCAGTCTCTCTCTCCCTGTGCCAGTCTCTCTCTCCCTGTGCCAGTCTCTCTCTCCCTGTGCCAGTCTCTCTCTCTCTCCCTGTGCCAGTCTCTCTCTCTCCCTCCCTGTGCCAGTCACACTCTCTCTCTCTCCCTCCCAGTGCCAGTCTCACTCTCTCTCCCTCCCTGTGCCAGTCTCTCTCTCCCCCTGGGCCAGTCTCTCTCTCTCTTCCTGTGCCAGTCTCTCTCTCTCTCTCTCTCCCTGTGCCAGTCTCTCTCTCCCCCTCCCTGTGCCAGTCACTCTCTCTCTCCCTCCCTGTGCCAGTCTCTCTCTCTCTCCCTCCCTGTGCCAGTCTCTCTCTCTCTCCCTCCCTGTGCCAGTCTCTCTCTCTCCCTCCCTGTGCCAGTCTCTCTCTCTCCCCCTCCCTGTGCCAGTCTCTCTCTCTCTCTCTCCCTCCCTGTGCCAGTCTCTCTCTCTCTCCCTCCCTGTGCCAGTCTCTCTCTCTCCCTCCCTGTGCCAGTTTCTCTCTCTCCCTCCCTGTGCCAGTCTCTCTCTCCCTCCCTGTGCCAGTCTCTCTCTCTCTCTCCCTGTGCCAGTCTCTCTCTCTCTCCCTCCCTCCCTGTGCCAGTCTCTCTCTCTCCCTCCCTGTGCCAGTCTCTCTCTCTCCCTCCCTGTGCCAGTCTCTCTCTCCGTGCCAGTCTCTCTCTCCCTGTGCCAGTCTCTCTCTCCCTGTGCCAGTCTCTCTCTCCCTGTGCCAGTCTCTCTCTCTCTCCCTGTGCCAGTCTCTCTCTCTCTCCCTGTGCCAGTCTCTCTCTCTCTCCCTGTGCCAGTCTCTCTCTCTCCCTCCCTGTGCCAGTCACACTCTCTCTCTCTCCCTCCCAGTGCCAGTCTCACTCTCTCTCCCTCCCTGTGCCAGTCTCTCTCTCCCCCTGGGCCAGTCTCTCTCTCTCTTCCTGTGCCAGTCTCTCTCTCTCTCTCTCTCCCTGTGCCAGTCTCTCTCTCCCCCTCCCTGTGCCAGTCACTCTCTCTCTCCCTCCCTGTGCCAGTCTCTCTCTCTCTCCCTCCCTGTGCCAGTCTCTCTCTCTCTCCCTCCCTGTGCCAGTCTCTCTCTCTCCCTCCCTGTGCCAGTCTCTCTCTCTCCCCCTCCCTGTGCCAGTCTCTCTCTCTCTCTCTCCCTCCCTGTGCCAGTCTCTCTCTCTCTCCCTCCCTGTGCCAGTCTCTCTCTCTCTCCCTCCCTGTGCCAGTTTCTCTCTCTCCCTCCCTGTGCCAGTCTCTCTCTCCCTCCCTGTGCCAGTCTCTCTCTCTCTCCCTGTGCCAGTCTCTCTCTCTCTCTCCCTGTGCCAGTCTCTCTCTCTCTCCCTCCCTCCCTGTGCCAGTCTCTCTCTCTCCCTCCCTGTGCCAGTCTCTCTCTCCGTGCCAGTCTCTCTCTCTCCCTCCCTGTGCCTGTCTCTCTCTCTCTCTCTCTCTCTCCCTGTGCCAGTCTCTCTCTCTCTCTCTCTCCCTGTGCCAGTCTCTCTCTCTCTCTCTCTCCCTCCCTGTGCCAGTCTCTCTCTCTCCCTCTCCCTGTGCCAGTCTCTCTCTCTCCCTCCCTGTGCCAGTCTCTCTCTCTCTCCCTCCCTGTGCCAGTCTCTCTCTCTCTCCCTGTGCCAGTCTCTCTCTCTTTCCCTCCCTGTGCCAGTCTCTCTCTCTCCCTGTGCCAGTCTCTCTCTCTCTCCCTCCCTGTGCCAGTCTCTCTCTCTCTCTCTCTCTCCCTCCCTGTGCCAGTCTCTCTCTCTCTCTCCCTGTGCCAGTCTCTCTCTCCCTCCCTGTGCCAGTCTCTCTCTCTCTCCCTCCCTGTGCCAGTCTCTCTCTCTCTCCCTCCCTGTGCCAGTCTCTCTCTCTCTCTCCCTCCCTGTGCCAGTCTCTCTCTCTCTCTCCCTCCCTGTGCCAGTCTCTCTCTCTCCCTCCCTGTGCCAGTCTCTCTCTCTCTCCCTGTGCCAGTCTCTCTCTCTCTCTCCCTGTGCCAGTCTCTCTCTCTCCCTGTGCCAGTCTCTCTCTCTCTCCCTCCCTGTGCCAGTCTCTCTCTCTCTCCCTCCCTGTGCCAGTCTCTCTCTCTCTCCCTCCCTGTGCCAGTTTCTCTCTCTCCCTCCCTGTGCCAGTCTCTCTCTCCCTCCCTGTGCCAGTCTCTCTCTCTCTCTCCCTGTGCCAGTCTCTCTCTCTCTCCCTCCCTCCCTGTGCCAGTCTCTCTCTCTCCCTCCCTGTGCCAGTCTCTCTCTCCGTGCCAGTCTCTCTCTCCCTGTGCCAGTCTCTCTCTCCCTGTGCCAGTCTCTCTCTCCCTGTGCCAGTCTCTCTCTCCCTGTGCCAGTCTCTCTCTCTCTCTCCCTGTGCCAGTCTCTCTCTCTCTCCCTGTGCCAGTCTCTCTCTCTCTCCCTGTGCCAGTCTCTCTCTCTCCCTCCCTGTGCCAGTCACACTCTCTCTCTCTCCCTCCCAGTGCCAGTCTCACTCTCTCTCCCTCCCTGTGCCAGTCTCTCTCTCCCCCTGGGCCAGTCTCTCTCTCTCTTCCTGTGCCAGTCTCTCTCTCTCTCTCTCTCCCTGTGCCAGTCTCTCTCTCCCCCTCCCTGTGCCAGTCACTCTCTCTCCCTCCCTGTGCCAGTCTCTCTCTCTCTCCCTCCCTGTGCCAGTCTCTCTCTCTCTCCCTCCCTGTGCCAGTCTCTCTCTCTCCCTCCCTGTGCCAGTCTCTCTCTCTCCCCCTCCCTGTGCCAGTCTCTCTCTCTCTCTCTCCCTCCCTGTGCCAGTCTCTCTCTCTCTCCCTCCCTGTGCCAGTCTCTCTCTCTCTCCCTCCCTGTGCCAGTTTCTCTCTCTCCCTCCCTGTGCCAGTCTCTCTCTCCCTCCCTGTGCCAGTCTCTCTCTCTCTCCCTGTGCCAGTCTCTCTCTCTCTCTCCCTGTGCCAGTCTCTCTCTCTCTCCCTCCCTCCCTGTGCCAGTCTCTCTCTCTCCCTCCCTGTGCCAGTCTCTCTCTCCGTGCCAGTCTCTCTCTCTCCCTCCCTGTGCCAGTCTCTCTCTCTCTCTCTCTCTCTCCCTGTGCCAGTCTCTCTCTCTCTCTCTCTCCCTGTGCCAGTCTCTCTCTCTCTCTCTCTCCCTCCCTGTGCCAGTCTCTCTCTCTCCCTCTCCCTGTGCCAGTCTCTCTCTCTCCCTCCCTGTGCCAGTCTCTCTCTCTCTCCCTCCCTGTGCCAGTCTCTCTCTCTCTCCCTCCCTGTGCCAGTCTCTCTCTTTCCCTCCCTGTGCCAGTCTCTCTCTCTCCCTGTGCCAGTCTCTCTCTCTCTCCCTCCCTGTGCCAGTCTCTCTCTCTCTCTCTCCCTCCCTGTGCCAGTCTCTCTCTCTCTCTCCCTGTGCCAGTCTCTCTCTCCCTCCCTGTGCCAGTCTCTCTCTCTCTCCCTCCCTGTGCCAGTCTCTCTCTCTCTCCCTCCCTGTGCCAGTCTCTCTCTCTCTCTCCCTCCCTGTGCCAGTCTCTCTCTCTCTCTCCCTCCCTGTGCCAGTCTCTCTCTCTCCCTCCCTGTGCCAGTCTCTCTCTCTCTCCCTGTGCCAGTCTCTCTCTCTCCCTCCCTGTGCCAGTCTCTCTCTCTCTCTCCCTCCCTGTGCCAGCCTCTCTCTCTCCCTCTCCCTCCCTGTGCCAGTCTCTCTCTCTCTCCCTCCCTGTGCCAGTCTCTCTCTCTCTCCCTCCCTGTGCCAGTCTCTCTCTCTCTCCCTCCCTGTGCCAGTCTCTCTCTCTCTCTCTCCCTCCCTGTGCCAGTCTCTCTCTCTCTCTCTCCCTGTGCCAGTCTCTCTCTCTCCCTGCCAGTCTCTCTCTCTCTCTCTCCCTGTGCCAGTCTCTCTCTCTCTCCCTGTGCCAGTCTCTCTCTCTCTCTCTCCCTCCCTGTGCCAGTCTCTCTCTCTCTCTCTCTCTCTCTCTCCGTGCCAGTCTCTCTCTCTCTCTCTCTCTCCCTGTGCCAGTCTCTCTCTCTCCCTGTGCCAGTCTCTCTCTCTCTCTCCCTGTGCCAGTCTCTCTCTCTCCCTGTGCCAGTCTCTCTCTCCCTGTGCCAGTCTCTCTCTCTCCCTGTGCCAGTCTCTCTCTCCCTCCCTGTGCCAGTCTCTCTCTCTCTCTCCCTGTGCCAGTCTCTCTCTCTCCCTGTGCCAGTCTCTCTCTCTCTCTCCCTCCCTGTGCCAGTCTCTCTCTCTCTCTCCCTCCCTGTGCCAGTCTCTCTCTCTCTCCCTCCCTGTGCCAGTCTCTCTCTCCCTCCCTGTGCCAGTCTCTCTCTCTCTCTCTCTGCCTGTGCCAGTCTCTCTCTCTCTCCCTGTGCCAGTCTCTCTCTCTCTCTCTCCCTGTGCCAGTCTCTCTCTCTCTCTCCCTGTGCCAGTCTCTCTCTCTCTCTCCCTCCCTGTGCCAGTCTCTCTCTCTCTCTCTCCCTCCCTGTGCCAGTCTCTCTCTCCCTCCCTGTGCCAGTCTCTCTCTCTCTCTCGCCCCTCCCTGTGCCAGTCTCTCTCCCTCCCTCCCTGTGCCAGTCTCTCTCTCCCTCCCTGTGGCAGTTTCTCCCTCTCTCCCTCCCTGTGGCAGTTTCTCCCTCTCTCCCTCCCTGTGCCAGTTTCTCCCTCTCTCCCTCCCTGTGGCAGTTTCTCCCTCTCTCCCTCCCTGTGCCAGTTTCTCCCTCTCTCCCTCCCTGTGCCAGTTTGTCCCTCCCTGTGCCAGTCTCTCTCTCTCACTCTCCCTGTGCCAGTCTCTCTCTCCCTCCGTGCCAGTCTCTCTCTCTCCCTGTGCTTGTCTCTCTCTCTCTCCCTGTGCCAGTCTCTCTCTCTCTCCCTGTGCCAGTCTCTCTCTCTCTCCCTGTGCCAGTCTCTCTCTGACTCTCACTGTGCCAGTCTCTCTCTGACTCTCCCTCCCTGTGCCAGTCTCTCTCTCTCTCCCTGTGCCAGTCTCTCTCTCCCCCTCCCTGTGCCAGTCACTCTCTCTCTCCCTCCCTGTGCCAGTCTCTCTCTCTCTCCCTCCCTGTGCCAGTCTCTCTCTCTCTCCCTCCCTGTGCCAGTCTCTCTCTCTCCCTCCCTGTGCCAGTCTCTCTCTCTCCCCCTCCCTGTGCCAGTCTCTCTCTCTCTCTCTCCCTCCCTGTGCCAGTCTCTCTCTCTCTCCCTCCCTGTGCCAGTCTCTCTCTCTCTCCCTCCCTGTGCCAGTTTCTCTCTCTCCCTCCCTGTGCCAGTCTCTCTCTCCCTCCCTGTGCCAGTCTCTCTCTCTCTCCCTGTGCCAGTCTCTCTCTCTCTCTCCCTGTGCCAGTCTCTCTCTCTCTCCCTCCCTCCCTGTGCCAGTCTCTCTCTCTCCCTCCCTGTGCCAGTCTCTCTCTCCGTGCCAGTCTCTCTCTCTCCCTCCCTGTGCCAGTCTCTCTCTCTCTCTCTCTCTCTCTCTCCCTGTGCCAGTCTCTCTCTCTCTCTCTCTCCCTGTGCCAGTCTCTCTCTCTCTCTCTCTCCCTCCCTGTGCCAGTCTCTCTCTCTCCCTCTCCCTGTGCCAGTCTCTCTCTCTCCCTCCCTGTGCCAGTCTCTCTCTCTCTCCCTCCCTGTGCCAGTCTCTCTCTCTCTCCCCCTCCCTGTGCCAGTCTCTCTCTTTCCCTCCCTGTGCCAGTCTCTCTCTCTCCCTGTGCCAGTCTCTCTCTCTCTCCCTCCCTGTGCCAGTCTCTCTCTCTCTCTCTCCCTCCCTGTGCCAGTCTCTCTCTCTCTCTCTCCCTGTGCCAGTCTCTCTCTCCCTCCCTGTGCCAGTCTCTCTCTCTCTCCCTCCCTGTGCCAGTCTCTCTCTCTCTCCCTCCCTGTGCCAGTCTCTCTCTCTCTCCCTCCCTGTGCCAGTCTCTCTCTTTCCCTCCCTGTGCCAGTCTCTCTCTCTCCCTGTGCCAGTCTCTCTCTCTCTCCCTCCCTGTGCCAGTCTCTCTCTCTCTCTCTCCCTCCCTGTGCCAGTCTCTCTCTCTCTCTCTCCCTGTGCCAGTCTCTCTCTCCCTCCCTGTGCCAGTCTCTCTCTCTCTCCCTCCCTGTGCCAGTCTCTCTCTCTCTCCCTCCCTGTGCCAGTCTCTCTCTCTCTCCCTCCCTGTGCCAGTCTCTCTCTCTCTCTCCCTCCCTGTGCCAGTCTCTCTCTCTCTCTCCCTCCCTGTGCCAGTCTCTCTCTCTCCCTCCCTGTGCCAGTCTCTCTCTCTCTCCCTGTGCCAGTCTCTCTCTCTCCCTCCCTGTGCCAGTCTCTCTCTCTCTCTCCCTCCCTGTGCCAGCCTCTCTCTCTCCCTCTCCCTCCCTGTGCCAGTCTCTCTCTCTCTCCCTCCCTGTGCCAGTCTCTCTCTCTCTCCCTCCCTGTGCCAGTCTCTCTCTCTCTCCCTCCCTGTGCCAGTCTCTCTCTCTCTCTCTCCCTCCCTGTGCCAGTCTCTCTCTCTCTCTCTCCCTGTGCCAGTCTCTCTCTCTCCCTGCCAGTCTCTCTCTCTCTCTCTCCCTGTGCCAGTCTCTCTCTCTCTCCCTGTGCCAGTCTCTCTCTCTCTCTCCCTCCCTGTGCCAGTCTCTCTCTCTCTCTCTCTCTCTCCGTGCCAGTCTCTCTCTCTCTCTCTCTCTCCCTGTGCCAGTCTCTCTCTCTCTCTCCCTGTGCCAGTCTCTCTCTCTCTCTCCCTGTGCCAGTCTCTCTCCCTCCCTGTGCCAGTCTCTCTCTCTCCCTGTGCCAGTCTCTCTCTCTCCCTGTGCCAGTCTCTCTCTCCCTCCCTGTGCCAGTCTCTCTCTCTCTCTCCCTGTGCCAGTCTCTCTCTCTCCCTGTGCCAGTCTCTCTCTCTCTCTCCCTCCCTGTGCCAGTCTCTCTCTCTCTCTCCCTCCCTGTGCCAGTCTCTCTCTCTCTCCCTCCCTGTGCCAGTCTCTCTCTCCCTCCCTGTGCCAGTCTCTCTCTCTCTCTCTCTGCCCGTGCCAGTCTCTCTCTCTCTCCCTGTGCCAGTCTCTCTCTCTCTCTCTCCCTGTGCCAGTCTCTCTCTCTCTCTCCCTGTGCCAGTCTCTCTTTCTCTCTCCCTCCCTGTGCCAGTCTCTCTCTCTCTCTCTCCCTCCCTGTGCCAGTCTCTCTCTCCCTCCCTGTGCCAGTCTCTCTCTCTCTCTCGCCCCTCCCTGTGCCAGTCTCTCTCCCTCCCTCCCTGTGCCAGTCTCTCTCTCCCTCCCTGTGGCAGTTTCTCCCTCTCTCCCTCCCTGTGGCAGTTTCTCCCTCTCTCCCTCCCTGTGCCAGTTTCTCCCTCTCTCCCTCCCTGTGGCAGTTTCTCCCTCTCTCCCTCCCTGTGCCAGTTTCTCCCTCTCTCCCTCCCTGTGCCAGTTTGTCCCTCCCTGTGCCAGTCTCTCTCTCTCACTCTCCCTGTGCCAGTCTCTCTCTCCCTCCGTGCCAGTCTCTCTCTCTCCCTGTGCTTGTCTCTCTCTCTCTCCCTGTGCCAGTCTCTCTCTCTCTCCCTGTGCCAGTCTCTCTCTCTCTCCCTGTGCCAGTCTCTCTCTGACTCTCACTGTGCCAGTCTCTCTCTGACTCTCACTGTGCCAGTCTCTCTCTGACTCTCCCTCCCTGTGCCAGTCTCTCTCTCTCTCCCTGTGCCAGTCTCTCTCTCACTCTCCCTGTGCCAGTCTCTCTCTCTCTCTGTGCCAGTCTCTCTCTCTCACTCTCCCTGTGCCAGTCTCTCGCTCCCTCCCGGTGCCAGGCTCTCGCTCCCTCCCTGTGCCAGGCTCTCGCTCCCTCCCTGTGCCAGGCTCTCGCTCCCTCCCTGTGCCAGTCTCTCTCTCTCTCCCTCCCTGTGCCAGTCTCTCTCTCTCTCCCTCCCTGTGCCAGTCTCTCTCTCTCTCCCTCCCTGTGCCAGTCTCTCTCTCTCTCCATCCCTGTGCTAGTCTCTCTCTCTCTCCCTCCCTGTGCCAGTCTCTCTCTCTCTCTCTCTCCGTGCCAGTCTCTCTCTCTCTCTCTCCCTGTGCCAGTCTCTATCTCTCTCGCTCACTCTCCGTGCCAGTCTCTCCCTCCCTGTGCCAGTCTCTCTCTCTCTCCCTGTGCCAGTCTCTCTCTCTCTCCCTCCCTGTGCCAGTCTCACTCTCCCTCCCTGTGCCAGTCTCTCTCTCCCTCCCTGTGCCAGTCTCTCTCTCCCTCCCTGTGCCAGTCTCTCTCTCTCCCTCCCTGTGCCAGTCTCTCTCTCCCTCCATGCCAGTCTCTCTCTCTCCCTGTGCCAGTCTCTCTCTCCCTCCCTGTGCCAGTCTCTCTCTCCCTCCCTGTGCCAGTCTCTCTCTCCCTCCCTGTGCCAGTCTCTCTCTCTCTCTCTCTCCCTGTGCCAGTCTCTCTCTCCCTGTGCCAGTCTATCACTCTCCGTGCCAGTCTCTCCCTCCCTGTGCCAGTCTCTCTCTCTCCCTCCCTGTGCCAGTCTCACTCTCTCTCCCTCCCAGTGCCAGTCTCACTCTCTCTCTCCCTCCCTGTGCCAGTCTCTCTCTCTCTCTGTGCCAGTCTCTCTCTCTCTCTGTGCCAGTCTCTCTCTCTCTGTGCCAGTCTCTCTCTCTCTGTGCCAGTCTCTCTCTCTCTGTGCCAGTCTCTCTCTCTCTCCCTCCGTGCCAGTCTCTCTCTCTCTACCTCCCTGTGCCAGTCTCTCTCTCTCTGTGCCAGTCTCTCTCTCTCTCTGTGCCAGTCTCTCTCTCTCTCTGTGCCAGTCTCTCTCTCTCTCTGTGCCAGTCTCTCTCTCTCTCTGTGCCAGTCTCTCTCTCTCTCTCTCTCTCCCTCCGTGCCAGTCTCTCTCTCTCTACCTCCCTGTGCCAGTCTCTCTCTCTCTCCCTCCCTGTGCCAGTCTCTCTCTCCCTCCCTGTGCCAGTCACACTCTCTCTCTCTCCCTCCAAGTGCCAGTCTCACTCTCTCTCCCTCCCTGTGCCAGTCTCTCTCTCTCCCTCCCTGTGCCAGTCTCTCTCTCTCTCCCTCCCTGTGCCAGTCTCTCTCCCTCCCCGTGCCAGTCTCTCTCCCTCCCTGTGCCAGTCTCTCTCTCTCCCTGTGCCAGTCTCTCTCTCCCTGTGCCAGTCTCTCTCTCCCTGTGCCAGTCTCTCTCTCCCTGTGCCAGTCTCTCTCTCCCTGTGCCAGTCTCTCTCTCCCTGTGCCAGTCTCTCTCTCCCTGTGCCAGTCTCTCTCTCCCTGTGCCAGTCTCTCTCTCTCCCTGTGCCAGTCTCTCTCTCTCCCTCCCTGTGCCAGTCACACTCTCTCTCTCTCCCTCCCAGTGCCAGTCTCACTCTCTCTCCCTCCCTGTGCCAGTCTCTCTCCCCCTGGGCCAGTCTCTCTCTCTCTTCCTGTGCCAGTCTCTCTCTCTCTCTCTCCCTGTGCCAGTCTCTCTCTCCCCCTCCCTGTGCCAGTCTCTCTCTCTCTCCCTCCCTGTGCCAGTCTCTCTCTCTCTCCCTCCCTGTGCCAGTCTCTCTCTCTCTCCCTCCCTGTGCCAGTCTCTCTCTCTCCCTCCCTGTGCCAGTCTCTCTCTCTCCCCCTCCCTGTGCCAGTCTCTCTCTCTCTCTCCCTCCCTGTGCCAGTCTCTCTCTCTCTCTCTCCCTCCCTGTGCCAGTCTCTCTCTCTCTCTCTCCCTCCCTGTGCCAGTTTCTCTCTCTCCCTCCCTGTGCCAGTCTCTCTCTCCCTCCCTGTGCCAGTCTCTCTCTCTCTCTCCCTGTGCCAGTCTCTCTCTCTCTCTCCCTCCCTCCCTGTGCCAGTCTCTCTCTCTCCCTGTGCCAGTCTCTCTCTCTCTCTCCCTCCCTGTGCCAGTCTCTCTCTCTCTCTCTCTCCCTGTGCCAGTCTCTCTCTCTCTCTCTCTCTCCCTGTGCCAGTCTCTCTCTCTCTCTCCCTGTGCCAGTCTCTCTCTCTCTCTCCCTGTGCCAGTCTCTCTCTCTCTCCCTGTGCCAGTCTCTCTCTCTCTCTCCCTGTGCCAGTCTCTCTCTCTCCCTGTGCCAGTCTCTCTCTCTCCCTGTGCCAGTCTCTCTCTCTCTCTCCCTGTGCCAGTCTCTCTCTCTCCCTGTGCCAGTCTCTCTCTCCCTCCCTGTGCCAGTCTCTCTCTCTCTCTCCCTCCCTGTGCCAGTCTCTCTCTCTCTCTCCCTCCCTGTGCCAGTCTCTCTCTCTCTCCCTCCCTGTGCCAGTCTCTCTCTCCCTCCCTGTGCCAGTCTCTCTCTCTCTCTCTCCCTGTGCCAGTCTCTCTCTCTCTCTCCCTGTGCCAGTCTCTCTCTCTCTCTCTCCCTGTGCCAGTCTCTCTCTCTCTCTCTCTCCCTGTGCCAGTCTCTCTCTCTCTCTCCCTCCCTGTGCCAGTCTCTCTCTCTCTCTCTCCCTCCCTGTGCCAGTCTCTCTCTCCCTCCCTGTGCCAGTCTCTCTCTCTCTCTCGCCCCTCCCTGTGCCAGTCTCTCTCCCTCCCTCCCTGTGCCAGTCTCTCTCTCTCTCTCCCTCCCTGTGCCAGATTCTCTCTCACTCTCCCTGTGCCAGTCTCTCTCTCCCTCCCTGTGGCAGTTTCTCCCTCTCTCCCTCCCTGTGGCAGTTTCTCCCTCTCTCCCTCCCTGTGCCAGTTTCTCCCTCTCTCCCTCCCTGTGGCAGTTTCTCCCTCTCTCCCTCCCTGTGCCAGTTTCTCCCTCTCTCCCTCCCTGTGGCAGTTTCTCCCTCCCTGTGCCAGTCTCTCTCTCTCACTCTCCCTGTGCCAGTCTCTCTCTCCCTCCGTGCCAGTCTCTCTCTCTCTCTCCCTGTGCTTGTCTCTCTCTCTCTCCCTGTGCCAGTCTCTCTCTCTCTCCCTGTGCCAGTCTCTCTCTCTCTCCCTGTGCCAGTCTCTCTCTGACTCTCACTGTGCCAGTCTCTCTCTGACTCTCCCTCCCTGTGCTAGTCTCTCTCTCTCTCCCTGTGCCAGTCTCTCTCTCACTCTCCCTGTGCCAGTCTCTCTCTCTCTCTGTGCCAGTCTCTCTCTCTCACTCTCCCTGTGCCAGTCTCTCGCTCCCTCCCGGTGCCAGGCTCTCGCTCCCTCCCTGTGCCAGGCTCTCGCTCCCTCCCTGTGCCAGGCTCTCGCTCCCTCCCTGTGCCAGTCTCTCTCTCTCTCCCTCCCTGTGCCAGTCTCTCTCTCTCTCCCTCCCTGTGCCAGTCTCTCTCTCTCTCCCTCCCTGTGCCAGTCTCTCTCTCTCTCCCTCCCTGTGCCAGTCTCTCTCTCTCTCCATCCCTGTGCCAGTCTCTCTCTCTCTCCCTCCCTGTGCCAGTCTCTCTCTCTCTCTCTCCGTGCCAGTCTCTCTCTCTCCCTGTGCCAGTCTCTATCTCTCTCGCTCACTCTCCCTGTGCCAGTCTCTCCCTCCCTGTGCCAGTCTCTCTCTCTCTCCCTGTGCCAGTCTCTCTCTCTCTCCCTCCCTGTGCCAGTCTCACTCTCCCTCCCTGTGCCAGTCTCTCTCTCCCTCCCTGTGCCAGTCTCTCTCTCCCTCCCTGTGCCAGTCTCTCTCTCCCTCCGTGCCAGTCTCTCTCTCTCCCTCCCTGTGCCAGTCTCTCTCTCCCTCCATGCCAGTCTCTCTCTCTCCCTGTGCCAGTCTCTCTCTCCCTCCCTGTGCCAGTCTCTCTCTCCCTCCCTGTGCCAGTCTCTCTCTCCCTCCCTGTGCCAGTCTCTCTCTCTCTCTCTCTCTCCCTGTGCCAGTCTCTCTCTCCCTGTGCCAGTCTATCACTCTCCGTGCCAGTCTCTCCCTCCCTGTGCCAGTCTCTCTCTCTCCCTCCCTGTGCCAGTCTCACTCTCTCTCCCTCCCAGTGCCAGTCTCACTCTCTCTCTCCCTCCCTGTGCCAGTCTCTCTCTCTGTGCCAGTCTCTCTCTCTCTGTGCCAGTCTCTCTCTCTCTGTGCCAGTCTCTCTCTCTCTGTGCCAGTCTCTCTCTCTCTCCCTCCGTGCCAGTCTCTCTCTCTCCCTCCGTGCCAGTCTCTCTCTCTCTACCTCCCTGTGCCAGTCTCTCTCTCTCTGTGCCAGTCTCTCTCTCTCTCTGTGCCAGTCTCTCTCTCTCTCTGTGCCAGTCTCTCTCACTCTCTGTGCCAGTCTCTCTCACTCTCTGTGCCAGTCTCTCTCTCTCTCTCTCTCCCTCCGTGCCAGTCTCTCTCTCTCTACCTCCCTGTGCCAGTCTCTCTCTCTCTCCCTCCCTGTGCCAGTCTCTCTCTCTCTCTCCCTCCCTGTGCCAGTCACACTCTCTCTCTCTCCCTCCCAGTGCCAGTCTCACTCTCTCTCCCTCCCTGTGCCAGTCTCTCTCTCTCCCTCCCTGTGCCAGTCTCTCTCTCTCTCCCTCCCTGTGCCAGTCTCTCTCCCTCCCTGTGCCAGTCTCTCTCCCTCCCTGTGCCAGTCTCTCTCTCTCCCTGTGCCAGTCTCTCTCTCTCCCTGTGCCAGTCTCTCTCTCCCTGTGCCAGTCTCTCTCTCCCTGTGCCAGTCTCTCTCTCCCTGTGCCAGTCTCTCTCTCCCTGTGCCAGTCTCTCTCTCCCTGTGCCAGTCTCTCTCTCCCTGTGCCAGTCTCTCTCTCCCTGTGCCAGTCTCTCTCTCTCCCTGTGCCAGTCTCTCTCTCTCCCTGTGCCAGTCTCTCTCTCTCCCTGTGCCAGTCTCTCTCTCTCCCTCCCTGTGCCAGTCACACTCTCTCTCTCTCCCTCCCAGTGCCAGTCTCACTCTCTCTCCCTCCCTGTGCCAGTCTCTCTCTCCCCCTGGGCCAGTCTCTCTCTCTCTTCCTGTGCCAGTCTCTCTCTCTCTCTCTCCCTGTGCCAGTCTCTCTCTCCCCCTCCCTGTGCCAGTCTCTCTCTCTCTCCCTCCCTGTGCCAGTCTCTCTCTCTCTCCCTCCCTGTGCCAGTCTCTCTCTCTCCCTCCCTGTGCCAGTCTCTCTCTCTCCCCCTCCCTGTGCCAGTCTCTCTCTCTCTCTCCCTCCCTGTGCCAGTCTCTCTCTCTCTCTCTCCCTCCCTGTGCCAGTCTCTCTCTCTCTCTCTCCCTCCCTGTGCCAGTTTCTCTCTCTCCCTCCCTGTGCCAGTCTCTCTCTCCCTCCCTGTGCCAGTCTCTCTCTCTCTCTCCCTGTGCCAGTCTCTCTCTCTCTCTCCCTCCCTCCCTGTGCCAGTCTCTCTCTCTCCCTCCCTGTGCCAGTCTCTCTCTCCGTGCCAGTCTCGCTCTCTCTCTCCCCCTCCCTGTGCCAGTCTCTCTCTCTCTCTCTCTCCCTGTGCCAGTCTCTCTCTCTCTCTCTCTCCCTCCCTGTGCCAGTCTCTCTCTCTCTCTCTCCCTCCCTGTGCCAGTCTCTCTCTCTCTCTCCCTCCCTGTGCCAGTCTCTCTCTCTCTCCCTCCCTGTGCCAGTCTCTCTCTCTCCCTCTCCCTGTGCCAGTCTCTCTCTCTCCCTCCCTGTGCCAGTCTCTCTCTCTCTCCCTCCCTGTGCCAGTCTCTCTCTCTTTCCCTCCCTGTGCCAGTCTCTCTCTCTCTTTCCCTCCCTGTGCCAGTCTCTCTCTCTCCCTGTGCCAGTCTCTCTCTCTCTCCCTCCCGGTGCCAGTCTCTCTCTCTCTCTCTCCCTCCCTGTGCCAGTCTCTCTCTCTCTCCCTCCCTGTGCCAGTCTCTCTCTCCCTCCCTGTGCCAGTCTCTCTCTCCCTCCCTGTGCCAGTCTCTCTCTCCCTCCCTGTGCCAGTCTCTCTCTCCCTCCCTCCCTGTGCCAGTCTCTCTCTCTCTCTCCCTCCCTGTGCCAGTCTCTCTCTCTCTCCCTCCCTGTGCCAGTCTCTCTCTCTCTCTCCCTCCCTGTGCCAGTCTCTCTCTCTCCCTCCCTGTGCCAGTCTCTCTCTCTCTCCCTGTGCCAGTCTCTCTCTCTCTCCCTGTGCCAGTCTCTCTCTCTCCCTCCCTGTGCCAGTCTCTCTCTCTCTCTCTCCCTCCCTGTGCCAGCCTCTCTCTCTCTCTCTCTCCCTCCCTGTGCCAGCCTCTCTCTCTCTCCCTCCCTGTGCCAGTCTCTCTCTCTCTCTCCCTCCCTGTGCCAGTCTCTCTCTCTCCCTCCCTGTGCCAGTCTCTCTCTCTCTCCCTCCCTGTGCCAGTCTCTCTCTCTCTCTCTCTCTCCCTGTGCCAGTCTCTCTCTCTCTCCCTGTGCCAGTCTCTCTCTCTCTCTCTCCCTGCCAGTCTCTCTCTCTCTCTCCCTCCCTGTGCCAGTCTCTCTCTCCCTGTGCCAGTCTCTCTCTCTCTCCCTCCCTGTGCCAGTCTCTCTCTCTCTCTCCCTGTGCCAGTCTCTCTCTCTCCCTGTGCCAGTCTCTCTCTCTCTCTCTCTCCCTGTGCCAGTCTCTCTCTCTCTCTCTCTCCCTGTGCCAGTCTCTCTCTCTCTCTCTCCCTGTGCCAGTCTCTCTCTCTCTCTCCCTGTGCCAGTCTCTCTCTCTCTCTCTCTCCCTGTGCCAGTCTCTGTCTCTCCCTGTGCCAGTCTCTCTCTCCCTCCCTGTGCCAGTCTCTCGCTCTCTCTCTCTCCCTGTGCCAGTCTCTCTCTCCCTGTGCCAGTCTCTCTCTCCCTCCCTGTGCCAGTCTCTCTCTCCCTCCCTGTGCCAGTCTCTCTCTCTCTCCCTCCCTGTGCCAGTCTCTCTCTCTCTCCCTCCCTGTGCCAGTCTCTCTCTCTCCCTGTGCCAGTCTCTCTCTCTCCCTGTGCCAGTCTCTCTCTCTCCCTGTGCCAGTCTCTCTCTCTCCGTGCCAGTCTCTCTCTCTCCCTGTGCCAGTCTCTCTCTCTCTCCCTCCCTGTGCCAGTCTCTCTCTCCCTCCCTGTGCCAGTCTCTCTCTCTCCCTGTGCCAGTCTCTCTCTCTCTCCCTCCCTGTGCCAGTCTCTCTCTCTCCCTGTGCCAGTCTCTCTCTCTCTCTCTCCCTGTGCCAGTCTCTCTCTCTCTCTCTCTCCCTGTGCCAGTCTCTCTCTCTCTCTCCCTCCCTGTGCCAGTCTCTCTCTCTCTCCCTCCCTGTGCCAGTCTCTCTCTCTCTCTCTCTCCCTGTGCCAGCCTCTCTCTCTCTCTCTCCCTGTGCCAGCCTCTCTCTCTCTCTCTCCCTGTGCCAGTCTCTCTCTCTCTCTCTCTCTCTCCCTGTGCCAGTCTCTCTCTCTCTCTCTCTCTCTCCCTGTGCCAGTCACTCGTTATCCGTACCTTCGAGACCATTTTTTTCAGCATTGCATCGTTTGCCGCCATTGTTTCCGTTCACACCCGCTGTGTTTACTGTTTCCAGCCTCTGATCCAGTCGAATTTCCCTTTCCGCCGGGTCCAGGCCGCACCGGAAATCATTAAAGCAGGAGCCACGGGACCTGGACATGCGCAGTTCACCCGCCCTGGAGTCGAGAACGAGGCCGCCATGGGCGGGGCTTCTCCGGGGGCGGACCGGTGTCGGTGAGCAGGGCACGTGACTGTGGGCGGGCCAGGGACTATGGGCGGGGCCTGTGGGCGGGGTCTGTGACTGTGGGCGGGCTTTGTGACTGTGGGCGGGGCCAGACTTAGAATCACAGAAATCCTCCAGTGCAGGAGGATGTGGTGATATGCATCACTGCATATACAGGGGTTAATGTAAATACACTACAACTAAGTAACCACTAGAGGGAGCACCAGAGATGACATGACATGCAGACATACAGCCAATGGGTCATTACAACAGGGCACAACCAATGGGTAATCAGGACACCCAGAGGTGGCATTACCACAAGGGGGCACTTCACAACCCATATAAAGGACAGGGCACACATGCTCTGCCTCTTTCCACAGACAGGCATCTAGAGAGTACATCAGGGTTGATCAACAGCATCACACCCAGCACGTGGCTTAGAGCAGGCTGGTAAAGATAGATTGAGTTACTACAGCTAGATGAGCAGAGAGTCGAACTCATTTAAGAACTGTGTTAATAATTCAATAAACAAGTTGAACTAATTTCATAATCTGGAGCTTCCTTTGTCAAAGCATACACCAAGGAAGCAGCTTATGCTACACTAAGCAGCGTAACATAACAGAGGAGGCCACTCGGCCCATCAAGTCTGTGCTGACCCTTCGAAAGTGCACCCTACCTAGGCCCAATCTCCGCTCTAGTCCTCTATCCCCATCCAACCTTTAGACACCAAGGGGCAATCCACCTGATCTGCACATCATTGGCCCGTGGAAGGAAACCGGAGCCCCCGGAGGAAACCCATGCAGTCACCCAAGGTCAGACTTGAACCAAGGTACCTGGCGCTGTGTGGCAGCAGTGCTAATCACTGTGCCATCGTGCCGCCCATCTGTCACCGACTTGCGGTGGTCAGAGCTTAGACTGTGGGTGGGGCAGTGGTGAGTGGGGCTGAGACTGGGCGGGAGCTATAACCGGTCACGCGGTTTCCAGACATTGACCCAGGCTGTTTTCTATTGATGCTTTTCTGGTTCATGGCCTGAGGGGGGGGGGCACTCAACATCAAGCATTGCTGAGCAGCAGACTCCTGCTATTATTGCTTGCAGTAAGGAAGGATTTTGCACATTGATCATCTGTTTGGTCATGTTGTGAACGCATGTTCATTGCCCATCAAATCCGGGGGTGGGACTCGAACCCAGAGCTTTCGGCACAGCGGCAGGGATGCTATCGCCTGAGCCACAAGACCTCCGGTTATTGGATTGTCATAAAAATCCATCTGGTTCACTCATGTTAGAAAAAGAAACAACCTGGGTGCAATTTAATGGAAAATTTTCCAAGTGTGGTAGCCAGCAGGAACTGCCGCGAGCTTCCCGATGCTCAATCCGGTGAGGCCGTCACCACTATAAAACTTTAATTGGTCCACTTAACGGGGCCCCCACGGGCTTCACACCACAAACGATGGTCCCGCCGGCTGATTCACCGGGACAGCACCTGTGTGCTCCTATCAACAAGGGGGAGCAGCAGTTCAACTGATCTCACAGAGCAAACCCCAGAGAACTTGCAGCCATGCCACCGAGGAGACCACGCCCACGATTCGGGGAGGCCGACCTGGCTAGATATTTGGACGGTGGTCTAATGCATTCAGGATGCCTTGTTCCCCCAAGGGGATCGGAGGGTCAGCCACAGGGCAGCCAGTGTCACCTGGGAGGAGGGGCAACAACCGTCAGCTCGGGGAACGTCACCAGGAGGACCGGCAACCAGTGCCGATCAACGATCTCCACCTTGCTGCACGGGTGGGTTGGCACCAGCCCCCGGCACCGAGTGGTCGAGGTATCGGAACCGCATGAGCGGTGGCATCCAAGGCGTGGTTCATCAGTGACGGCCATGGCTGAACACCTCGACAACATGCCAGACTCGCTGGGCGACCTGTCCCAGACTCAGATGGACCTTTCTGAGGCACTGCAGAGCACGTCCCCATCTCAAGTGGGCATTGCCGAGGCACCTAATGTCCTTTAGGGAAGAAAATCAGCTGTCCTTACCTCGCCTGGCCTACATGGGACTCCAGACCTACAGCAATGTGGTTGACTCTTAACTGCCTCCTCAAAGGGCAATTAGGGATGGACAATAAATGCTGGCAAAGCCTGTGATATCCACGTCCCATGAACAAATTTTAAAAAACTCCAGAGCATGTCCCAATCACTGAGGAGCATCACTGAGGGCATCAACGCCATGGTGCAGACATGGGGAGCCACCAGGGCTGGCAAAGCCAGATGATGCAGGGGCAGCCAGGGCTCGTTCCAGCTGCCCCTCTGTACTGAGGTGCCCCCAGGGCCCCATAGCCAACCCGGAACCACCCTATCGAGTGGCGGCGGCGGCCACCAGTTCCCCTGACAACGGCACATCTCGTAGTCAGCCCCGGAAAAGGATGGCACGGTAGGGAATGTGCTGCCAGCAAGTGGGCATGTGCCCTCCGGCCTCAGCGCCCCGAGAGGACACCTGCCAGGGGTATTGAAGGCCACGAGACATGATAAGCAGAGGGCTGCCTCCGCCTCTGATGTGCATCCTGGGACACATCTAGACATAGTGACAGAGCATTTAAGGCTAAGCATGGGGAATGGGGGGGGGGGGGGCGGCATCATCAGGGGCTAGAGGCAGTCGGGGGGGGGCATATGTACAGAATTTTAAAATGTTGCGCACGAGAAATATGGCACTTTCGTCTGCAATGCGGGCCAACCCCCAATCCTCTGCCCCTAGGCATGGTGGTCCTGGATTCTCCCCCCCCCCCCCCCCCCCCCAAGCATACCAAGTGCAGGTGGTGGGTGTGAGCGAGCACTCAGCAGGGCAAGCGGGGTCAGACTATGGCATAGATTGAGGAGCACCAGCGCTCAGCTTCCAGCAGGTCATCATCAACCCCTTCCCTTCAGCAGTGATCCGTTGACAACACTGACAGTCCCATCACCTTGGGGTGATGTTACACAGACCCTGAGAAGGTGGGACAGGGTGGGGTAGGTTGGAGGGGGGGAAGGGTGGGGGGGGGGGGGGAGATGACGGCCAAAGCCACGTCCTATGTGAAGTGGGTTCCCTGACTCTCGAGGCTTGCCCGACCCTCGCAGCTGCCGCCTGTCCTCCATCTTCCGGCTGGTTTTGCAGGATCTCCTCAGACCAGTCCTCCAGCCCATCCTCCTTCTGGATGTCCTGGATGTCGCTGTCGTGCACACTCCCTGAGAAGGGTGCACACACATGCATGATCTTCATGTGGTGGCCGTACACGTGCTGGATGTTCAGAGAGTGAAATCCCTTTCTGTTGATGTAGGGCACTCCCTGACGGCCCGGTGCGTGCAAGGTGACATGCGTGCCATCTATTACCCTATGTCGATGGCAGAGAATTCTGCTGCCCGGGCATCTTGTTGGGCTTGGTCCATGTTAACGTTTATAGAGTTGGCTGCCCGGGCAAACAGGGCATCCTTAACCTCACGGATGCACTTGTTGGCTGTAGTTTGTGAAATGCCACATGAGTCCATGCTCGGGCCCTGGAGTGATTGTGAGGCATAAATGTTCAGGGCTGTGGTGACCTTGAAGGCCACTGGGAGTGGGTATCCCCCTCTAATGCAGACTCGATGGGCCAAATGGCCTCCTTCTGCACTATAAACTCTATGATCTATAATCTATGATCAATGAAGACAGACGAGAATCGGAAGAGTAAACTGTGGCTTTTATCAACTAAAAGACACCTGCTGGCAGCCGGTCCCAGAATGAGGGCAGGGCTGGAGGTTAGCTACCTTTATACTTGAGCCCGAGGGGCGGAGCCAGCAGGGACAAACCCAGACATGTAACAAACAGTAAGAACAGTAAGTACCATAAGTAAGAACAGTATGTACAATATAATACAGTGGTTCACCACATTCACCCCTGTTAAAAAAGAGTCCGGCGGGGGTGAAGTGGACGGGTTGAATTAGAGATCGAGTCTGTCGGGAGCTCTGACCTTCCGCTGTGATCGCCTCAGTCCCGGCTGTGGTGAGGACACTGGTGTCTAAATGAAGTGTTGAGGCCTGCATATCCAGGAGCGTGTCGTCTACCGGATAAGTAGTAATGGAGGGAGACGGTGTAGAGTCGTGAGTAGCAACGAAGGGAGACAGTGTAGAGTCGGGGGTCGTGGTGATGGTCGCTGGGGAACCTGCGGGTGCCAAGTCCCGAAGGAAGACTGTGTCCTCCCGCCCGTCATGGTGTGCCACGTAGGCATATTGGGGGTTAGCATGGAGGAGAAGGAACCGTTCGACCAGGGGATCCGACGTGTGACTCCTCGCATGCTTCCAGAGGAGGACGGGCCCTGGAACCGTCCGCCAGGATGGGAGCGAGACCGCTGAGGTGGACTTCCTGGGGAAGACAAACATCCTCTCATGAGGGGTCACATTGGTGGCGGTACACAGTAGCGACCGGATGGAGTGGAGCGCATTGGGAAGGACCTCCTGCCAGCGGGAGACAGGGAAACTTCTAGACCGTAGGGCAAGAAGGACGACCTTCCAGACCGTCGCGTTCTCCCTCTCCACCTGTCCATTTCCCCGGGGATTGTAGTCCTGCTTGAGGCGATACCCTTGCTAAGCAGGAACTGACGCAGCTCATCACTCATGAAGGGGGAACCCCGATCGCTATGGATGCAAGTGGGGAAACCGAACAAGGTGAAGAGGCCGTGCAGGGCCTTGATGACTGTGGCAGAGGTCATGTCAGGGCATGGGATGGCGAAAGGGAAACGTGAGTACTCATCAATGATGTTGAGAAATTACACATTATGGTCAGTGGAGGGGTGGGGCCCTTTGAAATCGATGCTGAGGCGCTCAAAGGGGCGGGAGGCTATTACCAGGTGTGCTCTATCCGGCCGCTAGAAGTGCGGTTTGCACTCCGCGCAGACCTGGCAGTCCCTGGTCACGGACCTGACCTCCTCGTTGGAGTAAGGCAGGTTGCTGGCCTTGATAAAATGGAACAAAAGGGTAACCCCCGGGTGACAGAGGTCATTGTGGAGGGCCCGAAGTCGGTCTACTTGTGCGCTGGCACATGTACCGTGGGATAGGGCACCTGGGGGCTCATTGGGCTTCCCAGGTCGATACAAGATATCATAATTATAGGTGGCGAGTTCGATCCCCCACCTTAGGATCTTGTCATTCTTGATCTTGCCCCGCTGCGTATTGTTAAACATGAAGGCAACCGACTGTTGGTCAGTGAGGAGAGTGAATTGCCTGCCGGCCAGGTAATGCCTCCAGTGTCGCACAGCTTCCACTATGGCCTGGGCTTCCTTTTCGACGGATGAGTGCCGAATGTCGGAGGCATGGAGGATACAGGAGAAGAAAGCCACGGGCCTGCCCGGCTGGTTGAGGATAACGGCCAGAGCAAAGGCCGACGCATCGCTCTCCACCTGGAAAGGGATGGACTCGTCCACAGCGTGCATCGCGGCTTTGGCAATATCTGTTTTGATGCGGTTGAAGGCCAGGCGGGCTTCAGCTGTCAGGGGAAAAATGGTGGATTTAATGAGCCTTGTCCGCATAATTGGGGACCCACTGGGCATAATAGGAAAAGAACCCCAGGCATCTCTTCAGGGCCTTGGGGCAGTGGGGGAGTGGAAGTTCCAGGAGGGGGCGCATGTGGTCGGGATCGGGCCCTTGGATTCCGTTTTCCACAACGTAGCCAAGGATGGCTAGGCGGGTTGTGCGGAAAACGCATTTCTCCATATTGTATGTCAGGTTAAGAAGCTTGGCAGTGTGGAGGAAATGTTGGAGGTTAGCGTCATGGTCTTGCTGGTCATGGCCCCAGATGGTGGCATTATCCAGATACGGGAACGTGGCTCGCAGCACGTACTGGTCAACCATTCGGTCCATCTCCCGTTGGAAGACCGAGACTCCATTGGTGACGCCGAAGAGAACCCTGAGGAAATGGTAGAGGCAGCCATCTGCCTCAAAGGCAGTGTATTGGCGGTCGTCCGGGTGGATAGGGAGCTGGTGGTACGCGGACTTCAAGTCAATAGTGGAGAAGACTCGGTACTGCGCAATCTTTTTTTAAAAAATATATATTTTATTAAAGTTTTTCGATCAACCAAGAATTTTTCCATTTTTACAACTTTGTAACAATATATACATTGATCGTTTTTAAAATAATATATTAACTAACGGCAACACCCATGCCATATTAACCAATGCCAACACAACACAAATAAAAAGAAAAGCGAAAAGAAATAGTAACATTGAGAAGATAACTATGAACAACAAATATGTAACAACACACAAAAAAACCCCAAAGACCCGAATGCTTGACCCCCCTGGGTTGGTGCCGTTGTCTTTCCTATTTTCCCTTATCGCTCTGCGAGATAGTCGAGGAACGGTTGCCACCGCCCGGTGAACCCCTGAGCCGAGCCTCTTAGTGCGTATTTTATCCGCTCCAATTTTATAAACCCTGCCATATCGTTTATCCAGGCCTCCACGCCCAGGGGTTTAGCTTCTTTCCACATAAGTAGAATCCTTCGCCAGGCTACTAGGGATGCAAAGGCCAGAACATCAGCCTCTCTCGCCTTCTGCACTCCCGGCTCATCTGCAACCACGAATATAGCCAACCCCCAGTTTGGTTCAACCCGGACCCCCACCACCTTTGAAATCACTTTTGCCACACCCACCCAGAACCCGTGCAATACCAGGCATGACCAAAACATGTGGGTGCGGTTCGCAGGGCTTCCCGCGCACCTCCCGCACCTACCCTCCACCCCAAAAAACCTGCTCAATCTTGCTCCCGTCATATGCGCCCTGTGTGGTACCTTGAATTGGATCAGGCTGAGCCTGGCACACAAGGATGAGGAATTTACCCTACTTAGGGCATCTGCCCACAGCCCTTCCTCAATCTCTTCCCCCAGCTCCTCCTCCCATTTTCCTTTCAGTTCCTCTATCATCGTCTCCCCCTCGTCTCTCATTTCCCTGTATATATCGGACACCTTACCATCACCCACCCATGCCCCCGAAATCACTCTGTCCTGGATCCCTTGCGCCGGGAGCTGCGGAAATTCCCTCATCTGTTGCCTCACAAATGCCCTCACTTGCATATAACGAAATGCATTCCCAGGTGGCAACCCGTATTTTTCTGTCAGTGCTCCCAGACTCGCGAACGTCCCGTCCAAGAACACGTCCTTCAGTTGCGCAATTCCTGCTCGCTGCCAAGATTGAAATCCCCCGTCTATCCTTCCCGGGACGAACCTGTGGTTGTTCCTTATCGGGGACCACACTGAGGCCCCCGTCACTCCCCTAGGTCGTCTCCACTGCCCCCAAATCTTCAGAGTCGCCACCACCACTGGGTTTGTGGTGTACCTTTTCGGGGAGAACGGCAGCGGCGCCGTTGCCAGTGCTTTTAAGGTAGTTCCCCTACAGGACGCCATCTCCAGCCTTTTCCACGCCGCTCCTTCTTCTTCCCTCATCCACTTACATATCATAGACACGTTAGCGGCCCAATAATAATCACTCAGACTCGGCAGTGCCAATCCCCCTCTATCTCTACTGCACTGCAGGAACCCCCTCTTTACCCTTGGGGTCTTTCCGGCCCACACAAAGCTCATGATGCTCCTGTCCACCTTCTTAAAAAAGGTCTTTGTAATCAGTATGGGGAGGCACTGAAACACAAAAAGAAACCTCGGAAGGACCACCATTTTAACCGCCTGCACCCTGCCCGCCAATGACAGGGGCACCATATCCCACCTCTTAAAGTCCTCCTCCATCTGCACTACCAGTCGTGTCAAGTTAAGCTTATGCAAGGTTCCCCAGTCCCTGGCCACCTGGATCCCTAAATACCGGAAATCTCTTGTTACCCTCCTCAGCAGCAGCTCGTCTATTCCCCTGCCCTGTTCCCCGGGGTGCATCACAAACAGTTCACTCTTCCCCATATTCAATTTGTATCCCGAGAACTCTCCAAACTCCCTGAGTGTCTGCATTATCTCAGGCATGCCTTCCACTGGGTCCGCGACATATAACAGCAGATCATCCGCGTATAATGACACCCGATGTTCTTCTCCTCCTCTAAGTACCCCTCTCCACTTCCTAGAGCCCCTCAGCGCTATGGCCAATGGCTCAATTGCCAACGCAAACAGTAACGGGGACAGGGGGCACCCCTGTCTTGTGCCCCTATATAGTCGGATGTAGTCGGATCGTTGCCTGTTCGTAATCACACTTGCCACCGGGGCCCCGTATAGGAGCCGAACCCATCTAATGAACCTCTCTCCAAATCCAAATCTCTTCAGTACCTCCCACAGGTAGTCCCACTCCACTCTATCAAATGCCTTCTCTGCATCCATAGCCACCACTATCTCCGCCTCCCCCTCCGGTGGGGGCATCATCATCACCCCCAACAACCTCCATATATTGGTATTCAATTGCCTCCCTTTTACAAATCCTGTTTTGTCACCATGCACCACCCCAGGGACACAGTCCTCTATCCTTGTCGCCATCACTTTGGCCAATAACTTGGCATCTACGTTCAGCAGGGAGATGGGCCTGTATGACCCACACTGCAGCGGGTCTTTATCTCTTTTCAGGATCAGCGATATCGTCGCCTCCGTCATCGTCGGGGGTAGTGTCCCCCTTTCCTTAGCCTCATTGAAGGTTCTCGTCAAGAGTGGGGCCAGCAGGTCCACATATTTCCTATAGAATTCCACCGGGAACCCATCTGGTCCCGGGGCCTTCCCTGCCTGCATGTTCCCGATTCCTTTTACCACCTCCTCTACCTCAATCTGCGCTCCCAGTCCTGTCCTCTCCTGCTCCTCAACCTTCGGGAACGCCAACTGGTCTAGGAAATGCATCATTCCCTCTTTCCCTTCCGGGGGTTGGGCCTTATACAACCTCTCGTAGAATACCTTAAATACCCCGTTCACCCTCTCCGCTCTCTGTTCCCTCCTTCCCTCCTCGTCTCTAACTCCTCCGATCTCTCTCGCCGCCCCCCTCTTCCTACGTTGTTGGGCCAGAAATCGGCTCGCCTTCTGTCCGTATTCATACTGTACTCCCTGTGCCTTCCTCCACTGCGTCTCTGCCTTACCCGTGGTCAACAAGTCAAAGTCCGTGTGTAGTCTCCGTCTTTCCCTGTGTAGCCCTTCGTCCGGAGCCTCCGCATATTGCCTATCCAACCTCAGAATCTCCCCAATCAGTCTCTCCCTTTCTTTACCCTCTTGTTTCCCCTTATGGGCCCTTATGGAAATCAGCTCCCCTCTCACCACCGCCTTCAGCGCCTCCCAGACTACTCCCACCTGGACCTCTCCATCATCATTGACCTCTAGGTATCTTTCAATACATCCCCTCACCCTTCCACATACCCCCTCGTCCGCCAACAGTCCCATGTCCAATCTCCAAAGTGGGCGTTGCTCCTTTTCCTCCCCTAGTTCCAGATCTACCCAATGTGGGGCATGATCTGAAATGGCTATAGCCGAGTACTCCGCTCCTGCCACCTTCGGGATCAACGCCCTTCCCAGGACAAAGAAATCTATCCGGGAGTACACTCTATGAACGTGGGAGAAGAAGGAAAACTCTTTACTCCTCGGTCTAGTAAATCTCCAGGGATCCACTCCTCCCATCTGCTCCATAAAGCCCTTAAGCACCTTGGCCGCTGCCGGCCTCCTCCCGGTCCTAGATCTGGACCGGTCCAGCCCTGGGTCCAGCACCGTGTTGAAGTCCTTACCAACTTTCCCATCTCCAGGTCCGGGATGCGCCCCAACATACGCTTCATAAAGTTTGCATCATCCCAGTTCGGGGCATATACGTTCACCAGCACCACCGCTTCACCTTGCAATCTGCCACTCACCATCACGTATCTAGCCCCACTGTCCGCCACTATGGTCTTCGCCTCAAACAATACCCGTTTCCCCACCAGTATTGCCACCCCTCGATTTTTCGCATCCAAGCCCGAGTGGAATACCTGTCCCACCCATCCTTTTCTTAATCTGACCTGATCCGCCAGTTTCAGGTGCGTCTCCTGAAGCATAACCACGTCTGCCTTTAGCTTCTTTAGGTGCGCAAATACCCTTGCCCTCTTAATCGGCCCATTCAACCCTCTCACGTTCCACGTGATCAACCGGGTTGGGGGGCTCTTTACCACCCCCCTCGTCGACTAGCCATCCCCTTTTTTAAACCAGCTCCTCACCCGGTTCCCACGCAACCGCTTGTCCCCCAGACAGCACCCTCCCGTCCCGACCATCCCATCCCGTAACAGCTCCCCCTTCCCCTTATCAGCAGCAACCCAGTTAATTCCCCCCCCCCCCCCTCCCCCCCCCGCTAGATCCCGCTCTAGCTTGATTGCACCCCCCATATTGCTTCCCGGAGTCAGCAAACTCTGGCTGACCTCGGCTTCCCCCGTTTATCCTTAGCCTCCCTGCATGTGAGGCCCCCTCGTTCCTACGCCCCCTTTTCCCGCCACACTTTCCATATCGCGGGAACAGAGCCCGCGCTTCCCTCTCGGCCCCGCCCCTAATGGCGCAGCTCCCTCTCTCCTTCCCCATCCCCTTCCCCACCGGCGCCCACATTTCTTCGTGTCCCCCTCCTTCGAGGGGAACATATTCCCCCATCTGATTTACAATTTCTTGCCAACACCTCACTACTTCATTCCAAACATCCTTTCCCAAATCTAGTCCAACTTCTCCTCTTGAATGAATGTCCACGCCTCCTCTGCCGTCTCGAAGTAGTGGTGTTTGCCCTGGTGTGTAACCCACAGTCTTGCCGGTTGCAACATTCCAAATTTCACTTTCTTCCTGTGGAGCACCGCCTTGGCCCGATTGAAACTCGCCCTCCTTCTCGCCACCTCCGCACTCCAATCTTGGTAGACGCGGATCACCGCGTTCTCCCATCTGCTGCTCCGTGTCGTCTTAGCCCATCTCAGGACCATCTCCCTGTCCTTGTAGCGGTGGAATCTCACCACTATTGCTCGCGGTGTTTCCCCTGCCTTTGGTCTTCTCACGAGGACCCGGTACGCTCCCTCCACTTCCAGGGGGCCCGTCGGGGCCTCAGCTCCCATTAAGGTATGGAGCATCACGCTCACGTACGCCCCAACGTCCGCTCCCTCTGCCCCTTCGGGAAGACCCAAAATCCTTAAGTTCTTCCTCCTCGAGCTATTTTCCAGGGCTTCCAATCTCTCCATACACCTCTTGTGTAGCGCCTCGTGCATCTCCGTCTTCACCACCAAGCCCTGTATCTCGTCCTCATTTTCGGCAGCTTTTGCCTTCACTCCACGGAGCGCCATCTCTTGGGTCTTTTGTGTCTCCTTCAGCCCCTCAATCGCCTGCAGCATCGGCGCCAGCACCTCCTTCTTGAGCTCCTCCACACATCGCCGGAGGAACTCCTGCTGTTCCAGGCCCCATACCAACTGGGCTCCCTCAGCCGCCATCTTGCTTCTCCCTTCCCTTCTCTGCCACTGCTCCAGAGGATCCTCCACAATCTGGCCACTACTATCACTTCTTTTCATCCACACCCGGGGGGACTCCTTCCTATGTCGCCTCACACTGGGTTTAGCATTTGAAAATTTCCGTTGGGGCTCCAGATAAGAGCCCAAACGTCCATTGAAACGGGAGGTGCCGAAACGTGCGACTTAGCTAGTCATCGCCGCACCCGGAAGTCCGGTACTGCGCAATCTGATTGACCATGTCAGATATGCGGGGGAGAGGGCACGCATCGAGCTGCGTGTACCGGTTGATGGTCTGACTGTAGTCGATGACCATCTGGTGCTTCTCCCCAGTTTTGACGACCACCACTTGGGCTCTCCAGGGGCTAGTACTGGCCTCTATGATCCCTTCCCGCAGGAGTCACTGGACCTCCGACCTGATAAAGGCCTTGTCCCGAGCACTGTATCGTCTGCTCCTAGTCGCGACGGGCTTACAGTCCGGGGTGAGGTTAGCAAAGAGCGGGGGTGGGGCGACCTTAAGGGTTCAGAGGCTACAGGCGGTGAGAGGGGGTAGGGGTCCATCGAACTCCAAGGTAAGGCTTTTGAGGTGGCATTGGAAATCTAGACCTAGTAGAAGGGCAGCGCAGAGTTGGGGGAGGACGTAGAGCTTGGAAATTTCTGTACTCGATGCCCCGTACTGTAACGGTTGCGACACAGTACCCACGGACTTCCACGGAATGTGATTCGGAAGCCAGGGAGATTTTCTGGGTCGCGGGTAGAATTGGGAGGGAGCAGCGCCGTACCGTATCTGGGTGAATGAAACTCTCCGTGCTCCGGGAGTCGAAGAGGCAGGTCGTCTCGTGGCCGTTGATCCAGATGGCCATCATGGATTTAGTGAGGTGATGAGGTCGAGATTGGTCGAGGGTGATGGAGGCGAGCTTCGGAAGGTGGGTGGGCTGATCGAGGGTAGCGGAGGCCAGCGTACGATCTGGTGAGCAGGGGTTCGGGAGGCGGAGGGGTGATTCCAAGATGGCGGCCTCCAAGGGTCGCACGTGGCGGGTGACATTGAAGATGGCGGCCCGCATGGGTCGCACGTGGCGGGTGGCGTCGAAGATGGCGGCCAAGATGGCAGCCCGCACGGGTCGTACGTGGCGGATGACGTGGAAGATGGGGGCGGTCCCCACGGGCTACACGCAGCACTGCTGGGTTTAGAAACTGGTCGGCCTGGCAGACTTTAGAGAAGTGGCCCTTCTTTCCGCACCCGTTGCAGATCGCGCTCCTCGCTGGGCAGCGTTGTCTGGGGTGCTTACCCTGGCCACAGAAGTCATATTTCAGGCCTCCGGAGTTGGCGGGTTGCTGCACGGCACAGGCTTGCGTCGCCCCTGGGTCGGGTGATGGCGGCGCCCAAGATGTCCACGAGGGTGCTGCGTGGTCAGAGGTGTAGGCATCCATGTTATGGATGGCCACTTCCAATGAGTCCGAGAGCTGTACTGTGTCTTGGAGGCCGAGTGTACCCCCTTCTAGTAGGCGCTGGCGGATGTAATTAGTTTTTATGCCTGTGACATAGACGTCCCGGATTAGCAATTCAGTGTGCTTGACAGCCGATACCGCCTTACAGCTGCAGTTCCTGCCGAGTACCCGCAAGACATGCAGAAATTCAGCCTGTGATTCTCCAGGGCGCTGTCGCCTCATGGCAAGGAGATGCCTAGCTTACACCTCGTTGACTTCCTTAACATACTGCGCCTTCAACAACATTATCACATCCTCGAACGAGGTAGCGTCTCTCATAAGAAGGAAAACCTGCGGGCTCACCTGGGAGTTGAGGACTCTCAGCTTGTGGGTCTCAGCGATGGCGGCGGCGGAGGAATCAATGTAAGATTTGAAGCAGCTTAGCCAGTGTTCAAACGTGGCAGTGGCGTTGGCTGCTTGGGGGTCCAGCTCCAGGCGATCAGGCTTGAGTGATCCATCTTAAAATTTTAGCTGATTAAATTGATGTACCATCAATGACGACAGACGAGAGTCGGAAGAGTAAACTGTGGCTTTAATCAGCTAAAAGACACCTGCTGGCAGCCGGTCCCAGAATGAGGGCAGGGCTGGAGGTTAGCTACCTTTATACTTGAGCCCGAGGGGCGGAGCCAGCAGGGACAAACCCAGACATGTAACAAACAGTAAGAACAGTAAGTACCATAAGTAAGAACAGTATGTACAATATAATACAGTGGTTCACCACACCCTCCTCCACGTGGTGCTGCAAGGATATGGCACAGGTGCTGCACTAGCACAACCAGTGCCATCATTTTGGCTGGGATAAGTGTGCGTAGGGAGTGTAATGTGTATATGAGGCTGCAGTTTGCCTATTTAGGCAGAGCCTCCTGCGGCACACGCTGTCTGTCATCCGTTCGAAGACCAGTGACGCCTGTACAACTTGGGCCATTGCCGGCCTCCCCTTCTGGGTGGCTCCCTGGCCTGATGGGTGGCTGGGTCCTCAGGGTGTGGGGTGGGGCCCTGCACATGGGCCACCGACCCGAGCCTCTGTCGACGCTGCTACCGCCGCCTACTCCGGCGTCTGGCCGTCTGACCTTCCAGCAGCACCGCGAGGGCAGCCTCTGCGGATCCAAGATATCATTGTGTACAGTACCTGTGAGGAATTGGCGAGGGTGAGAGACTGACAACAAATAGTGTCTTAAACCCCGGGACCCTCCTTTCTCCCATTGCTCCCTACCCTCTCCCCCCACATCCCCTGCTCACTACGGGGCCCCCTGGTCACCGGACCCCAGATCCTGTATCCCAGACACCTGCACGTAACGTTACCGGGACCGGTCCCCTCCCCGGTGCACACACCCACTCTCTGGTCACCGAAATGTCCCCGGTGGTGGGGTCCAGCCCCTGGGTGCTCGGATGTTGGTTGCTGCGTCCATGGTGTTGCTTCCTGCATGTTCAGACACAGTGGGCGGGATTCTCCACTCCCACGCCGAAGTGGCCGCGCCGCCGTGAACGCCGTCGAGGTTCACGACGGCGCGGAACGGCCCCGGTCCCGTCCAATTCAGGCCCTGACAATGGGCCAGGATCGGGGCTGCGTCATCTACACGCGCCAGGCCTTGTCGCCCACGTAAAAGCGGCGCCGCATAGATGACGCGGCCGGCGCCGCATAACAGGCGTCATCCGCGCATGCGTGGTTGTCGTCCTCTCTAAATCCGCCCCGCAAGAAGATGGGGGACGGATCTTGCGGGGCCGCGGAAGGAAGGAGGTCCTCCTTCAGAGAGGACGGACCGACGATCGGTGGGCACCGATCGCGGGCCACCCCACATTCCAGGTGAAGCCCGGTGCAGGATCCCCCCTCGCCCCCCCACAGGCCCCCCCAGCGTTCACGCACCGCCCACTACTGCAGCGACCAGGTGTGGACGGCGCCGGGGGGAACCCGCCGTTTTGGCCTGGCCGCTCGGCCCATCTGGGCCTGAGAATAGCGGGGGTGCCGGAGAATCGCCATTTTGGGTATCTCCGGCGATTCTCCGGCCTGCGGCCCGCAGAACTCGACCGGGCCGTTCCCGCCGCTTGGGAGAATCGCGGGAGGGCGTCGGACCGGCGTCCCCGGAACGTTTGGCGGCCCAGGCGATTCTCCCAACCACCGCGGGAGTGGAGAATCGCGCCCAGTGTCTAGGCTTCACGGTCTGATTGGGATGCTAGGCAATAGCTGTCAGATGCCACATGGCACGCCCAGCCATGCAAATCCACTTGGAAGGTGTGAAGTGCTCACTTAACTACGATTGCCAATTCTCTATTAGCAATAGCCTTCAGACGAGCAGCGAGATGCCTTAACTGTCAGTGTGAGTTATGGATAGTCAGTGGGGCAGACAGGCAGGGGCTGTGATCGCCCCAGTGATGGTTACGCACAATCCAGGGGGTGGCATGGTGGGCGCACGGGCAGTGAGACAGCTCCCACCCCCTCTCCCCAAGCCCAGGGGTGATCTCCCCACCGATGGCAACCCATGGCCCCAACCAAGGCCATCCCCCCACCCCCTGGCAGCACCCCAGTGCCCCCGGGTCCATTGCCCGGGAGTGAAGATGGTGCTCACCTCCGGTCCCCGCAGCAGCTATTCAGCAGCAGAGACCGAGATAGGTAATTCACTCAGCACTTCTAGCTGAAGATTGTAGCAAATGCTTCAGCTTTATCTTTTGTACTGATGTTCCTCCACCATTGAGGATGGGGGTATTTGTGGAGCCTCCTCCTCTATTAGGTTGTTTAATTGTCCACCACCATTCATGGCTTGATGTGGCAGGACTGCAGAGCTTGGATCTGACCTGTTGGCTGTGGGATTGCTCAATTCTATCTCTCTATAATCCACAAGATCTACATCATCTGGCCTCGAAACGTTAGCTCTTTCCTCTCCCTACTGATGCTGCCAGACCTGCTGAGTATTTCCAGCATTTTCTCTTTGGATTCTGGTTCCAGCACCCGCAGTAATTTGCTTTTATCTATCTATTGCTTGCTGTTTATGGTGTTTGGCACGCAAGGAGTCCTGTGTTGTAGCTTCACCAGGTCGACACCTCATTTTGCGGAATGCCTGATGTTGCTCCTGGCATGCTCTCCTGCACTCCTCATTGAACCCGGGTTGATCCCCTGGCCTGATGGTTGATAGACATCAATTCAGATGAGACGCTGAGAAGCAGTGAACCGATGCTTTAATAAGCTAAATATGTGCCGACCTGTAGCTCCTCCCTTGCTGCAGGGCTGACCCAGGTCAACAGGCGTTATATCTCCACAGCTGGGCGGAGCCACAGGCGGAGCCAACAGCAGCACCAATAATAACATTCCAACAGTACAACAGCAACAACCAATAACAGAACAGCAATAACAATAAGTATATACAACAGTAGAGATAACAATACTAATAGAACAGCAGAACATATATACAACAGCCTTACGTAGCCACACGTGGCTCACCACATTCACCCCCTGTTAAAATAAAGTCCGGTGGGGGTGAAAGGGACTCATAAGTTCAGTCTCACAGGAGGATGAATTGTTCGCTGCAAACGCCTCAGCTCCGGCGTGGACACTGGTGTCAAAATCTTTGGCTCCGGGAGCACATCGTCCACACAACAGGGTCCCGGATAGGGTGACGGCGCAGAGGCAGGGCTAAAGTACCCTGTGGGAGATGTTGGTGAAGGTGTAGGTGGGGAAGTGGGTGGGGAGGTGGCTGGGAGGGGCGCGGTGATAATGGGCGCGGGGGTACCCGCGGGAGCCAAGTCCCGGAGGGAGACTGTGTCCTGTCGTCCATCGCAGTGTGCCACATACGCGTACTGAGGGTTCGCGTGGAGAAGCTGAACCCACTCGACCAGGGGATCGACCTTATGGCTCCTCGCGTGTTTCCGTAGGAGGACCGGCCCAGGTTTCGTTAACCAGGCCAGGAACGAGACCCCGGAGATCGACGTCCTGGGAAAGACAAATAGACGGTTGTGAGGGGGTCTCGTTTGTGGCAGTACACAGAAGTGACCGGATGGAGTGGAGCGCGTCAGGGAGGACCTCCTGCCAGCGGGAGACTGGGAGACTTCTAGACCGTAGGGCCAGAAGGACGGCCTTCCAGGCCGTAGCATTCTCCCTCTCCACCTGCCCGTTCCCCCGGGGGTTGTAGCTGGCAGTCCTGCTCGAGGCGACGCCCTTACTTAGCAGGTACTGACGCAGCTCCTCAGTCATAAAAGAGGTGCCCCGATCGCTATGTATATAGGCGGGGAAAGCTAACAGGGAGAAAATGCTGCGCAGGGCCTTGATGACGGTGGCAGAGGACATATTAGGACAAGGGATTGCAAACGGGAAACGGGAGTACTCTCAACAACGCTGAGAAAGTACACATTACGGTCAGTGGAGGGGAGTGGCCCTTTGAAGTCCATGCTGAGGTGTTCAAAAGTGCGGGAGGCCTTCACCAGATGAGCCTTGTCCTGCCGATAGAAGTGCGGCTTGCACTCTGCACAGATTTGGCAATCCCTGGTCACAGCCCTCACATCGTCAGTGGAGTAGGGCAGGTTGCGGGCCTTGACGAAGTGAAGAGGCCGGGTGACCCCCGGGTGACAGAGGTCGTTGTGGATGACCCGTAACCGGTCTGTTTGCACGCTGGCGCATATACCGCGGGACAGGGCTGTGGTAAATGTATAATTACTGATAATTCACCAGTGCACTGTGTTATGTTATTAACCCTGTGGGCTCTACCTATGGGCCATTGTGTGGCTTCACCCACAGGGGATATGTTGGGGCATGTACGGGCTCTGCCCATGGCTCCGCCCCCTTTACAGGAAGTATAACAGCTGCTGACCTGCGGGGCCGCCTTCAGTGTTGTACTAGTCACAGGCAGGCTCAGTTCTAAGCTGATTAAAACCACGGTTTACTTCTCCACGTGTCTTCGAGTGAATTGATGGTCGCATCAAGGGCATCTGGGGGCTCCTTGAGCTTCCCAGAGCGATACAAGATGTCGTAGTTATAGGTGGAGAGTTCAATTCTCCACCGCAAAATCTTGTAATTCCTAACCTTGCCCCGCTGTGTGTTATTAAACATGAAGGCAACTGACCGTTGGTCTGTGAGGAGAGTGAATCTCCCGCCGGCCAGGTAATGTCTCCAGTGTCGCACAGCTTCCACAATGGCTTGTACAGCCTTCTCGACGGAGGAGTGTCGAATCTCGGAGGAATGTAGGGTACGGGAAAAAAAGGCGACAGGCCTTCCTGCCTGGTTGAGGGTAGCGGCCATGGCAAAGTCAGACGCATCGCTCTCCAGCTGGAATGGAAGGGATTCACCCACAGCGTGCATTGTAGCCTTGGCAATGTCGGCTCTAATGCGGTTGAAAGCCAAGCAGGCCTCAGCCGTCAGGGGAAAAATGGTGGACTTAATGAGTGGGCGGGCTTGTCCGCGTAGTTGGGGACCCACTGGGCATAATACGAGAAAAACATTGTTTCAGGGCCTTGGGGCAGTGGGAAAGGGGGAGCTGGAGAAGGGGGCGCATGCGGTCGGGGTCGGGCCCTAGGACACCGTTTTCCACGATATAGCCGAGGATGGCTAGCCGGGTTGTGCGGAAAACGCATTTCTCCTTATTGGAGATTAAATTAAGGAGTCGGGCGGTGCGGAGGAATTTGTCTAGGTTCGCATCATGGTCCTGCAGGTCATGGTCGCAGATGTTGACATTATCCAAGTACGAGAACGTAGCCCGCAGCCCGTACTGGTCCACCGTTCGGTCCATTGTTCGTTGGAAGACCGAAACCCTGTTGGTGACGCTGAAGGGGACCCTGAGGAAATGGAAGAGGTAGCCATCTGCCTCGAAAGCAGTGTACTGGCGGTCTTCCGGCCAGATCGGGAGCTGGTGGTATGCGGACTTCAAGTCTACCATAGAGAAGACTCGATACTGCCCAATCTGATTGACCATATCAGATATGCGTGGGAGGGGGTGCGCATTGAGCTGCGTGTACCAGTTGATCATCTGACTGTAGTCGACCACCATCCGGTTCTTTTCCCCGGTCCGGACGACCACCACTTGCGCTCTCCAGGGGCTGTTGCTGGCCTCGATGATCCCTTCCTCCAGGAGCCGCTGAACCTCTGACCTGATGAAGGCCCTGTCCTGAGCACTGTACCATCTGCTCCGGGTGGCGACGGGCTTACAGTCTGGGGTGAGGTTCGCGAAGAGCGAGGGAGGGGAGACCTTCAGGGTTGCGAGGCTACAGATCGTGAGAGGGGGCAGGGGTCCCCCGAATTTTAGTGTTAGGCTTCTGAGGTTGCACTGGAAATCTAACCCGAGCAGGAGGGGAGCGCAGAGATGAGGGAGGACATAGCGCTTAAAGTTAGTGTACTGCACACCTTGTATTGACAGGTTTGCAACGCAATACCCCCGGATCTGGACGGAGTGCGAACTGGACGCGAAGGATATAGTCTGCGAGACGGGGAGGACCTGGAGGGCGCAGCTCCTTACCATATCCGGGTGGACAAAACTATCTGTGCTCCCGGAGTCGAAGAGGCAGGACGCCTCCTGCCCGTTGAGGTGGCAGCCATCATCGAATTTTGCAGATGGTAAGGCCGGGACTGGTTGAGCTGGACCGAGCTGAGGTCATGCGAAGGACTATCTGTGGCAGCAGCGTGATCACAAAATGGCGGGGTCGATGATGTCAGCCAAGATGGCGGCGCCCACTGGTCACACGTGGCGGGCCGCGTCGGCGACGACAACCAAGATGCCGTCCTCCACGTGTCGCACGCGGCGGATGACGCGTCGGAAGGGGGCGGTCCCGGCAGGCACGATGCCACGTTGTGGGGTCTGTGAGCCTCAGCCGACCGGCTTTTGATTTTGGGACTTTAGAGCGGCTCAGACACACCTTCGCAAAATGACCTTTCTTGCTGCACTCATTACTCACAGCGCTGCGTGCTGGGCAGCGCTGTCGGGGATGCTGGCCCTGCCCACAGAAATAACAGCAAGGTCCTCCGGAGCTGGCCGGCAGCCATGCGGCGCAGGAGTGAGATACGCCTGGGTCAGGTGATGGCTTCACCTCTGACGTCCAGAGGATGCCGCGTGGTCGGACGGGAAGGCCCCAAGGCTCTGGAAAGCCACTTCTAATGAGGTCGCCAGCTTCACTGTCGCCTCGAGGTCGAGAGCCCCTTTTTCGAGGAGAAGCTGCCGGACATAGCTGGACTGGACTCCAGCCACATAAGTATCCCGAATCATTAGCTCCGAAGGGGCAGCACGGTAGCATTGTGGATAGCACAATTGCTTCACAGCTCCAGGGTCCCAGGTTCGATTCCGGCTTGGGTCACTGTCTGTGCGGAGTCTGCACATCCTCCCCGTGTGTGCGTGGGTTTCCTCCGGGTGCTCCGGTTTCCTCCCACAGTCCAAAGATGTGCAGGTTAGGTGGATTGGCTATGATAAATTGCCCTTAGTGTCCAAAATTGCCCTTAGTGTTGGGTGGGGTTACTGGGTTATGGGGATAGGGTGGAGGTGTTGACCTTGGGTAGGATGCTCTTTCCAAGAGCCGGTGCAGACTCGATGGGCCGAATGGCATCCTTCTGCACTGTAAATTCTATGATGATATTCTATGATAATCTATGAATGCTCCGATGCAGCGACCGCCCGGCAGTTACAACTACAGGCGAGTACCCTCAACTCACAAAGATACTCCGCGAGCGACTCACCCTGGCGCTGATGCCGTGTGGTGAGGAGGTGCCGGGCGAGGACCTCGTTGACCGGCCTCACAAACTGTTCCTTGAGTACATCTACAGCCTCCGTGATGCGCAATCAATTACTCTCAAGACAAGGTGAGTCATAACTAATAGGTTTTAATCTGCTAGAACTCTTCCCCAGCAGCTTCGATACAGAAGTGGAGGCTGCTGGGACGGCATCGGTTCTTATACTCCGCCTCTCAGGGCGGAGCTATGTACATCAGCCAATGGTAGACTCCTGGGTCTAACCAATGGTCATCCACCTCTCAGGTACCGCAATACCTGGTATTACCACACTCCGTATACGAGTCCGCATCTCGGATTCACTGGAAGATCCGGTGGCTCACCCGGGCGTTGAGGAGACGTTACTTGAGTGCCGGGGAAACCGCAGCAGTCGAGGATTCGAGGTAGGTCTCGAAGCAGCTGAGCCAATGCTCAAAGATAGCCGGCGCTTCAGCGGCCTGCGGGTCCAGTTCGAGACGTTCAGGTTTGAGGGCAGCATCCATTATCAAAATTTTAGCTTATTAAATTGATAGACATCAATTCAGATGAGACGCTGAGAAGCAGTGAACCGATTCTTTAATAAGCTAAATATGTGCTGACCTGTAGCTCCTCCCGCACTGCAGGGCTGACCCAGGTCAACAGGCTTTATACCTCCACAGCTGGGCGGAGCCACAGATGGAGCCAACAGCAGCACAAATAATAACATTCCAACAGTACAACAGCAACAACCAATAACAGAACAGCAATAACAATAAGTATATACAACAGTAGAAATAATGATACCAATAGAACAGTAGAACATATATACAACAGCCTTACGTAGCCACACGTGGCTCACCACAATGGTGATGGTAGAATGGGAGATACGCTGAGTCATGAGGTTACAGATTGTGGTTTGAATACAATTCAGCGCCTCATGGATGCAGTCTTTCAAAAAAATCTTTATTGTCACAAGTAGGCTTACATTAACACTGCAATGAAGTTACTGTGAAAAGCCCCTAGTCGCCACATTCCGGCACCTGTTCGGGTACACAGAGGGAGAATTCAGAATGTTCAAATTACCTAACAGCATGTCTTTCAGAACTTGTGGGAGGAAACCGGAGCACCCGGAGGAAACCCACGCAAACACAGGAAGAACATGCAGACTACGGATAGACAGTGACCCAAGCCGGGAATAGAACCTGGGACCTGGTGCTTGAAGTAACAGTGCTAACCACTGTGTTACCGTGCCACCCTTGAGTTGCTCAATCTAGTCAAAGTGTATCCCATTTATCGCGGTGATAGTCCCACACAACACGTCTATGTTTCGTGCCTTGGTTTGTATTATACAAAGTTATTTATGGTCATATTTGTGGTGCCTTCAGACATTTCCTTTAGGTTTCTATTTCTGTTTGGTGACATTGGAAAAACCAGTTCAACAAGTTTGTCTACTTATACCTTGTAGCGCACAAAGAATCCCGAGAGACGAATAGAGGTGAAGTCGATGAGGTTTTATTAAGCGTGACTCGTTCCCCGCAGTTCAGCAACAGACTGGAGCTGCGGGGAGAATTCCTGGTTCTTATACTCCGCCTTCAGGGCGGAGCTAGAGATCAACAGCCAACCAGGACCCGGGATCTGTCAGCCAATGACATCACGGCTTCACAGTCCCACATGACCCCTAATGCATACTACCACATACCTTCCATCTTGAACAGTATACTGCTAGCCAGTTAATCACTGCTGTTCAACCTGAAAGGGCTTTACAATATTTATACTGCTTTCCCAACCTCTGCCATACTCAGCTTTCAGTGCCTGCCGGTCTTTTTGCTCAAGGCATTTTTCAAGTGGGGTGGATAGACTAATCTCTTTGTTTGCCTGGGCGGGAAGTTGGCCAGGATAAGGGAGGTGATACTGCAGCGGGGACAGCAGACAGATGGGGCTCGGCCCCCGGAATTTGATGTATTGTTACTGGGTGGTGACTGCAGAGATGGAATAGGGAGGTGGGGGCTTTGTGGGTGAGAATGGAGGGGGGCTCATGTTGGGGGTTCTGGGTTGAGGGCGCTGGTAACGGCACTGCTCCTGATGGCCCCAGGGATGTCCAATGATGGTGGCCACGCTGATGATTTGGAGGCCATTTCAGCAGGTTGGGAGTTGAGTTGGGGGCATGCCGATCAGGGGAAATCACGGGTTTGAGCCGAGGAGGATGGATGCGAGGTTCCGGGGATGGGAGGGGAAGGGGATTAGGGAGATGAAGGACCTGTTTTTGGGAGGGCAGTTTGTGAGCTTGGAGGAGCTGAATGAGAAGTTTGGCTTGGCGTGGAGGGAGAGTTTCCAGTGTCCGCTGGTGTGGGATTTTGCAGAGAAGGTCTTCCCGACCTTCCCGATAGCGCCCGCTTCCTCTTTGCTGGAGGGGTGGGGGGGGTTGCTGGTTGGAGAGGGGGGTTGCCTTGGTGATTCATGGGAGGATTTTGGAGGAGGATATTTTGTCCATGGAGGGGATTATTGCTAAATGGGAGGATGAGCTGGGGGTGGTGCTGGAGGGGGGTTATGGTGCGAGGTGCTGTGGAGGGTGAATGCCTTGACTGTGTGTGAGGCTGGGGCTGATACAGCTGAAGGTGGTGTATAGGGTGCACCTGACAAAATCAAAGATGAGCCGGCTGTTTGAAGGGGTTGAGGGTGTCTGTGAGCGATGTGGAACCATGTACATAAGTTTTGGTCCTGCTCAAAGTTGGAAAGGTTTTGGAGGATGGTTTTCAGCACCATCTCCGAGGTTTTGCATGTGGACGTGGAGCATGGTCCCCTGGAAGCCATGTTCGGGCTGTTGAGCCGGCCGGAGTTGCAAGGGTGTGGGGGCAGCTATCTTAGTCTTCGCCTCGCTGATTGCTCGCAGGTGGGTCTTGGTGGGGCGTAGGTCAGCTTCTCCACCGTCTGCCTCGGCATGGCGGGGAAACCGTCTCGAGATTCTAGCCCTGGAAAAGGTGACATTTGCTCTAAGGGGAGTGAGTGACATGTTCTACAATAGTTGGGGGTTGTTCATTTTGCATTTTCGAGAGTTGGTTACTATTTACTGTTGAGGGAAGGGTGGGGGAGAAGAATTTGTTTTGCCACATGTACCGAGGTAGTGAAAAGTATTGTTCTGCATAGTCCAGACAGATCATTCCATACGTGAAAAATAACATAGGCATACATAAAAACATAATGTAAATACATAGGCACAGAGCTCTAGGTGAGCATACGGAGTGCAGTACTACTGAAGTGAAGAGATCAGTTCAGTCCATAAGAGGGTCATTCAGCAGTCTGGTAACAGCAGAAGCTGTTTTTTGAACCTATTAGTGTGTTCAGACTTTTATATCTTCTGCCTGATGGAAGAGAGAATAACCTGGGTGGGAGGGTCTTTAATTATGCTGCTGCCTTTCCCAAGGCAGGGGGAGCTATCGACAGAGTCAATGGATGGGAGGTGGGTTTGCATGATGGACTGGGCTGTGTTCACGACTCTCTGTAATTTCTTACGGTCTTGGGCCAAGCAGTTGCCATACCAGGCTGTGATGCAGCCAGACAGGATGCGTTCTAGGTGCACATCTAGGAATTTGAAGCTGTCAACCATCTATATCCCAGCACCATTGATGCAGACAGGGTTGTGTACGATACTTTGCTTCCTAAAGTCAATGACCAGCTCTTTAGTTTTGCTGACTTTGAAGGAGAGATTTGTGTGGTTATATAATGCCAATAGTTCTCTATCTCTCTCCTGTACTCTGACTATTCATTGTTCGAGACCCAGCTCACTACGGACATGTCATCAGCAAACTTGGAGGTGGAGTTGGAGCCAAATTTTAGTTGTGTATGTATAGAGAGTATAATAAGTACGCAGCCTTGTGTAGCCCCGGTATTGAGGACTATCGTGGAGGTGTTGTTGTTTATCCTTACTGATTGTAGTCTATGGGTCAGGAAGTCGAGGATCCAGTTGCAGAGGGAGTTGTCGTCCTAGGTTTTGGAGTTTGATATAAGCTTGGATGGGATTATGGTGTTGAAGGTGGAGCTGTAATCAACGAATTAGGGAGTCCTTGTTGTCAAGATGCTCCAGGGTTGAATGTAGGGCCAGGGAGATGGTGTCTGCTGTGGACCGATTGTGGGGGTATGCGAATTGCAGTGGATCAAGGCATTCTAGGAGAATGGAGTTGATCATGACCAACCTCTCGAAGCACTTTATAATGATCGATGTCAAGGCCTTTAAGAGGGAGGGAGGGAGAAGGGAGGTACGGGTGGATGGGGAGTTTAATGTGGTGAGTTTTGTGACTGTTGTAAATTGTAAAAACGTTGAACCATTTGGATTAAAAATACTTTTTAAAAACTAATGTTTTATCTCTGGATCAAATCTACAAAGTGTGCTCTTAATTACACTAATGTACTTTCAATAAGGGGGCAATCAAAACTGCACACAATACTGTGACCTATCCAAAATTTGGTAGTTCATTCTGTCTTTCATTATAAAACCTAAAATGCAACTGACCTTTTAAATACTTTAACAAATTGCACCTTCACTTTCTTGAAATACTGTTCAGCATCTTTACATGTACATTCCAATCCCTTGGTTTATATTCCCCCAAAATATTATTCCTCACACTTGGGGCGAGATTCTCCGACCCCCCGCCGGGTCGGAGAATCGCCGGGGTCTGGCGTGAATCCCGCCCCTGCCGGTTGCCGAATTCTCCACCACCGGATATTCGGCGGGGGCGGGAATCGCGCCGTGCCGGTTGGCGGGCCCCCCCCCCGCGATTCTCCGGCCCGGATGGGCCGAAGTCCCGCCGCTAAAATGCCTGTCCCGCCGGCGTAGATTAAACCACCTACTTTACCGGCGGGACAAGGCGGCGCGGGCGGGCTCCGGGGTCCTGGGGGGGGGGGGGGCGCGGGACGATCTGGCCCCGGGGGTGCCCGCACGGTGGCCTGGCCGCGATCGGGGCCCACCGATCCGCGGGTGGGCCTGTGCCGTGGGGGCCCTCTTTCCCTTCCGCCTTCGCCACGGTCTCCACCATGGCGACGGCGGAAGAGACTCCCTCCACTGCGCATGCGCGGGAATGTCGTCAGCGGCCGCTGACGCTCCCGCGCATGCGCCGCCCGGAGAAGTCATTTCCCGCCAGCTGGCGGGGCACCAAAGGCCTTTTCTGCCAGCTGGAGGGGCGGAAATTCGTCCGGCACCGGCCTAGCCCCTTAAGGGTGGGGCTTTGCACCTTTGGGGTGGCGCGATGCCCGACTGATATGCGCCGTTTTGGGTGCCAGTCAGCGGACATCGCGCCGTTTCCGGAGAATTTCGCCCCAGAAACTGAAATTGCGCCTAACACAGGGGCAAAATTCTCCGGAAACGGCGCGATGTCCGCTGACTGGCACCCAAAATGGTTTGATTCCTGGCTTGGGTCACTGTCTCTGCGGAGTCTGCACGCTGCCCCCGTGTCTGCGTGGGTTTGCTCCGGGTGTTCTGGTTTCCTCCCACGGTCCAAAGATGTGCAGGTTAGGTAGATTGTCATGCTAAATTGCCCTTAGAGTCCAAAAAGGTTAAGTGGGGTTACTCAGATAGGATGGAAGTGTAGGCTTGGGTAGGGTGCTCTTTCCAAGAGTTCGTGCAGACACGATGGGCCGAATGGCCTCCTTCTGCATTGTAGATCCTATGAGTGAAATCTTCTCAGAGCTTTTAGTTTAATTCCCCCTCCCACCTCCAAATCCCAATAACAGCGAATGACTCCCATTGGTGGAGTGGAGCAACAGGGGTCGAAGAGTAATCCAGAATTTGATGAGTTTGTGTTACATTTTGGAAGATAGTTGGAGAAAACTGCTCAGTGAGAGCATGGGAAATATGGAAATCAACCACTTTAAAGTCAAAGCATTATTTGAATGTTTGAATTTTACTTCCAAATGCTATAAATTATAAATTTATTTATATGAGGCTCAAACACAATATGAAATGTAATACTTAATTCATAATTGATACTAAAATAAGAACAGAGAATGCTGGAAATACTCAGGTCAGACAACATCTGTATAGAAACAATAGTCGATATCTACTACTGCCCCTTTGGTAATGGCAGGGGAAGATTGCTTGCAAGTGCATGGGACATCATATTTTGGCCTCCTGTATTGGTGGAAGGGGTGTGGGGGTGGCCTAAAGTGTCAATAAATTATTTAAATATGATGTGACTGGAGACTAGAGACAGCACAGCTATCTTCACTATTCTTGTAGCAACACTTCCTGATCAACCCCCTCATTCAAATCCTGGCCAGCAGTAGGGACAGTGGATCACAGATCATGCCAATATTACTGTATTGCTGGTGCGCAGGCCATGTGCAAATGAAACTGAAGCATTCGAAGGCAGCACTGAGATGACAGCCAGTCACAGGCCAAGAATATGAAGATTTTTTTAAATATACAAATATTTTTATTCTCCTCCTTTTTCATTTAATTTACACCCACCATTAATCAACGGTAACAAATACAATGTCAATCCCCTGGCCAACAATTCCTCCTCCCACCAACCCCCAAAAAACCCTCAACATGAATATAAAGATTTAAGTGGAAGTGTCGTTAACAAGACCTACAATAATATGAATCATCAAGGGCTGCCCCTGAGCCAGACCACTGTTCCAGATATGCGATAATAGCTGTCATTAAAGATGCTTTATCTCCAACACCATCAGTTCCATGCGTTACCTTTTGTTGTTGAGTTGGCCAGACATATAATAATAATAATAATTTTTATTAGTGTCACAAGTAGGCTTACATTAACACTTCAATGAAGTTACTGTGAAAAGCCCCTAGTCGCCACATTCCGGCTCCTGTTCGGGTACACAAAGGGAGAATTCAGAATGTTCAAATTACCTAACAGCATGTCTTTCGGAACTTGTGGGAGGAAACCGGAGCACCCGGAGGAAACCCACGCAAACACAGGAAGAACATGCAGACTACGGATAGACAGTGACCCAAGCCGGGAATAGAACCTGGGACCTGGTGCTTGAAGTAACAGTGCTAACCACTGTGTTACCGTGCCACCCTTGAGTTGCTCAATCTAGTCAAAGTGTATCCCATTTATCGCGGTGATAGTGCCACACAACACGTCTATGTTTCGTGCCTTGGTTTGTATTATACAAAGTTATTTATGGTCATATTTGTGGTGCCTTCAGACATTTCCTTTAGGTTTCTATTTCTGTTTGGTGACATTGGAAAAACCAGTTCAACAGGTTTGTCAACTTATACCTTGTAGCGCACAAAGAATCCCGAGAGACGAATAGAGGTGAAGTCGATGAGGCTTTATTAAGCGTGACTCGTTCCCCGCAGATCAGCAACAGACTGGAGCTGCGGGGAGAATTCCTGGTTCTTATACTCCGCCTTCAGGGCGGAGCTAGAGATCAACAGCCAACCAGGACCCGGGATCTGTCAGCCAATGACATCACGGCTTCACAGTCCCACATGACCCCTAATGCATACTACCACATACCTTCCATCTTGAACAGTATACTGCTAGCCAGTTAATCACTGCTGTTCAACCTGAAAGGGCTTTACAATATTTATACTGCTTTCCCAACCTCTGCCATACTCAGCTTTCAGTGCCTGCCGGTCTTTTTGCTCAAGGCATTTTTCAAGTGGGGTGGATAGACTAATCTCTTTGTTTGCCTGGGCGGGAAGTTGGCCAGGATAAGGGAGGTGATCCTGCAGCGGGGACAGCAGCCAGATGGGGCTCGGCCCCCTGAATTTGATGTATTGTTACTGGGTGGTGACTGCAGAGATGGAATAGGGAGGTGGGGGCTTTGTGGGTGAGAATGGAGGGGGGCTCATGTTGGGGGTTCTGGGTTGAGGGCGCTGGTAACGGCACTGCTCCTGATGGCCCCAGGGATGTCCAATGATGGTGGCCACGCTGATGATTTGGAGGCCATTTCAGCAGGTTGGGAGTGGAGTTGGGGGCATGCCGATCAGGGGAAATCACGGGTTTGAGCCGAGGAGGATGGATGCGAGGTTCCGGGGATGGGAGGGGAAGGGGATTAGGGAGATGAAGGACCTGTTTTTGGGAGGGCAGTTTGCGAGCTTGGAGGAGCTGAGCGCGGAGGGAGAGTTTCCAGTGTCCGCTGGTGTGGGATTTTGCAGGGAAGGTCTTCCCGACCTTCCCGATAGCGCCCGCTTCCTCTTTGCTGGGGGGTGGGGGGGGGGGGGGGGGTGGGGGGGGGGGGGGGTTGGAGAGGGGGGTTGCCTTGGTGATTCATGGGAGGATTTTGGAGGAGGATATTTTGTCCATGGAGGGGATTATTGCTAAATGGGAGGATGAGCTGGGGGTGGTGCTGGAGGGGGGTTATGGTACGAGGTGCTGTGGAGGGTGAATGCCTTGACTGTGTGTGAGGCTGGGGCTGATACAGCTGAGGGTGGTGTATAGGGTGCACCTGACAAAATCAAAGATGAGCCGGCTGTTTGAAGGGGTTGAGGGTGTCTGTGAGCGATGTGGAACCATGTACATAAGTTTTGGTCCTGCTCAAAGTTGGAAAGGTTTTGGAGGATGGTTTTCAGCACCATCTCCGAGGTTTTGCATGTGGACGTGGAGCATGGTCCCCTGGAAGCCATGTTCGGGCTGTTGAGCCGGCCGGAGTTGCAAGGGTGTGGGGGCAGCTATCTTAGTCTTCGCCTCGCTGATTGCTCGCAGGTGGGTCTTGGTGGGGCGTAGGTCAGCTTCTCCACCGTCTGCCTCGGCATGGCGGGGAAACCGTCTCGAGATTCTAGCCCTGGAAAAGGTGACATTTGCTCTAAGGGGAGTGAGTGACATGTTCTACAATAGTTGGGGGTTGTTCATTTTGCATTTTCGAGAGTTGGTTACTATTTACTGTTGAGGGAAGGGTGGGGGAGAAGAATTTGTTTTGCCACATGTACCGAGGTAGTGAAAAGTATTGTTCTGCATAGTCCAGACAGATCATTCCATACGTGAAAAATAACATAGGCATACATAAAAACATAATGTAAATACATAGGCACAGAGCTCTAGGTGAGCATACGGAGTGCAGTACTACTGAAGTGAAGAGATCAGTTCAGTCCATAAGAGGGTCATTCAGCAGTCTGGTAACAGCAGAAGCTGTTTTTTGAACCTATTAGTGTGTTCAGACTTTTATATCTTCTGCCTGATGGAAGAGAGAATAACCTGGGTGGGAGGGTCTTTAATTATGCTGCTGCCTTTCCCAAGGCAGGGGGAGCTATCGACAGAGTCAATGGATGGGAGGTGGGTTTGCATGATGGACTGGGCTGTGTTCACGACTCTCTGTAATTTCTTACGGTCTTGGGCCAAGCAGTTGCCATACCAGGCTGTGATGCAGCCAGACAGGATGCGTTCTAGGTGCACATCTAGGAATTTGAAGCTGTCAACTATCTATATCCCAGCACCATTGATGCAGACAGGGTTGTGTACGATACTTTGCTTCCTAAAGTCAATGACCAACTCTTTAGTTTTGCTGACTTTGAAGGAGAGATTTGTGTGGTTATATAATGCCAATAGTTCTCTATCTCTCTCCTGTACTCTGACTATTCATTGTTCGAGACCCAGCTCACTACGGACATGTCATCAGCAAACTTGGAGGTGGAGTTGGAGCCAAATTTTAGTTGTGTATGTATAGAGAGTATAATAAGTACGCAGCCTTGTGTAGCCCCGGTATTGAGGACTATCGTGGAGGTGTTGTTGTTTATCCTTACTGATTGTAGTCTATGGGTCAGGAAGTCGAGGATCCAGTTGCAGAGGGAGTTGTCGTCCTAGGTTTTGGAGTTTGATATAAGCTTGGATGGGATTATGGTGTTGAAGGTGGAGCTGTAATCAACGAATTAGGGAGTCCTTGTTGTCAAGATGCTCCAGGGTTGAATGTAGGGCCAGGGAGATGGTGTCTGCTGTGGACCGATTGTGGGGGTATGCGAATTGCAGTGGATCAAGGCATTCTAGGAGAATGGAGTTGATCATGACCAACCTCTCGAAGCACTTTATAATGATCGATGTCAAGGCCTTTAAGAGGGAGGGAGGGAGAAGGGAGGTACGGGTGGATGGGGAGTTTAATGTGGTGAGTTTTGTGACTGTTGTAAATTGTAAAAACGTTGAACCATTTGGATTAAAAATACTTTTTAAAAACTAATGTTTTATCTCTGGATCAAATCTACAAAGTGTGCTCTTAATTACACTAATGTACTTTCAATAAGGGGGCAATCAAAACTGCACACAATACTGTGACCTATCCAAAATTTGGTAGTTCATTCTGTCTTTCATTATAAAACCTAAAATGCAACTGACCTTTTAAATACTTTAACAAATTGCACCTTCACTTTCTTGAAATACTGTTCAGCATCTTTACATGTACATTCCAATCCCTTGGTTTATATTCCCCCAAAATATTATTCCTCACACTTGGGGCGAGATTCTCCGACCCCCCGCCGGGTCGGAGAATCGCCGGGGTCTGGCGTGAATCCCGCCCCTGCCGGTTGCCAAATTCTCCACCACCGGATATTCGGCGGGGGCGGGAATCGCGCCGTGCCGGTTGGCGGGCCCCCCCCCCCGCGATTCTCCGGCCCGGATGGGCCGAAGTCCCGCCGCTAAAATGCCTGTCCCGCCGGCGTAGATTAAACCACCTACTTTACCGGCGGGACAAGGCGGCGCGGGCGGGCTCCGGGGTCCTGGGGGGGGGGGGGGGGGGCGCGGGACGATCTGGCCCCGGGGGTGCCCCCACGGTGGCCTGGCCGCGATCGGGGCCCACCGATCCGCGGGTGGGCCTGTGCCGTGGGGGCCCTCTTTCCCTTCCGCCTTCGCCACGGTCTCCACCATGGCGGCGGCGGAAGAGACTCCCTCCACTGCGCATGCGCGGGAATGTCGTCAGCGGCCGCTGACGCTCCCGCGCATGCGCCGCCCGGAGATGTCATTTCCCGCCAGCTGGCGGGGCACCAAAGGCCTTTTCTGCCAGCTGGAGGGGCGGAAATTCGTCCGGCACCGGCCTAGCCCCTTAAGGTTGGGGCTTTGCACCTTTGGGGTGGCGCGATGCCCGACTGATTTGCGCCGTTTTGGGTGCCAGTCAGCGGACATCGCGCCGTTTCCGGAGAATTTCGCCCCAGAAACTGAAATTGCGCCTAACACAGGGGTGAAATTCTCCGGAAACGGCGCGATGTCCGCTGACTGGCGTCCAAAACGGTTTGATTCCTGGCTTGGGTCACTGTCTCTGCGGAGTCTGCACGCTGCCCCCGTGTCTGCTTGGGTTTGCTCCGGGTGTTCTGGTTTCCTCCCACGGTCCAAAGATGTGCAGGTTAGGTAGATTGTCATGCTAAATTGCCCTTAGTGTCCAAAAAGGTTAAGTGTGGTTACTCAGATAGGATTGAAGTGTAGGCTTGGGTAGGGTGCTCTTTCCAAGAGTTCGTGCAGACACGATGGGCCGAATGGCCTCCTTCTGCATTGTAGATCCTATGAGTGAAATCTTCTCAGAGCTTTTAGTTTAATTCCCCCTCCCACCTCCAAATCCCAATAACAGCGAATGACTCCCATTGGTGGAGTGGAGCAACAGGGGTCGAAGAGTAATCCAGAATTTGATGAGTTTGTGTTACATTTTGGAAGATAGTTGGAGAAAACTGCTCAGTGAGAGCATGGGAAATATGGAAATCAACCACTTTAAAGTCAAAGCATTATTTGAATGTTTGAATTTTACTTCCAAATGCTATAAATTATAAATTTATTTATATGAGGCTCAAACACAATATGAAATGTAATACTTAATTCATAATTGATACTAAAATAAGAACAGAGAATGCTGGAAATACTCAGGTCAGACAACATCTGTATAGAAACAATAGTCGATATCTACTACTGCCCCTTTGGTAATGGCAGGGGAAGATTGCTTGCAAGTGCATGGGACATCATATTTTGGCCTCCTGTATTGGTGGAAGGGGTGTGGGGGTGGCCTAAAGTGTCAATAAATTATTTAAATATGATGTGACTGGAGACTAGAGACAGCACAGCTATCTTCACTATTCTTGTAGCAACACTTCCTGATCAACCCCCTCATTCAAATCCTGGCCAGCAGTAGGGACAGTGGATCACAGATCATGCCAATATTACTGTATTGCTGGTGCGCAGGCCATGTGCAAATGAAACTGAAGCATTCGAAGGCAGCTCTGAGATGACAGCCAGTCACAGGCCAAGAATATGAAGATTTTTTTAAATATACAAATATTTTTATTCTCCTCCTTTTTCATTTAATTTACACCCACCATTAATCAACGGTAACAAATACAATGTCAATCCCCTGGCCAACAATTCCTCCTCCCACCAACCCCCAAAAAACCCTCAACATGAATATAAAGATTTAAGTGGAAGTGTCGTTAACAAGACCTACAATAATATGAATCATCAAGGGCTGCCCCTGAGCCAGACCACTGTTCCAGATATGCGATAATAGCTGTCATTAAAGATGCTTTATCTCCAACACCATCAGTTCCATGCGTTACCTTTTGTTGTTGAGTTGGCCAGACATATAATAATAATAATATTTTTTATTAGTGTCACAAGTAGGCTTACATTAACACTTCAATGAAGTTACTGTGAAAAGCCCCTAGTCGCCACATTCCGGCTCCTGTTCGGGTACACAAAGGGAGAATTCAGAATGTTCAAATTACCTAACAGCATGTCTTTCGGAACTTGTGGGAGGAAACCGGAGCACCCGGAGGAAACCCACGCAAACACAGGAAGAACATGCAGACTACGGATAGACAGTGACCCAAGCCGGGAATAGAACCTGGGACCTGGTGCTTGAAGTAACAGTGCTAACCACTGTGTTACCGTGCCACCCTTGAGTTGCTCAATCTAGTCAAAGTGTATCCCATTTATCGCGGTGATAGTGCCACACAACACGTCTATGTTTCGTGCCTTGGTTTGTATTATACAAAGTTATTTATGGTCATATTTGTGGTGCCTTCAGACATTTCCTTTAGGTTTCTATTTCTGTTTGGTGACATTGGAAAAACCAGTTCAACAGGTTTGTCAACTTATACCTTGTAGCGCACAAAGAATCCCGAGAGACGAATAGAGGTGAAGTCGATGAGGCTTTATTAAGCGTGACTCGTTCCCCGCAGATCAGCAACAGACTGGAGCTGCGGGGAGAATTCCTGGTTCTTATACTCCGCCTTCAGGGCGGAGCTAGAGATCAACAGCCAACCAGGACCCGGGATCTGTCAGCCAATGACATCACGGCTTCACAGTCCCACATGACCCCTAATGCATACTACCACATACCTTCCATCTTGAACAGTATACTGCTAGCCAGTTAATCACTGCTGTTCAACCTGAAAGGGCTTTACAATATTTATACTGCTTTCCCAACCTCTGCCATACTCAGCTTTCAGTGCCTGCCGGTCTTTTTGCTCAAGGCATTTTTCAAGTGGGGTGGATAGACTAATCTCTTTGTTTGCCTGGGCGGGAAGTTGGCCAGGATAAGGGAGGTGATCCTGCAGCGGGGACAGCAGCCAGATGGGGCTCGGCCCCCTGAATTTGATGTATTGTTACTGGGTGGTGACTGCAGAGATGGAATAGGGAGGTGGGGGCTTTGTGGGTGAGAATGGAGGGGGGCTCATGTTGGGGGTTCTGGGTTGAGGGCGCTGGTAACGGCACTGCTCCTGATGGCCCCAGGGATGTCCAATGATGGTGGCCACGCTGATGATTTGGAGGCCATTTCAGCAGGTTGGGAGTGGAGTTGGGGGCATGCCGATCAGGGGAAATCACGGGTTTGAGCCGAGGAGGATGGATGCGAGGTTCCGGGGATGGGAGGGGAAGGGGATTAGGGAGATGAAGGACCTGTTTTTGGGAGGGCAGTTTGCGAGCTTGGAGGAGCTGAGCGCGGAGGGAGAGTTTCCAGTGTCCGCTGGTGTGGGATTTTGCAGGGAAGGTCTTCCCGACCTTCCCGATAGCGCCCGCTTCCTCTTTGCTGGGGGTGGGGGGGGGGGGGGGGGGGGTTGGAGAGGGGGGTTGCCTTGGTGATTCATGGGAGGATTTTGGAGGAGGATATTTTGTCCATGGAGGGGATTATTGCTAAATGGGAGGATGAGCTGGGGGTGGTGCTGGAGGGGGGTTATGGTACGAGGTGCTGTGGAGGGTGAATGCCTTGACTGTGTGTGAGGCTGGGGCTGATACAGCTGAGGGTGGTGTATAGGGTGCACCTGACAAAATCAAAGATGAGCCGGCTGTTTGAAGGGGTTGAGGGTGTCTGTGAGCGATGTGGAACCATGTACATAGGTTTTGGTCCTGCTCAAAGTTGGAAAGGTTTTGGAGGATGGTTTTCAGCACCATCTCCGAGGTTTTGCATGTGGACGTGGAGCATGGTCCCCTGGAAGCCATGTTCGGGCTGTTGAGCCGGCCGGAGTTGCAAGGGTGTGGGGGCAGCTATCTTAGTCTTCGCCTCGCTGATTGCTCGCAGGTGGGTCTTGGTGGGGCGTAGGTCAGCTTCTCCACCGTCTGCCTCGGCATGGCGGGGAAACCGTCTCGAGATTCTAGCCCTGGAAAAGGTGACATTTGCTCTCAGGGGAGTGAGTGACATGTTCTACAATAGTTGGGGGTTGTTCATTTTGCATTTTCGAGAGTTGGTTACTATTTACTGTTGAGGGAAGGGTGGGGGAGAAGAATTTGTTTTGCCACATGTACCGAGGTAGTGAAAAGTATTGTTCTGCATAGTCCAGACAGATCATTCCATACGTGAAAAATAACATAGGCATACATAAAAACATAATGTAAATACATAGGCACAGAGCTCTAGGTGAGCATACGGAGTGCAGTACTACTGAAGTGAAGAGATCAGTTCAGTCCATAAGAGGGTCATTCAGCAGTCTGGTAACAGCAGAAGCTGTTTTTTGAACCTATTAGTGTGTTCAGACTTTTATATCTTCTGCCTGATGGAAGAGAGAATAACCTGGGTGGGAGGGTCTTTAATTATGCTGCTGCCTTTCCCAAGGCAGGGGGAGCTATCGACAGAGTCAATGGATGGGAGGTGGGTTTGCATGATGGACTGGGCTGTGTTCACGACTCTCTGTAATTTCTTACGGTCTTGGGCCAAGCAGTTGCCATACCAGGCTGTGATGCAGCCAGACAGGATGCGTTCTAGGTGCACATCTAGGAATTTGAAGCTGTCAACTATCTATATCCCAGCACCATTGATGCAGACAGGGTTGTGTACGATACTTTGCTTCCTAAAGTCAATGACCAACTCTTTAGTTTTGCTGACTTTGAAGGAGAGATTTGTGTGGTTATATAATGCCAATAGTTCTCTATCTCTCTCCTGTACTCTGACTATTCATTGTTCGAGACCCAGCTCACTACGGACATGTCATCAGCAAACTTGGAGGTGGAGTTGGAGCCAAATTTTAGTTGTGTATGTATAGAGAGTATAATAAGTACGCAGCCTTGTGTAGCCCCGGTATTGAGGACTATCGTGGAGGTGTTGTTGTTTATCCTTACTGATTGTAGTCTATGGGTCAGGAAGTCGAGGATCCAGTTGCAGAGGGAGTTGTCGTCCTAGGTTTTGGAGTTTGATATAAGCTTGGATGGGATTATGGTGTTGAAGGTGGAGCTGTAATCAACGAATTAGGGAGTCCTTGTTGTCAAGATGCTCCAGGGTTGAATGTAGGGCCAGGGAGATGGTGTCTGCTGTGGACCGATTGTGGGGGTATGCGAATTGCAGTGGATCAAGGCATTCTAGGAGAATGGAGTTGATCATGACCAACCTCTCGAAGCACTTTATAATGATCGATGTCAAGGCCTTTAAGAGGGAGGGAGGGAGAAGGGAGGTACGGGTGGATGGGGAGTTTAATGTGGTGAGTTTTGTGACTGTTGTAAATTGTAAAAACGTTGAACCATTTGGATTAAAAATACTTTTTAAAAACTAATGTTTTATCTCTGGATCAAATCTACAAAGTGTGCTCTTAATTACACTAATGTACTTTCAATAAGGGGGCAATCAAAACTGCACACAATACTGTGACCTATCCAAAATTTGGTAGTTCATTCTGTCTTTCATTATAAAACCTAAAATGCAACTGACCTTTTAAATACTTTAACAAATTGCACCTTCACTTTCTTGAAATACTGTTCAGCATCTTTACATGTACATTCCAATCCCTTGGTTTATATTCCCCCAAAATATTATTCCTCACACTTGGGGCGAGATTCTCCGACCCCCCGCCGGGTCGGAGAATCGCCGGGGTCTGGCGTGAATCCCGCCCCTGCCGGTTGCCAAATTCTCCACCACCGGATATTCGGCGGGGGCGGGAATCGCGCCGTGCCGGTTGGCGGGCCCCCCCCCCCGCGATTCTCCGGCCCGGATGGGCCGAAGTCCCGCCGCTAAAATGCCTGTCCCGCCGGCGTAGATTAAACCACCTACTTTACCGGCGGGACAAGGCGGCGCGGGCGGGCTCCGGGGTCCTGGGGGGGGGGGGGGGGGGCGCGGGACGATCTGGCCCCGGGGGTGCCCCCACGGTGGCCTGGCCGCGATCGGGGCCCACCGATCCGCGGGTGGGCCTGTGCCGTGGGGGCCCTCTTTCCCTTCCGCCTTCGCCACGGTCTCCACCATGGCGGCGGCGGAAGAGACTCCCTCCACTGCGCATGCGCGGGAATGTCGTCAGCGGCCGCTGACGCTCCCGCGCATGCGCCGCCCGGAGATGTCATTTCCCGCCAGCTGGCGGGGCACCAAAGGCCTTTTCTGCCAGCTGGAGGGGCGGAAATTCGTCCGGCACCGGCCTAGCCCCTTAAGGTTGGGGCTTTGCACCTTTGGGGTGGCGCGATGCCCGACTGATTTGCGCCGTTTTGGGTGCCAGTCAGCGGACATCGCGCCGTTTCCGGAGAATTTCGCCCCAGAAACTGAAATTGCGCCTAACACAGGGGCGAAATTCTCCGGAAACGGCGCGATGTCCGCTGACTGGCGTCCAAAACGGTTTGATTCCTGGCTTGGGTCACTGTCTCTGCGGAGTCTGCACGCTGCCCCCGTGTCTGCTTGGGTTTGCTCCGGGTGTTCTGGTTTCCTCCCACGGTCCAAAGATGTGCAGGTTAGGTAGATTGTCATGCTAAATTGCCCTTAGTGTCCAAAAAGGTTAAGTGGGGTTACTCAGATAGGATGGAGGTGTAGGCTTGGGTAGGGTGCTCTTTCCAAGAGTTCGTGCAGACACGATGGGCCGAATGGCCTCCTTCTGCATTGTAGATCCTATGAGTGAAATCTTCTCAGAGCTTTTAGTTTAATTCCCCCTCCCACCTCCAAATCCCAATAACAGCAAATGACTCCCATTGGTGGAGTGGAGCAACAGGGGTCGAAGAGTAATCCAGAATTTGATGAGTTTGTGTTACATTTTGGAAGATAGTTGGAGAAAACTGCTCAGAGTGAGAGCATGGAAAATATGGAAATCAACCACTTTGAAGTCAAAGCATTATTTGAATGTTTGAATTTTACTTCCAAATGCTATAAATTATAAATTTATTTATATGAGGCTCAAACACAATATGAAATGTAATACTTAATTCATAATTGATACTAAAATAAGAACAGAGAATGCTGGAAATACTCAGGTCAGACAACATCTGTATAGAAACAATAGTCGATATCTACTACTGCCCCTTTGGTAATGGCAGGGGAAGATTGCTTGCAAGTGCATGGGACATCATATTTTGGCCTCCTGTATTGGTGGAAGGGGTGTGGGGGTGGCCTAAAGTGTCAATAAATTATTTAAATATGATGTGACTGGAGACTAGAGACAGCACAGCTATCTTCACTATTCTTGTAGCAACACTTCCTGATCAACCCCCTCATTCAAATCCTGGCCAGCAGTAGGGACAGTGGATCACAGATCATGCCAATATTACTGTATTGCTGGTGCGCAGGCCATGTGCAAATGAAACTGAAGCATTCGAAGGCAGCACTGAGATGACAGCCAGTCACAGGCCAAGAATATGAAGATTTTTTTAAATATACAAATATTTTTATTCTCCTCCTTTTTCATTTAATTTACACCCACCATTAATCAACGGTAACAAATACAATGTCAATCCCCTGGCCAACAATTCCTCCTCCCACCAACCCCCAAAAAACCCTCAACATGAATATAAAGATTTAAGTGGAAGTGTCGTTAACAAGACCTACAATAATATGAATCATCAAGGGCTGCCCCTGAGCCAGACCACTGTTCCAGATATGCGATAATAGCTGTCATTAAAGATGCTTTATCTCCAACACCATCAGTTCCATGCGTTACCTTTTGTTGTTGAGTTGGCCAGACATATAATAATAATAATAATTTTTATTAGTGTCACAAGTAGGCTTACATTAACACTGCAATAAAGTTAGTGAAAATCCCCTAGTCCCCACACTCCGGCACCTGTTCGGGTACACAAGAGGGAGAATACAGGTTACACACAGCTAGTGTGATAAAATGGCGCATTGTGAAGTGTGTCTACAGCAGTGGTTCTCAAACTCGTTCATCCGTTGAACACTTAGGTGGAGCAATAAACCCAGTGGGTCACCCAACGGTCCTAACCTTCCTTTTGCTTGACACTGCAAAAATACTCATCAAAATGAATGGGAAGAATGGCACAATTTTTGAAGAGACTCCAATGGATTATTTCTGGCTCAGTCTCCTCTCCAGCTCCAGTGGGTTTGCCTTCATCTTCAGCCCCACAAGCATTGAAAATGCGATCTCTCAGTTTTATGTTACGGCAAGACGTGTTTTTGTGGTGTGTCAGTAAGTGCAGGATTTTCAGACCAGACGTGGAGCAAGAAGTCCAAACATTTCTCATCTAATACCAGCTTCAGTAACCTGTCCGATGCAATCTCCACAAGATTGTCCACTTCTTTGACTTCTTAAAGGTGGCCCATGTTTGGAAATGGATTTCTGATCAACTCAAATGTTTTTATGGTTCTCGGAAATGCTTCCCATTTGCTCATGTCGCTGCACTTTGAAGACTTCAACCATTGGCCCAACAATACAACCTACACAGCTATTACATATATTCACATTGGATTTACAAACAGTTCTCTGCTTTTCACAATTAAATGTAATAAATGTGTCCATTTTTAATTAAATATCATAAGTAAATTAATTCATGCCAGAAACAAAGTATAAACATTTTCATATCACAAATATTAATACCACGAAATATTTATTCTAAACCGTCTAATGCATTATAAAATCAAGTACTTCTTAAATCTATATTAATCAAACAAAATCAACAGTAAGATAAATCTTGCTTTTAAACTAAATTGTAGTTGCTCGTGTTTATGACGACACATGCATGTATGAGTTGGCCAAGTTGAGTTGTCATGGGGGTGGTGGGGTGAGTATTAAGCCTTGTGCAATCTCAGTTTTGGTATTCCATGTCAGTGACTTTCATTTTGAACTCGTCTGAGGTCCACTTGAAGAACTCAGTCACATTTTGAGAACAGTGATCTACAGGGCACATGGCTGTGGGGTGGAAAAGAACCCCACATTTACACTTCACCTTCATTGAATTAGCGAATGGCCTTGGTAATTGTCACATCGGCAGTCATTTTGGACTTCAAAATTTACCAGTTAATTTGTGCTGTTTGACAGCACTGAAAGAGATGAATGTTGACAAAAGGCTGGGAAACTTCCTTCCACGGGAAGCTTGATCGACAGGATCTTTTAACATGCATCTGAACAGAAAGTGCTACTAACTGAGCGAAGTTCAGCTAAGTAAAGGATAGTGATGGTTACACAATGACATGTATATCAAGGGCATGCAGCTGCCAGTCACAGGGTCTGGGCTTTCTGGATAGGAGCAGGGTACTGTTAAACACTGAAGTTGATGGAGGTTCCTCAGCTTTGCCATCTATCACTTATGCTTGTTTAAATCAGTAGCTTAAATCTTTAGCTGCTGAAGAATGTTTTGGAGGGTCACTGCACTGCTCCGCAGCTTTACTTCCTCGTCCCCCGATAGCCTTGGTGTGGTTACATTCACCACTCCAGTCATGGTCAGCATGCATGGCAGGCTGAGAAATACCTCACCACTGATTCCGTACCAGTCCTGTGGGGGAGAATATAACTTGGGTTAGTTCTCAAAGAATCAAGGACAATGCCAGACCAAGAGAAAGGGCAGGCTAAACAATGACAGAGGCTGGGTTTCTCCGAGCCCGAGCTGGGTCGGAGAATCGTTGGTGACACGGTAAATTCCCACCATGCCGCACCGACGTCAGGACGTGATTCTCCGGTCAGCGCCAGTCGCGCCGCTGGTCGGGGGCCGTTGAAAGAGGCCCCCCGCAGCGATTTTCTGGGGTCGACCGGCCGAATCCCCGCCAAGTTCGGCCGGCATGGTTCCAACCTGATACCACCCGGCGAGACTCGGACACGCGGCTGTGGTGGCCGTCCTGGTGGAGGGGTGGGGTGATCAGATTCCTGGGGGAGGGGGACCCTCCACGATGTCCAGGCCCACGATCAGGGGCAACCGATCAGTGGGCGCCTGCGATCTGGAGGGGGCCTACCTCCTTCCGCGTCGGCCTGCTGTAGGGCTCCACCATGTTGCGCGGCGCTGGCGTGGAAATGGCCACCACGCGCATGCGCCGGCGCGGAAACGGCAGCCGCGTGGACCCGCGCCGGCAGTGCAGAGTCGCGTATCAACGTAGGAGCTGCATGGAGCACTCCTGCGCCGTGCTGGCCTCTGAGGGCTGCTGAATTGCTGGGCCAAGAGGCCCGTTGTCGCCAGCGTGAAACACACTGGTGTTTACGCCGGCGTCAACACTTAGCCGGGATTTCAGAGAATCCCGGCCAGAGTTTCCTTTCTACCTTTCTTTTTTTTAATTACTTTTTCTGAGTTACAAAGCCAGAGCTCAGAGTGTGGTTAGGGGCGAACCCCTAATCCAGCTCCCCGCCCACTCCAAAAATAAATTCCAATTCAAATTGAATCCAATTCATGGTGCCCACAACAGAGACATACCAGATCTGAGCCAAAAGGCAGAGCAGATACTACACTTGATCTTAGCCAAAAAGGCCGAGAAGCGATCTTTCTACCTTTCCTGTGCTCACATACTCTGTAGTCCAAGACTCCCAGACTCTACAACTAAATCAGCCTGAAGCCAGTTCACCGGTCGATGACGGAATTACTCATTCAAACAAGTCCAATTTCCGAACCAGAATACAATCAGTTTCCTGTTGCGCCCTTGTTTATTCGACAGGATAAACTAACTAAACATTGTACACGAGAAGAGAGAAGACTGAGAAAGCCATTCAGCCAACTGGTGTTCTCATACACTAGGCCCGCGAGCCCAGCATCTGACTGCATTTCGTATGTCCTTAAATATCTTTGACATCACCGCACATGGTGCATCATTCCAAATATTCATCATTCAAAGTAAAGTTCTTCTGAAGAATGGAACATAGGAGCAGGCCAGCCCATCAGCCTTCTGCCTTAGTATTAGATCAATGCTAATCTGTATCTTGACTCAATCTAACTGCCTTGATTCCATAACCCTCAACTACCCTTGTGTAACAAGGATTTATATCTCAGTTTTGAATTTTTAATTGATCTAGTCTCAAGAGCCTTTTTGAGGGTGGGGGCTTGTGTCTCTAGCTAGACAGGTCTGGCTTGAACACCATTCTTGACTGACCCTCTCCATTTCAAATAATATTTCACGTGCCATGTTGCAACCCTCCTGAATCAACATCTTATTAGATCATGCAGCTCAAAATGCTCTTAATCATGGTTTTATAGTTCATTCCTTTAATGCTTTGAATCATTCTTGTTGCTCTCCTCCATACTCTTTCCAACACATCTATGTCCCCTTCTAAATATAACTGATTAAATTTTTTTTTCCAATTAAGGGGTAATTTAAGATTAGCATGGTTTAGCATGGTTAATCCACCCATCCTGCACATCTTTGGGTTGTGGGATGAGATGCATGCAGACGCGGGGAGAATGTGCAAACTCCACACGGTAGTGACCCGGGGCCAGGATCGAACCTGGGTCCTCAGCACCATGGGGCAGCAGTGTGAACCACTGTGTCGCCCGTCCCCTTCCTTTTTTAAAAATAAGGTATTTTATGACAAACATGTATCAAAACAGGTTACAGCAAATAAACACCGTGGGAAGTATACTTCCCAGCAATCAACTATACAGTCTGTACAGATGACTTTATCTTCTCTAACCGCAGGAAGTCGGATGGGTCACCCAACCAAACCACTACCCCTGTGCAATCAGAGAGGCGAAGGCCACAACATCAGCCTTCCTCCTCTCCATGAGCTCCGGCTTCTCTGAAACGCAAATCGCCACCAAAGGGTCCATGCCTCCTCCTCCACTATCCTGGCTAAGACCGCGAACACTCCCGCCCAGAATCTTTTCACAACCCTAAAACACATGCGTGTGATTCGCTGGCCCTGTCGCCTGCCCCCTTCTAAATATGCTGATCAAAGTTTCTCACAGTATTTATATGAGCAACATGAAGCCCCAGTATTTTATTACTCCACTCTTCTTGCGATGAATCTCCACATTCTATTTGTTTGAACTATTTCTCCCCATTGCTTACTTATTGAAAACAGTCAGCCATTATTACTTCACGTCCCTTTTCATATGTTTATACCTGTTCTGGGGGTATTTTCTGGCATGTAATTACATTACATTTCTTCTCTTTTTAAAATTTAGAGTAGCCAATTCCCCCCCCCCCCCCCCCCCCAATTAAGAGGCAATTTAGCGTGGCCAATCCACCTAACCAGCACATCTTTGGGTTGAGGGGGTGAAACCCATGCAGACATGGGGAGAATATGTAAACTCCACACGGACAGTGACCCTGGGCCGGGATTCGAACCCGGGTCCTCAGCGCCGCAGTCCCAGTGCTAACCACTGCGCCACATGCTGCCCCATTACATTACAATCAGGCTGGTTTTGCTTTTGGTTGTTGCTTTTGCCCCAAGATTAAGATTGGCCTTCACTGTGATACCCTACCTGCCGACACGCAAGGGAGACTCCTTCGTGAAGAATACACACGAGTGAAATACCATGGCGGTCTAATCCAGTGGAACCATGCCCATAGATAATCCTTCAGGGCCATTTTGGTTGCACCAAAAAGGGTTACACTGGGACTCCAAACTCAGAACCCCTCCATCTGAGGAGGGCGCCTTAACCACAACAAAACACTCATACAACTGGTCTAATGAAACTAGAAATGTAAAATAAAACGCAATAATTGTTTCATTTTCACAATCGAATATGCAGTCAATGTCCTGTAGGGTTCACCAGTCACAAAGGGCCTCGGGCCTTTCAAACACTGCAAGGTTGCTCTCCAGGGCCACCTGGGTGTGCAGAGACCATGGCTGGCAGTCAGTCAGAGCAAATCCTGCCGCCCATCCACCATCACCTTCAGGTCCGAGGGAATGCTGCATTCTTCCAGACCTGGTCATTCTGCTGCCACTCACCTTCACCAGGGTAGAGACGGAATGTAAACGTCCCAGATTTCTCAGGATAGTCTCAGTTAAATCAGCCACAGACAGGCCAACCGACCATGACCTCTGACCTTTCTCCTTTAACCCTTTAAAAACCCTGAAACATAAAACAACAATGGGTTTGAATCTGTAATCACTGGAAAATTGTTTTTTCCAAACTGCTAAAAGGATACTTTCCGGACTATGCTGAAAACTGTTAAACCTCGGCAGGAAGTTGCAGTTGGTGAAACTGAACAGCCCAACCAAAAGTTTCAAGGCTTAACGGCTTGTCTGCCGAGTTAGCCGTTTTCAATAAGGGCGGCAGTCTAAAAACTAAAAGCAGCCTTAGTTTTCTACATTACAACCATGATTACACTTCAAATGTACGGCATTGATTGTAAAATGTTTTGAGATGTTCTGGAGGCATGAAAGGCGCTATATTAAAAGGGAAATCTACCTTTCCCCTCCCAGAGCTGACAGAGGAAAAAGGTTACTCGGGTTCCCACTCACAGGGTGGAGTTCACCCAAGCTGCCAGCAGCAGGATTAATGGTGGGCGTGTGGGGACAGAGTTCAGCAGGAGATCCAAAAATCGGTTTCATCTTGGCGTTAAATTACAGCGGGATCTTCCAATGTTGCCTGCCATGGCAGATTGGGAATCCCAATGAAGGCCGGTGTGAAACCCGACGGGAACCTTACCCCTACGCCCGATTCTCCGTGACATCAGCTGAAAAACACCTCGGACTAGAACGCGTCTAAACCAACGTGGCTTTCAGGAGTCAGGACTTACCTGAAGGAGTCCTAGGGCTGCCTCTGGAGTTCGAGTTGGAGGCTGCCTTGACCTTGGAGTTTGGAACACCAAGGCAGTGGGGAGGGGTATCAGCTGGATCTTCCAGCTTTAGCGTTATCGAGGAGGTCCATCTTCTTTCTTCAGCGGTGAGTCAGTGATGTCCGCCCCACCACAAAAGATGGTGCAAAACCCCCAGATGCCTAAATAATTATACCTAGGACAGAAGATATGGTATGTTTTCCATCACTCTCCGCAACGGGAAACACTCCGAGTCCCTGCCCTGCCATAGGATTTAGTCCCAGATAGGAGACTTACGTCCACACTGACTAAATGCTCAGCAGTCAAAGCCTCAGGTCAATGTCAGGTTCAGCTGTGAAGCCTTTGTTACAACTCACAATGGCTAATCTCACAAATGGAGAATAAGCACATAACTTGTGAAAGTATTCTGCCATGGAGAAGAGGGAATAAAATTGGAGTCAGGAATCCCGGGAGAAACGGAAATAATTCCCTGTAATGGTTAGAATTCCTCCAAAGCTTCCAAGTTGCTGAATCTTCCTACCTGTATGCCAGCTGCTCGTGTCTGTCGTGGTCTGCGATTATATCTGGGTTGTTACTTTGCATACCGCCCATCCCAGAGCCCCGCCACACAGTCACTGAAAAAAAGTTTTGAAAATGTTTGCACAGTGCTGAGGATTATTGATCACTTTTGAACCAGCTATCATTATTTTGCCTAGTAATAAATCAGATATCCTAATGTATAAAAAAAGTTCTTTATTACTTCAACAAACATGAAGACCACATACTCAAGAAGGCAGAAAAATCAGAGCAATTCCTATCCCTCTGAATTTTCACATGGATGGTTTGACACTTGAAAAGAGAGGAGGAAAAATAAAATATTAAAAAAAAAAAATAGAGGAGGAAGAGTCATTGTCTGGAACTAAATTCTAAAGGGGACTTCTGAGCATTGTTCACAGGGAGACAAAATTAAATTAAGCTTTCTGGAATTTTTTTTCCATGATTGACAAGACTAATATTGAGATCATCGGCCATTCTCTTCAAGACCATTATAAACTCAAGATGGGTATATACTATCAATCTAGGTAACATTCTAATTGCATACCTTCATTGTCCCCTTGCTCGCCAATGATCCAGGCCTCCTTTCCAGATGTTTTTGAGAATTTTCCCAGGATGGACTGGAAGCGTTGGGAGTTCAAGTTACAGCCAGTCCCAATCACACGGTGTGAAGGAAACCCACTCAGCTTCCAGCCCACATATGTCATCACATCAACTAGTAGATCAAACAGCAAACATCAAACACTGAGGCATAATGTGATACTGCAACTTTCCCCATAGAATCCAGTGCAGAGATACCATTCAGCCCATGGAGCCCGCACCTACCCTCCGAAGGACCACCCTACATAGGCCCACACAGCCTACCCATCCCCGTAACCCCACCTAACCTGCACATCTTTGGACACTAAGAAGCAATTTAACATGGCCAATCCTAGGGCGGCATGGCAGCACAGTAGTTAGTACTGCTGCCTCACGGTGCCGAGGACCCGGGTTCAATCCTGGCCCTGGGTCATTGTCTATGTTGAGTTTGCACATTCTCCCCGTGTCTGCGTGGGTCTCACCCCAACAACCCAAAAAATATGTGCAGGGTATGTGGATTGGCCACGCTAAATTGCCCCTGAATTGGAATAAAAATAATAATTTGTACTCTAAATTTATTTTAAAAAAACATGGCCAATCCACCTAACCTGCACACCTTTGGACAGTGGGAGGAAACAGGAGCACCCAGGGGAAATCCACGCAGACACAGGGAGAAAGTGCAACTCCAAGGCTGGAATTGAACCCGGGTCCCTGTGCTAGCCACTGTGCCACTGGCATTTAACCTGTGCCCCCTAGGATCCTCTGTGACCAGCAAACTGTTTGTTACATGCCCTTTATAAGACATCTGTAATTTGTACTCCTAAAATGGAGATTTCCAAAGTAACCACCAAATCTCTAGAACTAATAAACAGTCTTTACACACCTTGGGCAGCATGGCAGCACAGTGGTTAGCACTGTTGCTTCACAGTGCCAGGGTCCCAGGTTCGATTCCCGGCCTGGATCACTGTCCGTGGGGAGTCTGCACGTTTAACCTGTGTCTGCGTGGGTTTCCTCCGATGCTCCGGTTTCCTTCAACTAGTTCCGAAAGATGTGCTGTTAGGTAATTTTGACATTCTGAATTCTCCCTCTGTGTATTCGAACAGGTGCCGGAATGTGGCGACTAGGGGATTTTCACAGTAACTTCATTGCAGTGTTAATGTAAGTCTACATATAATGACACTAATAAAGATTATTATTACCCTTTACTTTAACCTTCCATAGGACTTAGAATTACGAGGAATGCTTTGCTGTTTTGCTACTTGTGACCAGAATCCCTACTCAAAAGTCCTATGTAACTGGCACCCCTGCAACCAGTACTAACTGTAAAATCCTTCCCACTGTCTAATAAATCCATGTTATACTTCCCAGTAAATACTCTGTATTACACTGGCGAGCTATGTACCTGGCTGCGAGGCAATGATCAGTACACAGTTGGGACTATATCGCACCACATTGGGAATGATTGTCCTGAACAGGTCCACATTGCTTTGTAATGCTTTCAGGTAGGACTCCTCTCCACTCCAGGTGTTTGCAGTGACAATCACCACCCTGGAACCTGCTGAACCTGAGAAATCTGGGGAAACAGAAGAGAACAGTTACCCTGTTTTTAAAATGCATTGATGGAATGTGGGCATCGCTGGCTACGCGAGCATTTGTTGCCCTTGGGTTTAAAATAAAGAGTAGGAGCCAGAAATAATGGGCAGTAATTCCTGCTCCAGGTGTCTGCTGTTGGGATGATGGAGCAGACTCTCAACAGTATTGCTATTGTTACAGAAGCTTCAACAATGAGAAACAAAGATCATCAACTAATGCTGCAAGTTATTTCCACTCAGATCCCACCAGTGCTACATTTGCTGCCTCTGCACAATTGGTATGTGTGGCATTTTATAATGTGCACTAGCCCCTCAAAATAACAAAAATTCCCAAAGAGGACTTCCGGGTGCGGCTATGCAGAGCTAGGTCGCATATTCGGTAGCTCCCGCTTGGAACAGACTTTTGGGCTCTTTACAGGGCCCCCACGGCATTTGTTTGACATTCCCCGGTGTGGCAAGAAGACTGCAGCATTCCCCTGACAGTGTCCCCCAGGAATGTTATGTCTTTTGGCTACCAGACCCGGCAGAAATAGTAAAAGATTTGGCTTTGGCTGCAGGTTTAGACAAAAGCCTCTTCCAGCATGCAGGCGGGGGAAGGGCAAGCTTAAAGCTGCAATCTGACTTGACTCTATCAAAGGTGAATTCTGGCAGCAGAGGGAACAACTGTGAAAAGATCTACCAAGGCCATTGAAGAAGCAGGGACGAGGCTTCCGGTGGCGGTCATGGAGGAGTAGGTCGCGCATTCGGCAGCTCCCGTCTGGAACTGACTCTCAGACCTTTTTCAGGAGTTTCCATAGACTTTTTAAACGGACCAGAAGTGTAACGGCCAAAGGAGCCGCACTGGAGCAACGGGAGAAGCGAGGGAAAGAAAACAAAATGGCGGCGGCCAGGAACAAAGGGGAGCTGCAGGAGTTCATCAAGCGCTGCTTCGAGGAGCAGCGCGAGGAGATGTGCAAGGAGATGTTGGCACCTATGCTTTCGGCAATTGAAGGACTCAGGATCACCCAGAAGGTCCACGAAGCTAAGATCCAGGAGGTACAGAAAAGAGTCAGTCAGAACGAGGACGAGCTCGTGGGCCTGGCGGTGAGAGTGGAGCAGAACGAGGCGCTACGTAAGAGGTGGGCGGGAAGACTCGAAGATCTGGAGAACAGGTCGAGGAGAAAGAATCCGCGAATCCTGGGTCTCCCTGAGGGAGTGGAGGGGGCTGATGCCGGGGCATACGCGAGCACGATGCTCGAGGCGATGATGGGCACGAAGGCCCCTTCGAGGCCGCTGGAGTTGGACGGGGCACATCGGGTGCTGGTGAAGAAGCCCCAGGCAAATGAGCCGCCAAGGGCGATGGTGGTGAGGTTCCACCGGTTCACGGACAGAGAGTGGGTCCTGAGATGGGCCAAGAAGGAGCGGAGCTGTAAGTGGGACAATGCAGAGATCTGAATATACCAGGACTGGAGCACGGAGGTTGCAAAGCGGAGAGCGGCTTTCAACCGGGCCAAAGCGGCATTGTACCGGAAAGAAGTGAAATTCGGAATGCTGCAGCCAGCGCGACTGTGGGTCACATACAAGGGCCAACACTATTACTACGAAACGCCTGAAGAGGCGTGGACCTTTGTACAAGCCGAAAAGTTGGACTCTAACTGAGGGTTTGTGAGGGTAGAGGGGATGTTTGAGGTTTGATGTGTGATGGTTGTTGTATATAGGGGGTCAATCACGCGCAGGAAATGTTACATGGGCTGGGGGAGAAAGACAAGGCCGCGACAGGAGCTGCGCCAGAGGGGGCGGAGCGGGCTTTGGAAAGCGCGGGGTGTTTTCCCGCGCGCGGGAAGAAAGGCGGGAAGGGGAATGAAGGAATGCATATGGATTGGGAGACTCCCACGCGGGGTGGTCAATGGGACAGCGGGGGAAGCCGGGGTCAGCAGGCGTCAGCTGACTTACGGGAGTGACATGGGGGAGCAAAAAAGCCGCCGGGGGGGGGGGGGGGGGGGGGAAAGAGGGGAAAAAGGGTTGCTGCTGCACTGGCCAAAAGGGAATGGGACACAGAAGAGGTGGTCGGGACGGGGATCCCCCCTCTGGGGGACTGGAGGGTGAGGGAGGCGTGGACACGGGACTGGCCAAGAAAAGGAGATGGCTAGTCGGTGGGGCGTGGGGGTGAGAGCCCCTCCAATCCGGCTGATAACGTGGAATGTGAGGGGCCTGAATGGGCCGGTGAAGAGGGCTCGAGTGTTCGCGCACTTAAAGGGACTGAAGGCGGACGTGGCAATGCTCCAAGAGACACACCTGAAGGTGGCGGACCAGGTCAGGCTAAGAAAGGGATGGGTAGGACAGGTATTCCACTCGGGACTGGACGCGAAGAAGAGGGGTGGCAATATTGGTGGGAAAGCGGGTGTCATTTGAGGCCAAGACTGTTGTAGCGGACAATGGAGGGCGATATGTAATGGTGAGCGGTAGGCTGCAAGGGATGTGGGTGGTGTTGGTTAACGTATACGCCCCGAACTGGGATGATGCAGGATTCATGAAGCACATGTTGGGGCGCATTCCGGACCTGGAGATAGGAGGCCTGATAATGGGAGCTGACTTCAATACAGTGTTGGATCCAGCACTAGACCGCTCCAAATCAAGGACTGGAAAGAGGCCGGCGGCGGCCAAGGTACTTAGGGGGTTTATGGATCAGATGGGGGGAGTGGACCCATGGCAGTTTGCAAGGCCGCAGGCCAGGGAATTTTCTTTCTTCTCCCATGTACACAAAGCCTACTCCCGGATAGATTTCTTTGTTCTGGGTAGGGCGCTCATCCCGAGGGTGGAGGGGACGGAGTATTCGGCTATAGCCGTTTCGGACCATGCCCCACACTGGGTGGAACTGGAGCTGGGAGAGGAGAGGGACCAACGCCCGTTGTGGCGGCTGGATGTGCGACTGCTGGCGGACGAGGTGGTGTGTGGGAAGGTGAGGGGGTGTATCGAAAGGTACTTGGAGGCCAACGACAACAGGGAGGTGCGGGTGGGAGGCGTTGAAGGTGGTGATCAGGGGAGAGCTAATTTTCATTAGGGCTCATAGGGAGAAGACAGAGGGTATGGAAAGGGAGAGGTTAGTGGGGGAGATTTTGAGAGTGGACAGGAGATACGCAGAGGTCCCGGAGGAAAGATTACGTGGGGAAAGACGACGGCTCCAGACGGAGTTTGACCTGTTGACCACAGGGAAGGCGGAGGCACAGTGGAGGAAAGCGCAGGGGGCGACCTACGAGTATGGGGAGAAGGCGAGTCGGATGCTGGCACACCAGCTCCGTAAGAGGATGGCAGCGAGGGAAGTAGGGGGAGTCAAAGATGGAAGGGGAGCCACGGTTCGGAGTGCGACGAAAATAAACGAGGTATTCAAGGCCTTTTATGAAGAGCTGTACAGATCCCAGCCCCCAGCGAGGGAAGAGGGGATGAGACGATTCCGAGATCAGCTGAGATTCCCGAGGGTGGAGGAGCAAGAGGTGGCTGGTTTGGGGGCACCAATTGGGTTGGAGGAGCTGAGCAAGGGTTTGGGGAGCATGCAGGCGGGGAAGGCCCCGGGACCGGACGGATTCCCGGTGGAGTTCTACAGGAAGTACGCAGACCTGTTGGCCCCGCTACTGGTGAGGACCTTTAATGAGGCAAGAGAGGAGGGGACCCTGCCCCCGACAATGTCGGAAGCGACAATTTCTTTGATCCTAAAGCGGGACAAGGACCCACTGCAATGTGGATCGTAGAGGCCGATCTCGCTCCTCAATGTGGATGCAAAGTTGCTGGCAAAAGTGCTGGCCACGAGGATCGAGGACTGTGTCCCGGGGGTAATCCACGAGGACCAGGCGGGATTTGTCAAGGGCAGGCAACTAAACACCAATGTGCGGCGGCTCTTAAACGTGATAATGATGCCATCGGAGGAGGGAGAGGCGGAGATAGTGGCAACTATGGACGCGGAGAAGGCCTTTGACCGAGTAGAGTGGGAGTACCTCTGGGAGGTGCTGCGCAGGTTTGGGTTCGGGGTAGGGTTTATCAATTGGGTTAAGCTCCTTTACAGAGCCCCGATGGCAAGTGTAGTGACGAACCGGCGGAGGTCGGAGTACTTTCGACTGTACCGAGGGACAAGGCAGGGGTGCCCCCTGTCCCCCCTGTTGTTCGCATTGGCGATCGAACCATTGGCCATGTCATTGAGGGAGTCTAATAAATGGAAGGGGGTGGTCCGAGGGGGAGAAGAGCATTGGGTGTCGCTATATGCGGATGACCTGTTGCTGTACGTGGCGGATCCAATGGAGGGGATGGTGGAGGTCATGCAGACTCTAAGGGAGTTTGGGGAGTTTTCGGGCTATAAGCTCAATGTAGGGAAGAGTGAGCTCTTTGTATTACAGGCGGGGGACCAAGAAAGAGGGATAGGGGACCTACCGCTGAGGAGGGCGGAGGGGAGCTTTCGGTATCTGGGGATCCAGATAGCCAGGAGTTGGGGGACCCTACATAAACTGAATCTGACGAGGTTGGTGGAGCAAATGGAGGAGGATTTCAAAAGATGGGACATATTACCGCTCTCGCTGGTGGGTAGAGTGCAGTCGGTCAAAATGGTGGTCCTTCCGAGGTTTCTGTTTGTGTTTCAGTGCCTTCCCATCGTGATCACTAAGGCCTTTTTTAAGAGAGTAGGCAGGAGTGTTATGGGGTTTGTGTGGGCGAATAAGACCCCGAGAGTAAGGAGAGGGTTCCTGGAACGCAGTAGGGACCGAGGAGGGTTGGCGCTGCCAAACCTGGGGAGCTACTACTGGGCAGCAAATGTGGCGATGATCTGCAAGTGGGTTATGGAGGGAGAGGGGGTGGCATGGAAGAGGATGGAGATGGCGTCCTGTAAAGGAACGAGCCTGGGGGCGTTGGTGACGGCACCGCTGCCGCTCTCGCCGACTAAGTATACCACGAGCCCGGTGGTGGCCGCAACGCTAAGGATCTGGGGCCAGTGGAGACGGCACTGGGGTGCAATGGGAGCATCGGTGTGGTCCCCGATCAGGGGTAACCACCGGTTTGTCCCGGGGAAGATGGACGGGGGGTTCCAGAGCTGGCATCGGGCGGGGATTGGAAGAATGGAGGACCACATCATCGACGGGACGTTTGCGAGCCTAGGGGCACTGGAGGAGAAGTTCGAGTTACCCCCGGGAAATGCCTTTAGATATATGCAGGTGAGGGCTTTTGTGAGGCGACAGGTGAGGGAATTCCCGTTGCTCCCGGCACAAGAAGTTCAAGATAGGGTGATCTCGGGTGTATGGGTCGGGGAGGGCAAGGTGTCGGAAATACACCAGGAGTTGAAAGAAGAGGGGGAAGCGCTGGTAGAAGAGTTGAAGGGTAAATGGGAGGAGGAGCTGGGGGAGGGGATCGAGGAAGGCCTGTGGGCTGATGCCCTAGGTAGGGTTAATTCCTCCTCCTCGTGTGCCAGGCTCAGCCGGATACAATTTAAGGTGGTCCACAGAGCGCACTTGACGGGGGCGAGGTTGAGTAGGTTCTTTGGGGTAGAGGACAGATGTGGAAGGTGCTCAGGGAGCCCGGCGAACCATGTCCATATGTTTTGGTCGTGCCCAGCACTGGAGGGGTTCTGGAGAGGAGTGGCGGGAGCAATATCTCAGGTGGGGAAAGTCCGGGTCAAGCCAAGCTGGGGGCTAGCAATATTTGGAGTAGCGGATGAACCGGGAGTGCAGGAGGCGAAAGAGGCCGGCATTCTGGCTTTTGCGTCCCTAGTAGCCCGGCGAAGGATCTTGCTAATGTGGAAGGAGGCGAAGCCCCCCAGCCTGGAGGCCTGGATAAATGATATGGCTGGGTTCATAAAGTTGGAGAGGATTAAGTTCGCCTTGAGAGGGTCTGCGCAAGGGTTTTACAGGCGGTGGCAACCGTTCCTAGACTACCTCGCGGAGCGTTAGAGGAAGGTCGGTCAGTAGCAGCAGCAACCTTGGGGGGGGGGGGGGGGTGTACACGTCCTGGGAGGGGAAGGGGGGTGGGGTGGGGGGGGGGAGAGGGGGGACTGCCTGGGAGGGTGGATGAGCAAGAGATAACATGAAGGGTTGGGGAAACTGGCACGTACGGGTGAGGGCCAGTGTACAAAGCTATGTAAATATATCATTTTGCCATGTATATATCTTGCTCTGCGCGATTTCTCGTTTTTTTTTTTTGTTACGGGGCGGGGGGGGGGGGGGGGGGGTTATTGTTTGTAAGGGAGAAAAATTGTGTTAAAAAACTTTCATAAATATATTTAAAAAATAAATAAAAAATTCCCAAAGATCAACTGCCATTGCCAATCTGTTTATTTTGAGGAATGTCATTGACGAATGTGATATAAAATAGTTAGTCCAAATATTAGTTACAGTAATGTGGATGTAGGCCAGTTTAATTCTAATGAGTTCACAAAGGACAAAGGAATTCAGAAAGCATGGCAAGGAAGGGGGGGGGGGGGTCTGGTGGAGGATGGGAAAAGGATGCTGGGTAACAAGAGGCCTAGTATTAAGGAATGCGAACTGAGCCAATCAGGATGTGTGGCCAGGTCAGGAGGGGTATAGGAATCTTGTATGTGAAACTTGAAGCCATTTGAATGTATTTGCAGAGATCTGTCTCCGACCTCATTCGTTTTTCGAGGGGTCCAGGAGACAGTTTCTGTGTTCTGTGTCTCTATGAAGTGAGTCAGACTTGCAACTTGGTTAAAAATAAATAATACTATACCTACAAATCCATCTCGAGTTTTATGGAGTCTGACGGGTAAAGAAATTAATATTGTCATTTGGTGCCGAAAACCCGGGATTTCTCCAGACGATCACCGATCAACTGCAAAATCAGAATTAGACTGATGTTGGACAAGGAAAGTGGAAATGGGCCAACAATGTGTGTAGCTGGAAAATGACCACACATTGGTTTTCCCCTCTTCTCGCGGTCTGATTGTCTGGTCACTCGCGGTTGGTACGGAAAGATCGTCTTGACGAAATCAAAGGTCAGTCTGGGGATTAGAAAATTAAACTGATGGGACATCGGTAAGATGGTTCAGTTTTACGAGTGTTTTTGATGAACTGATGGGACATCGGAAGGATGGTTCAGTTCCACGAGAGTGTTTTTAAAACTATAGTTTATTGAGCTAAAATTGTATCCTTGGACTGTAGTGGCGAGAAATGCAGTCTTGAGGACTAGTTAGAGATTATGGGGAATTGCTTGGATAAATTTCAAAACAAAGAACATCCATAGAACTGGATGCTGCATAGAAGATAGAACATTACAGCGCAGTACAAGCCCTTCGGCCCTCGATGTTGTGCCGACCTGTGAAACCACTCTAAAGCCCATCTATCTACACAATTCCCTTATCGTCCATATGCCTATCCAATGACCATTTGAATACCCTTAGTGTTGAGCCAGTAGTCTCTCAAAGGGTTAACAGCAGCTAAAGTTAAAGACTACAGACAGTGCTTCTCACATGGGCCTTGAGATAACAGCAGCAGCCTGAGGTGTAATCGGATACCTTCCTTTTGAGTCAGTGAAACTCCAACGAAGTTACGTTTTGAATTAATTAAAGGAAACCAGTGGATTTCTCCACCTCTTTGATAAAAGTTAATTATTTTAGCAAGCAATTGATTGAAATTGCCAGAATCTTAAGTTTGAATTACTTGAAATAATGTTTCTTTCATTTTATCTGTGAATTAATAGAAACTTAAAGAAACTCACTGACACCATTTTAAAAAGTGTAAATCTGGAGATGACAGTTGACTTTGCTCCAGTATAAATCACCGCAGCTAACTGCTCCCTCATTGATAGCAGCCAACATTTTTGTGAATGTAAAAAAAACTTGTTAAAAGAAAAATTGTTAAGATAAAGAATGAATTAAGTTGTAAAAGTTATACAAGTTTGTGTTAAGCAAATCGTAAATTCAGTTCTGAGTCGAGATCAGAACTAAGCTTGCAGTTTGCAGTAATTCAATTTGAATTTTCAAACATTTTAAGTTTTAAAAGAACACTGTTAAAACCTTTTAAATAATTTTGCCAAGTAGCAAAAATTGCCATTTGGTATAAATAGGCAAATAAATAAATAAAAAAAGAGCCAAAGTATGAAAGCTAAAAGGAGTTAATTGGATTATGGAGACAATATTGTCAAGGGGAGAGGGATAAGATCATGTTATTAAGTTGACAAAAAAATGCCCTTAAAATGGGGATTCCAATTAGTGAAGGGGGAACCAGAAAACTCTGGAGATCTTGAAAAAGAAGTGTGCATTCAAAAAAACGCGCAATAAAGAGAGGGTGGACTCGAGTAAAAAAACAATGGGCTACGTAGTTCAATGGCTGGCCTTGCATTGACAGAGACAGAGGATGAACTAGAGAATTGGACCGACTGCACTGGTAGCATTGTCTGCACTAATTAGAACCACCAGGGTATCATAATTTATATCCAGTCACTGCTCCCCAGATTCAAATCATGCCAGCCTCTCCAGTCCGTTCGGTTGATAGCTTGGGTCCTATTTCAGCACCTTCACCGTCTGTTAGAGAAGGGGAGCTCTGTTCAACAAGCCCAGTTAGCTATAGGACCCGATCTCGAACAAAGAGAGAGGCGCCTGATCCTATCCAGAAACAATTACGCATACCACCTAGATTCCTTAAGACCGATATAGTAGGACAGAAAAGTATGAGAACAAAGAAAGAGGATGGGAATGGTTCTGAGGAGCTGGAGTTCCCCCTGGTGGAAGGGAAGGACGTCGAAGTCTTTGAAGAGCCAGAGGAATCCGCTAAAGCGCCCCCTAGTGAGACTCTGAGACAGTTGCCGATTAGGAAAATACCTAACCCTGACGCTGCAACAGCAGGAGCCCAGCCCACGATAGACATTTATTTCCCATGGACACCCAGTGAGATGCTGGCTATTCTGGCTGCAATCCCAGACAGGAAGAAATCTCCTGCTGCTTTTGTGGACTGAGAACTACCATCTCAGTTTATCAAGCTGATTCAAGGGACCTCTGGGCCCTAGTCCAGCAGCTTTTAACCCCAGCAAAGTACCGCAATCATCTCAACCACTTGAATTATGCCAGCCACGCCGCACTTCAGCAAGCCCATGTCTTGGACGATGATAGACGGACACAAATCCTGAATGCGTTGAATGCCACATTTCAAAAGCCCATAAACATCTCTGCTATCTTCGACCTCAAACCTAAAAAGACTGAAGAGCCAGAGGAATTTCTGGATCGTTTTAATGAAATCGACCGTGGGCAGTCAGGCGACTTGCTGTATCAAAATGGTCAGAATTCCCCTCAATATTGTGCTATGTTAATGCATTGCCTACCACCTTCCGTGGCTACTGCCGTGAAATGAAATAACATGAATTGGACAGAGAACGACCCTTCCCAGATGGCCTGGGCAGTCAGATTTTATTGGAAGGAGGGTGTAGGCCAGGAAGGAGGCTCAGTGACTTCTGGTTGCGGCGATGACCAGCTAAGCTGCAAGTTTCGGCGGCTCCAGCTCGAACGGACCTTCGGGCTCTTTTAAGAGCTCCAACGGGGAATTTTTTTCGGGACGAAACCCGGTGTGGGGTGAGACAACAGGGAGTCCCCCCCAACGAAAAAGAAAAATATCGGCGGCGGCGGCCAGATCGTGAAGAATCCTCGAGGACAGGGGCAGAAGGAAAAAGGAGCAAGATGGCGTCGGAGAGAGCCAAGGCGACATGGGGGCCGGACCAAGACGAATTTTTGAGACGGTGTGTGGAGCTGCTTAAGAAGGAGGTGCTGGCCCCGATGCTACAAGCAATTGAGGGGCTTAAGGAGGCACAAAAGACCCAGGAGATGGAGCTCCGCGTGGTGGAGCAGAAGGTGACGGACAACGAAGACGAGATCCTGGGCCTGGCGGTCAAAACGCAGACGCACGAGGCGCTCCACAAAAAGTGCATTGAAAGGATTGAAATCCTAGAAAACAGATCACGGAGAAAGAACCTTCGGATCCTGGGTCTCCCCGAGGGAGTGGAAGGAGCGGACGGCGGGGCTTACGCGAGCACGATGCTACGCTCGCTCATGGGAGCTGAGGCCCCCGCGGGCCCCTTGGAACTGGAAGGGGCCCATCGGGTCCCTGCGAGGAGACCAAAGGCGGGAGAACCACCTAGGGCGACGATCGTGCGATTTCATCGCTTCAATGACAGAGAGATGGTTCTGAGATGGGCCAAAAAGGTACGAAGTAGTAGATGGGAGAATGCGGTGGTACGGGTGTACCAGGATTGGAGTGCGGAGGTGGCGAGAAGGAGGGCGAGTTTTAATCGAGCCAAGGAGGTGCTACACAAGAAGAAGGTGAAGTTCGGGATGTTGCAGCCGGCGCGACTGTGGGTCACGCACCAGGAGAGGCATCACTACTTCGAAACGGCGGAAGAAGCATGGACCTTCATTAAAAATGAGAAACTGGATCAGAACTGAGGGACTGATGTTGGAGGGGAAACGACAATGCTGATGTATATAGAGATGTAAATTGGGGAGGGGGGACACTAAGAAATGTGGGCGCCGGTGGGGGGGGGGGGGGGGGGAAGAAGAGACATAGGCGGGGGATGGGGAATGGGAGTGGGGTGGCAGAGGGAGCTGCGCCACGAGGGGCGGAACGGCTCTAGAAAACACGGGGTTTATTGTTCTTGTTCCCGCACCAGAAAGATGATGGCGGGAAGATAGGCGCAAGGTAGATGGGAGTTCCCCACATGGGGGGGTCAAGGAGAGAGCGGGAGAAGCCGGGGTCAGTTGAAGTCAGCTGACTTTCGGAAGCAATATGGGGGGAGTAATCATGCTAGATGGGGATCTAGCGGGGGGGGGGGGGGGGGGGGGAAAGAGAGGATAACTGGGTTGCTGCTGCAGAGATCGAAGAGGAACTGGTAAAAGAAAAGGTGGTCGGGGCGGGAATGCGCCGCCTGGGGAACGGGTGGGTGCGCGGAACCGGGACGTGGGACTGGCCTAGAGAGGGTGATGGCTAGTCGACAGGGGAGGGGGGCAGGTAGCCCCCCAGTTCGGCTGATCACGTGGAACGTGAGAGGCCTAAATGGGCCGATTAAAAGGGCCCGAGTGTTCGCGCACTTGAAAGGACTGAGGGCAGACGTGGCCATGCTTCAGGAGACGCACCTGAAGGTGGCGGACCAAGTTAGGTTAAGGAAAGGATGGGTGGGACAGGTGTTCCACTCAGGGCTGGATGCAAAGAACAGAGGGGTGGCCATACTGGTGGGGAAACGGGTGTCATTCGAAGCTAGGAACATTGTAGCAGACAGCGGAGGCAGATATGTGATGGTGAGTGGCAGACTGGAGGGAATGGAGGTCGTGTTGGTTAACGTATATGCCCCGAATTGGGATGATGCGGGATTTATGAAGCGGATGCTGGGACGTATCCCGGACCTGGAGGTAGGAAACCTGATCATGGGGGGGGACTTCAACACCGTGTTGGACCCAGGGTTAGATAGATCTAGATCTAGGACCGGAAAAAGGCCGGCAGCGGCCAAGGTGCTTAGGGGGTTTATGGACCAAATGCGGGGGGGGAAGTGGATCCGTGGCAATTTGTTAGGCCGATGGCCAAAGAGTTCTCCTTCTTCTCCCATGTTCACAAGGTGTACTCCCGGATAGATTTCTTTGTTTTGGGAAGGTAACTGATCTCGAGGGTGGAAGGAACTGAGTACTCAGCCATAGCTGTTTCAGATCATGCCCCACACTGGGTGGACCTGGAACTAGGAGAGGAGAGGGAGCAGCGTTCACTCTGGCGACTGGATGTGGGATTACTGGCGGATGAGGGAGCCTGCGTAAGGGTGCGGGGATGTATCGAAAGGTACCTGGAGGCCAATGACGACGGGGAGGTCCGAGTGGGAGTAGTATGGGAAGCACTAAAGGCGGTGGTCAGAGGAGAGCTGATCTCCATCAGGGCCCACAAGGGGAAAATAGAGGCCAAGGAAAGGGAAAGACTACTGGGGGAGATTTTGAGGGTAGATAAAGAATACGCGGAGGCCCCTGATGAAGGACTATACAGGGAGAGGTGACGACTCCAGACGGAGTTCGACCTGTTGACCACAAGGAGGGCGGAGGCACAGGGGATGAGATATGAATATGGGGAAAAGGCGAGTCGCCTGTTGGCCCATCAGCTGCGAAAGAGGACAGCGGCGAGGGAGATAGGGGGAATTAGGGATGAAATGGGAGCTACGGTGCGGAGAGCAGGGAAGATAAACGAGGGGTTTAAGACCTTTTACGAGAGACTATATAGGTCCCAACCCCCGGAGGGAAAAGAGGAGATGCGGCAGTTTTTGGACCAATTAAGGTTCCCGAGGGTGGAGGAGCAGGAGGTGGAAGGCCTGGGGGCACCGATTGGGGTGGACGAGGTTACCAAGGGGCTGGGGAACATGCAGGCAGGGAAGGCCCCGGGACCAGATGGGTTCCCGGTGGAATTTTATAGAAAATATGTGGACTTGTTGGCCCCGCTGCTGGTAAGGACATTTAACGAGGCCAGAGAAGGGGGGATCCTACCCCCGGCAATGTCGGAGGCGACGATATCGCTAATCTTGAAGCGGGATAAAGATCCGCTGCAGTGCGGGTCCTATAGGCCTATCTCACTGCTAAATGTGGACGCCAAGTTGCTAGCAAAGGTGCTGGCAACGAGGATAGAGGATTGTGTCCCGGGGGTGGTGCACGAAGACCAGACAGGGTTCGTAAAGGGGAGACAACTAAATGTCAACGTGCGATGGCTATTAGGGGTGATAATGATGCCCCCAGCAGAGGGGGAAGCAGAGATAGTGGCGGCAATGGATGCAGAGAAGGCATTTGATAGAGTGGAGTGGGAGTATCTATGGGAGGTGCTGAGGAGGTTCGGGTTCGGGGACGGGTTTGTCAGCTGGGTTAAACTCCTCTATGGGGCCCCAACGGCAAGTGTGGTCACAGGTCGGCAAAGGTCGGAGTATTTTCGACTACACAGGGGAACAAGACAGGGATGCCCGTTGTCCCCATTACTGTTCGCGTTGGCAATTGAACCACTGGTCATAGCGCTGAGACTCTCCAGAAAATGGAGAGGGGTGATTAGAGGGGGAGAGGAACACCGAGTGTCACTCTACGCGGATGACCTACTGCTGTAGGTGACGGACCCAGTGGGGGGGGATGACAGAGGTCATGCAGATATTGAGGGAGTTTGGAGATTTCTCGGGATATAGGCTTAACATGGGAAAGAGTGAGCTTTTTGTGATACACCCTGGGGACCAGAGTAGAGGGACAGATGGCCTACCGCTAAGGAGAGTGGAAAGAAACTTCCGAAACCTGGGGATTCAGATAGCCAGGAGCTGGGGAACCTTACACAGACTCAATCTGACACGGCTGGTGGAACAAATGGAAGAGGATTTCAAAAGGTGGGACATGCAGCCGCTGTCACTGGTGGGCAGAGTGCAGGCAATAAAGATGATGGTCCTCCCGAGGTTCCTATTTGTGTTCCAATGTCTCCCTATACTGATCACTAAGGCCTTCTTTAAAAAAATAGATAGGAGCATCACGAGCTTCGTGTGGGCAGGGAAGGCCCCGAGGATAAGGAGGGGGTTCCTACAATGTAGCAGAGACAGTGGGGGACTGGCGTTGCCGAATTTGGGCGACTACTACTGTGCCGCCAACGTGGCGATGATTCGTAAATGGATGATAGAGGGAGAGGGAGCGGCATGGAAAAGGTTGGAGATGAAGTCCTGCAAAGGGACGAGTTTAAAAGCGCTGGTGACGGCGCCACGACCGCTCTCCCCAAAAAAACTTGCCACGAACCCAGTGGTGGCGGCAACATTAAGTATCTGGGGGCAATGGAGGCAACAGAGGGGTGTGCTGGGAGCCTCGGTGTGGTCCCCGATCAGGAACAACCATAGGTTTGCCCCAGGGAGGCTGGACGGAGGATTCCAGAGCTGGCACCGGGTAGGAATCAGGAGAGTGGGAGATTTACTTATAGACGGGACGTTTGCGAGCTTGGGAGCGCTTGAGGAAAAGTATGAGCTGCCCCGGGGAAATTTCTTTAGATATATGCAGGTGAGAGCGTTCACGAAACAACTGGCGAGGGAATTTCCACTGCTCCCGACACAATGGATCCAGGACAGGGTGCTTTCGGGGGTGTGGGTCGGGGAGGGCAAAGTGTCAGAGATATACCGGGAGATGAGAGAAGAGGGGGAGGAGTTGGTGGGCGAACTGAAGGGAAAATGGGAAGAAGAGCTCGGGGAGGAGATTGAGGAGGGTTTGTGGGCTGATGCCCTAAGCGGGGTAAATTCCTCTTCCTCGTGTGCCAGGCTTAGCCTGATCCAATTTAAGGTGCTGCATAGAGCACACATAACGGGAGCAAGGTTGAGCAGGTTCTTCGGAGTGGAGGACAAGTGTGGGAGGTGCGGGGGAAGCCCGGCGAACCACACACATATGTTTTGGTTGTGTCCGGCACTGGAGGGGTATTGGAGGGGAGTGACGGGAGTGATCTCGAAGGTGGTGAAGGTCCGGGTTAAGCCAGGCTGGGGGTTAGCTATATTTGGAGTAGCGGATGAGCCGGGAGTGCAGGAGGCGAAAGAGGCCGATGTCATGGCCTTTGCATCCCTAGTAGCCCGGCGTAGGATTTTACTCATGTGGAAGGAAGCGAAACCCCCCGGACTGGAGGCCTGGATAAACGATATGGCGGGGTTCATAAAACTAGAGCAGATGAAGTTTGCGCTGAGAGGATCGGCTCAAGGGTTCACCAGACGGTGGCAACCGTTCCTCGACTACCTAGCGGAACGTTAGAGGGAAGATAGATGGCCAGCAGCAGCAACCCAGGGGGTGGGAGGGGGGGGGGGGGGGGGGGGAGAGGGAGGGGGGGTAAATTGTTTGGGTTTGTGGAGGGGGAGAGGGGGCGGGGGGGGGGGGGGAGTATTACTTTGTGTTATTTGGTTAGTTTACCATGTTAGTTAAACAATGTTATATTGCAGTTATCATGTTAGCTTTATTTCTTTTCTTGATTTGTAAGGGAAAAAATTGTGTTTGAAAACTTTAATAAAATATATTTTTAAAAAAAGGAAGGAGGCTCAGTTACAAAGATTAAGACTGAGTATGTAATGAAAAAGGATGATCTGAGACCCCAACCAGCGGCAGATATAGAGGGAGCAATGCATGTTTTAATTGTGGCCGTACAGATCACTGGCATCAGGAATGCCCCTTTAAAAGACGGGCAGCAGAAGGAGACTACCCGACCCAAAAGGAGGGGGTACCCACCAAGGGGAGGACAGACGAGGTACATCAACTTCTCTCAGGCAAACCCTTTCCCGTTTCCCAACACAAGATTGACTAGCTAATTTAGTCATAAGGACTCTCCAATCAGACAGGGAACCTATTATCTCTCTGCCGACAGGAGATCAACATTACCCATTTGTAATCGACACTGGAGCAGCTACGTCTTCGGTGCAATCAGAACTTCGACTACCACTATCCGACCACACCCAGCATTTGTTGGGGTTCCAAGGACAGGTGTGTGAGTATCCTATTTCTGAACCTGTGACAGTCACTTATGAGAATAAGTCTACAGATCATCAGTTTGTGATGACTACTGGGGATTGGACTGTAACTTGTTGGCCCGAGATTTACTGTGTATATTCCAGCTGCAGCTAGAGTGCGGAGACGAAGGGGTAACGGTTCAATCATGGAGGATGACAAAACAGTGCTATATTTCTATTACACCCCAGTGGTGGACGTTAGACATTGAACATTCACTGTACAATGTTACCCTGGCCTATGACAGAACCGGACAAAACAGGGAGTTGGAGGACAAATACCGGCCGTTAATTGGGACCAAATGGCCAGTCAAGATTACAGCCACAGTAATGGGAAAAGAAGGTTCAGCCGATTTTGTTACAATACCACCACATTTATGGCCACAGTCAGCTTCTGTAGGCCCTCACATTACAAGTCAGGTCCACGACCAGTACCATGCCAAGGATCTGGGGCCTATGGTAAAGAGGGTAGTGGATCATTCAGATCCAACAGAGTACTCACTTAAAGTCATGCCAGACGGCACTGCCATAAAATATTTTGAGGTCCCTGAAATGATTAACAGTCGACTTCAGCCAACCCACAGCTCTGGAAGAATAGGGGATTCCTTACCTCGGCTGGCACGGAAATATCCCACCGGGGTTTAGTTAATGACCTACTGCAGGCCCTCCTTATGCCCGCGCAGATTTCCGTCATTAAATGCGCTGCCCATACAAATGGTAAGACCCCAGTTGACGTTGGTAATGAACGAGCAGATTGTACAGCTCGGACAGCCGCACAAATTCAGCAAGTGATGGTGCCTAAAATGTTAAGTCAGACTAAACGATCTACTAAAAATATGTCTGCTTCTGACAAGCCAATGCCAACCATCCAAGACGTCATAAGGTTACAGGAGGACGCTCCTGAGAGTGATAAACAAATGTGGAAACGGTTAGGTTGTATATATGATTTGGTTTCCTCTTTATGGACCATGCCAGCACATCAGACTTGTATGTCTGAGGTACTGCTTTATGGGTCATCGAATGTGTACACTTTGCAACTCATTATGGGGCTCGGGGAACTAGTGATTTGTTGCTGGACACTTGGTGACACCCTAAAATGCAGGGGTTGGCCCAGAGTATCAGTAATCGGTGTTTGATTTGTCAGCAATATAACACCGGCAAAGGTATCCCTTGTGGTATGGGGCAAACCCCGTTGCCCAATGGTCCCTTTGAGACGCTCCAAATGGATTACATCGAGTTAGAAAGGTGTCAATGTTATAAATATGTTTTGGTCATTGTGGATGTGTTCAGCAGATGGGTCGAGGTGTATCAGACTACTGATAATAAAGCTGCTACTGTGGTTAAAGTTCTGATGCGGGAGCTCATTCCCCGGTACGGCATACCAGCTCAGTTGAGTTCTGATAACGGGCCTCATTTTCTTGGACAGATTAACCTGCCTCCCTTTCCCAGCACTGTATTTCAGGTGTGAAGCATGATGGGGTGGCTACGCACCGCCTGTGTAATCTTCGGCCTCACCTCGCTTGGAGTGACATCGGCGACGGACATGGAAAAGGGAAATATCATCTACATCTGTAACCCCAAACAAACTACAAGGACATTTCATTTATGCAGAGGTGACGTTCTTCGCTGCCCCCATATACGAGGGCATGGTATCGACTTATGGAAGGTCATCAGGTTAACGGACAATGCAGGACTCATGAAGCAATTGCACCAGTCCCGGCGATAGGAAGGGAACATTACATGGACATTGCCTTGTTTTTGGAGTACATGTAAATTTGATTTTGGATGTGTTAAGATTGGTGCCATAAAGGTAACATCAGGCCGTCAGGAGAGCGTAGGAAGAGGTTGTGAGAGAGAGAGGGGGACTAGAGAGAGGACGGGGCGTGTAAGGAGGGGAGTACAACTAGAACGTAGGTTATCAGGAGATACACTTAATTCATTTACGACCCAGACTGAGGAAAACCCAGATAGTATGAATCTCTTCTACCAGATTTACCACCGCTTGTATGGCCAGGGACGGGTTGTCTGCTACCCGAACCCCGCAGCGGTGTCTAGGTTATTTTCTGTTTCACTGCTTTGGGGTACTCCCCAAACGGTGGTTCATTGTCAGCATTCCGAGCCACTGCACGAGCAAGTCACTCTTCCTTACGATCCGGGTTCAGCACCACCGGCTATTTGCCTTCCCCTTCCTCGGGAAAATTCCCACTCACAGTATGATAGGCTGCAACGGTGGAGGGCATACATACCTAGCCACTTCACGCCCAATGGAGACTCCCGGTCGTACGAGAATTGTTTCAGCAGTGACGGGTACGGCTGTTTGCTGGTAGAGGTGGAAATGAATATAACATGTCTGTTCCCCACCTATACGGACAGCAGAGGTGTCATATCACTCAGGCGTCTGGCCACTGCGTCTGTTACAACACCACCTGCGTTCCATTGAACGTCGGCCTCCAGCTCCTTGGTGGATGGGCGAATGTCTCTCACATCACTGTTGGGACTAGGGCTTTCCGCATTGCTGGGAGGCCCGAATGGGCGTTCCAAAGCTGGATAAACTGGGCTACTGGGGGATCCCTATGCAACCGATATACTGATTGTGATGCTAGCCTTTACACAGAGCAAGGATACTATAATGGCACAGCGACCAATGTTTTGCCACCCCCATTTCCCCACCAAATTGCTATCGGGACTCTAGTCCCTACCACAGTCCCCTGCCCCTCGGCGTGGATGCTGCATACTCAGTTAACCCGCCGGGCAGTCTCAGCGGAATTCTGCGAGAACTGGAAAAAACCTCAGGTTCTCGCACCCAACCGGGGCCACTCAGCTGGATGGGGAATTCTGAGCGCCTTGACACTGGGAGGTGTGGGGGGTTCCTTGACGGTTAGCGATAGGAATTATTTTATTTGTGGCCTTACCATCCTGGGAAACGAAACCTTGGGAGCGCTCAGGGCAATAACTAAGGAATTGTCTCAGCTGCGGTTGTTTGCCATGCAGAACCGGTATGCTCTTGACTATCTTCTGGCCCATGAGGGTGGGGTATGCGCCATAGTGCAGGGCAAGTGTACTATGGGAGTTCAAGACCTAACCGCTAACATCACTAAATTTATGGATCGCATACGGGATCACCTGGACGGTATGCAGGACCCTGGCACTTGGGGTAACTGGGGATTCGGAGGTTGGAAGGACTGGTTGATAAATATGGCCATGTATTTAGGAGTGGCACTCGGCTGCATCTTTGTGGGCCTGGCCATCGTTAAATGAGTCATGGGTAAAATGCAGGGTGCACTGGAACGGATAGACGCCCCTAGAATCTTGGCTGTTAGGATCCACGAGGGTGCAGCGGATGACGGGGTGCTGCACCAGGAATTGGAAATGCAGCGACGAATCTTCTCAGATGAGGGGCCATAGCTACGGGTTGGACAGATAGGTTATCATGAAATGATAAAAAGAGGGAATGACGAATGTGACATAAAATAGTTAGTTCAAATATTAGTTACAGTAATGTAGATGTAGGCCAGTTTAATTCTAGTGAGTTCACAAAGGGCAAAGCACAAAGGAATTCAGAAAGTATGGCAAGGAAGGGGGGAGGGGTGTCTGGTGGAGGATGGGAAAAGGATGCTGGGTAACAAGAGGCCCAGGGTTAAGGAATGCGAAGTGAGCCAATCAGGATGTATGGCCAGGTCAGGAGGGGTATAGGAATCTTGTATGTGAAACTTGATGCCATTTGAATGTATTTGCAGAGATCTCTTTGTCTCCGACCTCATTCGTTTTCCGAGGGGTCCAGGAGACGGTTTCTGTGTTCTGTGTCTCTATGAAGCGAGTCAGACTTGCAAGTTGGTTAAAAATAATACTATACCTACAAATCCATCTCGAGTTCTATTGAGGCCAGACTGACAGGTAAAGAAATTAATATCATGAGAATGTCACTTAAAGAAATGTTTGGAAGCTCATGTTACTGCAGAGATGTCAGAGTGTGGGTGGAGCTGAGCTCTGGCTCTGTCTTTTAGTTTCACTTTGAGAAAAGCTGGGGTGTGTCTGTTTTTTTGGTTTAATTTTCAGTGTTGGAGCTGAAGCCAGACAAAACAGGTGTACTGCTGTTCTCTCTGCCATGAAAAGACTATCTCTTGATCATTTGGTGAATTCAGAATTATAAATGTTCTCAGTAGTGAATGTAAACCTGATGTGCTTCTGTTAAAAGGTGTTTCTTTTGTCTTCTGGATGTTGTTTGGGAATTTATTAAGGATTGCTTAGTGTTGTATTCTTTGGGGGTTGTATTTGAATTAATGGTTGCTAAGATGTTGATTGTATGTTTTAAAAAGGTTAACTTGAGTTCATAGAATAAACATTGTTTTGCTTTAAAAAAATACTTTTCCGTTTCTGCTGTACCACACCTGTAGATTGGGCCGTGTGCTCCCCATACCACAATCTATTAAAAGTTGTGGGTCAGGTGAACTCCATGATACACTTTGGGGTTCTCTAAACCCTGGCCCATAACAGGAGGCTAGGTTAGATCATGGAAAGGATCATTATATGAGTTTCTGCATAACCAGTTCTCACCCCCACCATACCTGTGAGATCTGCACACGTGATATTTTGTTTCCAAGACCCGCTTTAAAGTAAGAATAAACCTCAGCTTGTTGGACCTTGTTTGAGGAGAATATAGGACTGCTTCATTTTGATAAAAAAACAGTTGAAGCTTTTCTGCTGGATTCCCTGATCAGCTGACACAAACCTTTACCGATTTCAACTCTGGGCAGACTGAAGATCTCCAAGTCCACGATCCCACTCTTCGTGGTATTTTCTGAGGTTGGGATGAACACCAATTTTTCTACAACATCCTAGTGAGAGATGCACAAAGAAAACAAGGATCTGCATGATTTTATTCTTCCAATATTCTTGCCTCCTCCCACTGGATTGGACACAACATTTGTGTTGGTAACTTTCCAATATTCTTCACTTCCAAGTGAGGTTTCAGCAGGCCATTTGGCTATGGTCTTTCAGCTGAGCCTGATGTAGTCTTATGCATCCAACCTGCCAGGTAGTCTTATGCATCCAACCTGCCAGGGTGAAACTTGAGTTTATTTCATACATTTGGATTGACAGCTCTCTGCCTCAAAGTTACAATGCCATTGCTTCAGGTCCATCATAGAGTAATTTATTGAGACATAAAAATTATGAAGGGGTTGGATAGGAAAAAGGGTTTCCACTTCAGGGGAAATCCAAAAGGGGCAGCACGGTAGCATTGTGGATAGCACAATTGCTTCACAGCTCCAGGGTCCCAGGTTCGATTCCGGCTTGAGTCACTGTCTGTGCGTGGGTTTCCTCCGGGTGCTCCGGTTTCCTCCCACAGTCCAAAGATGTGCAGGTTAGGTGGATTGGCTATGATAAATTGCCCTTAGTGTCCAAAAGTGCCCTTAGTGTTGGGTGGGGTTACTGGGTTATGGGGATAGGGTGGAGGTGTCGACCTTGGGTAGGGTGCTCTTTCCAAGAGCCGGTGCAGACTCGATGGGCCGAATGGCCTCCTTCTGCACTGCAAATTCTATGAAATTCTATGAAAACTACAGACCATAGGAATAAGAAAATCGCCAATAAATGCAATACGGAATTCAGGAGAAATCTCTTTACTGAGAGTGGATTAGAAAGTGGAATGTGCGACCACATAATGTAATTGAGGAAAATAGTGTAGATACAATTAAGGGAAGGCTAGGTAAAAACATGAGGGAGAAAGGAATACGTATGGCGTTAAGTCAACACAAGTGCTGGAGGCTCATGTGGAACATAAACCATGGTGTGGATTTGTTGAGCCATTTCAAAATGATATATAACTATGCTTCAAAGGCCGTTTTATATTTTGCTGCTTTAGAATTACCTTAAGATTTTAACCACAAAAAGCTGACATAAGACCAATTTTACAACTGGTGTTTCAAATTGCTGCCAGTTTGGACAATTAATTAATTTAATAAAAATATGGAATACGTCAGAGTAATGTCCTAGGCCCAACCATCTTCAGCTGTTTCATCAATGACCTTCCCTCCACCATAAGGCTAGAAGTAGGGATGTTAACAAATGGCTGCACAATGTTCAGCACCATTCGTGACTCCTCAGATATTGAAACAATCAATGTCTATATGAAGCAAAACCTGAACCACGTTCAGGCTTGGGATGATGAGTGGCAAGTAACAAGTACAATGGGACTTCTGGGTGCGGCGATGACCAGCTAAGTCGCACGTTTCGGCAGCTCCCGGTGGAACGGACTTTTGGGCTCTTAATAGGAGCCCCAATGGCAATTTTAACGGCTAAAAACACTGTGCAGTAAACCAGAAGGGAATCCCCCCTGAACACGGATGGAAAAAGGAGAGGAAAGTGGCCGGATTGCGGTGGATCCTCTAGAGCAGCGGCCAGGAAGGCAGGCACAAAGCAAGATGGCGTCGGAAGGTGGCAGTTTAATATGGGGCCCTGAACAACACGAGTTCTTGAAGCGCTGCGTGGAAGAACTTAAAAAGGAGATGAAGAAAGAGCTGTTGGCCCCAATATTACAGGCGATTGAAGGGCTAAAGGAGGAACAAAAGACCCAGGAGCGGGAGCTTCGGGTCGTGAAGGCAAAGGCTGCCGAGAACGAGGACGATATACAGGGCCTGGTGGTGAAGACGGAGATGCACGAGGCACAACACAAAAGGTGTGTGGAAAGGCTGGAGGTGCTGGAGAATAATGCGAGGAGGAAGAATTTAAGGATTCTTGGTCTTCCTGAAGGTGTGGAGGGGGCGGACGTCGGGGCATATGTGAGCACGATGCTGCACTCGTTAATGGGATCGGAGGCCCCGACGGGCCCATTGGAGGTTGAGGGAGCATACCGAGTGATGGCGCGAGGACCGAGAGCTGGAGAAAATCCTTGAGCCATAGTGGTGAGATTTCTCCGATATAAGGACAGAGAGATGGTCCTCAGATGGGCAAAGAAAACCCGGAGCAGTAGGTGGGAGAACGCGGTGATCCGCGTATATCAAGATTGGAGTGCGGAGGTGGCGAGAAGGAGGGCGAGCTTTAATCGGGCCAAGGCGGTGCTGCACAAAAGGAAGGTTAAATTTGGAATGCTGCAGCCGGCAAGACTGTGGGTCACATATCAAGGGAAACACCACTACTTTGTAACGGCAGAAGAGGCGTGGACATTTATTGTCGAGGAGAAACTGGAATAAGCGGGCTAGAAAAAGAACGTTTGGGACAAAGTGGTGGGGTGATTACGTGGGGTGAAGGGGGGGGGAAATGGGGGAAGAGATGATTTCCCAAGTTGTTAATCCTGCAACCCTGTAACTTTTCTCTCTTCCCCATGTCGTGGGGGAGGGGGGGGGGGGGGGGAGAGGGAGGATGGGGAGCTGGGGGCGCCGGCCATTGGGGGCGGGGCCAAATGGAAAGCGCGGGCTTTGTTCCCGCGCTATGGTAATCATGGCGGGAACAGGGAAGCAGAAAGGAGGGGGCCTCGCACAGTGGGGGCCTAGGTCACGGGGGGAAGCCGAGGTCGGCCACAGTTTGCTGACTTCTGGGAGCAACATGGGGGTGCAATTACGCTAGAAAGGGATCTAGCGGGGGAGGGGGTTAACTGGGTTGCTGCTGCTGCTGGGGAGAAGGGGGAGCTGGTATGGGGTGGGGTAGTCGGGGCGGGAGGGCGCCGTTGGGGGGAGATACGGCTACGTGGGAACCGGGAGAGGAGCTGGATTGAAAAAGGAGATAGATGGCTAGTCGACAAGGGAGGGGGGGGTAAAGAGCCCCCCAACCCGGCTGATCACGTGGAATGTGAGAGGGCTGAACGGGCCGATTAAGAGGGCACGGGTACTTGCACACCTAAAAAAACTTAAGGCAGATGTGGTTATGCTGCAGGAGACGTATCTGAAACTGATAGACCAGGTCAGACTTCGCAAAGGATGGGTGGGGCAGGTGTTTCATTCGGGGCTAGACGCAAAAAACAGGGGGGTGGCTATATTAGTGGGGAAGCGGGTAATGTTTGAGGCAAAGACCATAGTGGCGGCAGATACGTGATGGTGAGTGGCAGATTGCAAAGGGAGGCGGTGGTTTTAGTGAACGTATATGCCCTGAACTGGGATGATGCCAATTTTATGAGGCGTATGTTGGGACGCATCCCGGCTCTAGAGAAAGTTGGTAATGGGTGGAGATTTTAATACGGTGCTGGACCCAGGGCTGGACAGATCGAGGTCCAGGACCGGAAGGAGGCTGGCTGCAGCTAGGGTGCTCAAGGACTTTATGGAGCAGATGGGAGGAGTAGACCCCTGGAGATTTAGTAGACCCAGGAGTAAGGAGTTTTCGTTTTTCTCCTATGTCCACAAAGTCTATTCACGGATAGAATTTTTTGTTTTGGGAAGGGCACTGATCCCGAAGGTGACGGGGACGGAGTACACGGCTATAGCTATTTCGGACCACGCTCCACATTGGGTGGACCTGGAGATAGGGGAGGAAAAAGAACAGCACCCACCCTGGAGAATGGACATGGGATTATTGGCAGATGAGGGGGTGTGTTTAAGGGTGAGGGGGTGTATTGAAAGGTACTTGGAACTCAATGACAATGGGGAGGTTCAGGTGGGAGTGGTCTGGGAGGCGTTGAAGGCTGTGGTTAGAGGGGAGCTGATATCTATCAGGGCACATAAAGGAAAGCAGGAGGGTAGGGAAAGGGAGCGGTTGTTGAAAGAACTTTTGAGGGTGGACAGACAATATGCGGAGGCACCGGAGGAGGGACTGTACAGGGAAAGGCAAAGGCTACATGTAGAATTTGACTTGTTGACTACGGGTAATGCAGAGGCACAATGGAGGAAGGTACAGGGTGTACAGTACGAATATGGGGAGAAGGCGAGCAGGTTGCTGGCCCACCAACTGAGGAAAAGGGGAGCAGCGAGGGAGATAGGGGGTGTGAGAGATGAGGAGGGAGAGATGGAGCGGGGAGCGGAGAGAGTGAATGGAGTGTTCAAGGCATTTTATGAAAGATTATATGAAGCTCAGCCCCCGGATGGGAAGGAGAGAATTATGTGCTTTCTGGATCAGCTGGAATTTCCTAAGGTGGAGGAGCAGGAGAGGGCGGGACTGGGAGCACAGATTGAGACGGAGGAAGTAGTGAAAGGGATTGGAAGTATGCAGGCGGGAAAGGCCCCGGGACCAGACGGATTCCCAGTTGAATTCTATAAGAAATATTTGGACTTGCTCGCCCCACTACTGATGAGAACCTTTAATGAGGCGAGGGAAAGGGGGCAGCTGCCCCCCACTATGTCAGAGGCAACGATATCGCTCCTCCTAAAGAAGGAAAAAGACCCGCTGCACTGCGGGTCCTATAGGCCCATTTCCCTCCTGAATGTGGATGCTAAGATTCTGGCCAAGGTAATGGCAACGAGGATAGAGGATTGTGTCCCGGGGGTGGTTCATGAGGACCAAACTGGGTTTGTGAAGGGGAGACAGCTAAATACAAATATACGGAGGCTGCTAGGGGTAATGATGATGCCCCCACCAGAGGGGGAAGCGGAGATAGTGGTGGCGATGGATGCCGAGAAAGCATTTGATAGAGTGGAGTGGGATTATTTGTGGGAGGTGCTGAGGAGATTTGGCTTTGGAGATGGGTATATCAGATGGGTACAGTTGCTGTATAGGACCCCGATGGCGAGCGTGGTCACGAATGGACGGGGGTCTGATTATTTTCGGCTCCATAGAGGGACGAGGCAGGGATGTCCTCTGTCCCCGTTATTGTTTGTATTGGCGATTGAGCCCCTGGCCATAGCATTGAGGGGTTCCAGGAAGTGGAGGGGAGTACTCAGGGGAGGAGAAGAACACCGGGTATCTCTGTATGCGGATGATTTGTTGTTGTATGTGGCGGACCCGGCGGAGGGGATGCCAGAGATAATGCGGATACTTGGAGTTTGGGGATTTTTCAGGGTATAAATTGAACATGGGGAAAAGTGAGTTGTTCGTGGTGCATCCAGGGGAGCAGAGCAGGGAAATAGAGGATTTACCGTTGAGGAAGGTAACAAGGGACTTCCGGTACTTGGGGATCCAGATAGCCAAGAATTGGGGTACATTACATAGGCTTAATTTAACGCGGTTGGTGGAACAGATGGAGGAGGACTTTAAGAGATGGGACATGGTGTCCCTGTCACTGGCAGGTAGGGTGCAGGCGGTTAAAATGGTGGTCCTCCCGAGATTCCTTTTTGTGTTTCAGTGCCTCCCGGTGGTGGTCACGAAGGCTTTTTTTCAAGAGAATCAAGAAGAGTATTATGAGTTTTGTGTGGGCCGGGAAGACCCCGAGAGTGAGGAGGGGATTTTTGCAGCGTAGTAGGGACAGGGGGGGGGGGTTGGCACTACCGAGCCTAAACGACTATTACTGGGCCGCCAATGTTTCAATGGTGTGTAAGTGGATGGGAGAGGGGGAGGGAGTGGCGTGGAAGAGATTGGAGAGGGTGTCCTGCAGGGGGACTAGCCTACAAGCAATGGTGACGGCACCGTTGCCGTTCTCACCGAAGAAATACGCCACAAGCCCGGTGGTGGTGGCTACATTGAAAATTTGGGGGCAGTGGAGACGGCATAGGGGAAAGACGGGAGCCTCGGTGCGGTCCCCGATAAGAAATAACCATAGGTTTGTTCCGGGGAGAATGGATGGGGGATTTGGAGCATGGCAAAGAGCTGGGGTAGTACAATTGAGAGATCTGTTCGTAGATGGGACGTTTGCAAGTCTGATTGCGCTGACGGAAAAATATGGGTTGCCCCAAGGGAATGCATTTCGATATATGCAACTGAGGGCTTTCGCGAGGCAACAGGTGAGGGAATTCCCGCAGCTCCCGACGCAGGAGGTGCGGGATAGAGTGATCTCAGAGACATGGGTGGGGGATGGTAAGGTGTCGGACATATATAGGGAAATGAGGGACGAGGGAGTGATCATGGTAGATGAGCTGAAAGGGAAATGGGAAGAGGAGCTGGGGGAGGAGATTGAGGAGGGGCTGTGGGCTGATGCCCTACGTAGGGTAAACTCATCGTCCTCGTGTGCCAGGTTAAGCCTGATACAATTCAAGGTTCTACACAGGGCGCATATGACTGGAGCACGGCTCAGTAAATTTTTTGGGGTAGAGGATAGGTGTGGGAGATGCTCGAGAAGCCCAGCGAATCACACCCACATGTTCTGGTCATGCCCGGCACTACAGGGGTTCTGGGTGGGGGTGGCAAAGGTGCTTTCGAAGGTGGTGGGGGTCCGGGTCGAACCAAGCTGGGGGTTGGCTATATTCGGGGTTGCAGAAGAGCCGGGAGTGCAGGAGGCGAGAGAGGCTGATGTTCTGGCCTTTGCGTCCCTAGTAGCCCGGCGCAGGATATTGTTAATGTGGAAGGAAGCCAAACCCCTGGGTGTGGAGACCTGGATAAACGACATGGCAGGGTTTATAAAGTTACAACGGATCAAGTTCGTATTAAGGGGTTCGGCTCAAGGGTTCACCAGGCGGTGGCAACCGTTCGTCGACTACCTCACATAAAGATAGAGGGAATGGAAAAGAAGAACACAACAGCAGCAACCCGGGGGGAGGGGGGGGGGGGGGCGGACGGACTCTCAGGGATGTCATTGTATATGTATAGACACTTGTTATAGGTAATGTATATTGGATTGTATCTTTGGAGAGTAACTATTTTTGACAAGGCAGTTGCCACTCAGTTTTGTTTTTGTTTATATATTATTTATTTGTTTAAATTTGGCCACGGTTATTTATATCGCTTTGTTGTTGTTCAAAAGAAAAACTATGTACTGTTATGTTTGGCCACAAAATTTTGAATAAAATATATTTTTAAAAAAACAAGTACAATGCATTATCATTACTGAATCCCCCACTAGCAACATCCTTGGGACTACCATTGACCAGAAACTGAACTGGACTGTGCCTGCAAAAGCAGATCAGTGTCTGGGAATTCTAAGGCATGTAATTCAGCTTCTGGCTCTCCAAAGGCTGTCCAACATTGACAAGGCACAAAGTCAGGTGTTTGATGGATACACAAGTGCAGCTCCAACAACACTCAAGAAACTTGGCACAAACCAGACCAACGCCTTCAACATTCACCCCCTCCAGCACTGATGCAATGGCAGCAGTGTGACAATTTACAAGATGCACTTTCCACACCCGCTACCTTTGCCAGATAGAAGGACGAGAGCAGTGGTTTACAATCTATTTTTATATTCCTTGATGATTGTCTTTGACTTGTGTTCAGTTTAATGGCTTTACCTTTGCTAAGATGCTCATGGCGCATGCCATTCCCAAATCACCACCACCAAGCACTGTAACCTTTCCAAAATGTTGAGCGTCCATTTTTGGCTGAAGGCTGACATCAGAGAGATCTGTATGTGAAGATTAGAATTATATCATTCTCTTGCATTACTGTTTTTAAAAGACAAGCTAACACTTCCTCTTTCTTTTTCTCTTATCATTTTATCCCCTCCTTTCCTGTAGGCACTGACAACTGTTGGGTACGAGTTTCACAATTATCAGTATCTGATTATCATTATATGTTCTGATGCATTATCCAAGTAATCATTCTTCATGTCAAAACAGATGAGCCAATTTACCCAGACTGGAGCCATGCTGTTGGTGAGGTAAATCAGAATGGCAATGAAGAAATCTCCACACTGGAGGCCAGGAGCCTTGCCACACAAAATCACCACCTGCCTCAATGGATTATGCAACTCTTGGGAGTCAATAGAGTTGAAGTTGATCTGGTCCTTCCTTGTGGTAGAGCTGGTAACATTTTTACCCTACATCAGTCAGTATGCTGATTGTTGATTCACCTTTCTCTTGTTCCAGAACCTTCTCTTTGTTCAATCATCCACACTGTATGATCCCTATCACTTACAGTTGCTAAGCACTCATGTGATCTCCTTGCTATCCTCACATAGTCTCTCTACTGAGTGATTCCTTATTCTTGGTGACTTCAACAGCATTTAATGGTTTCCTCTTTGCCACTAACTTCACCAATCCCTAACTTTACTCCACCTCATAATAAACATAAATGTTCCTAAACACACTATGCTATTATCTAGATCTCACCGTCCCACTACCAAGGTCAGGACTACTTGAAGAGTATTTTCTGACTAGTTCATCTTCACAGCTCCTTACCAACTTTTCTAATCCTTCGAGCGTTATCCTTCATCCCTGGAATAAACTACCACCCAGCTCCCGAAGTGGTGGTTTCTGCAACTTTCAACTTCCTTGCTGGTGGCCTACCATAGAGACATTCAAGCCATGGAGGTTTCTCCAGTTATTCTTTGTTTCCCAATTGGCCGTTGTTAGGGATCAGTCTCAGTTCTTCCCTTGAACATCCCCCCCCACCCGCCCCCCCACCCCACCACAAGAATTTGTATTTCTTGCTGGTCACAGCACCTGGAGCCTGACTTTGCCCCAACTTGTGATCTGTAGTTCCACATTCTATTGGCTCTAATTGCGGTTTGCACATTTTAATATCCCTCTACCCTATTCAGTTCACCCTCAGTAAAAATTTAATAGTATTCACGCCAACCATTTTTCTCCTTTTTGTTCAGTACCTAACATTTCATAGAATCATAGAGTGCAGGAGGCCATTAGGCCACTGAGTCTGTACCGACCCTTCGAATGAGCTCTCTACCCATTGACGAGTGTCCACCTCGCCCTATCCCCGTAATCCCATAACCTAACATGTACATCCCTGAACATTAAGGGGCTATTTAGGATTGCCAATCCACCTAATCCGCACATCTTTGGACCCATGTATGTCCAGGTTAAATTTCATCTGCCCATTTACTTTACATATTTTGAAGCTTTTCCTCATTTGATGCCATCTGCAAGTCTGACCAATTTGCATTTTGCTTCTAAATTTGAATCATTGATACAAATTGGAACAGTGGAGGTTCAAACACTAGCCCCGCCCCGATCCTTCAAGCAAGCACATACCATACCCTCACTTCAGCCACTTTCTAGTTTTTTTTCCCCACCAGAATCTCCACAGCTTTAAAAAAATATAAATCAAGGTCGAATAATGACATGCTTTTCATAGTCCACTTGGCAAGTTGCTTCCTTGAAAAAGGTCAAGGCTGTTGGTCAGGCTGGATATTTCCTTCAGAGTCCATGTTGACTGCTGTTTACTAGATTATCACAGCTAGTCCTCTGTGGAATATAGAGGAACCCTACGGGTGTACGTAACTTTATGTATAGGAAACAAATTGCAAAGTAAAGGATGAAAGACCATTAAAGTTTAAACCTGGGGCGGCACGTGGCGTAGTGGTTAGCACTGGGACTACGGCGCGGAAGACCCGGGTTCGAATCCCGGTCCTGGGTCACTGTCCCTGTGGAGTTTGCACATTCTCCCCATGTCTGCGTGGGTTTCACCCCCACAACTCAAAGATGTGCGCTGGTTAGGTGGATTGGCCATGCTAAATTGCCCCTTAATTGGAAAAAGTAAATAATTGGGTACTCAAAATCTATTTTAAAAAAGTTTAAAATTGCGAGGATTCAGGATAAAGTTAGGAATAGATACAAAATTGGCTCAAGGGTAGGAAATGGCAGTATTGGGGACCGGGCAAGTACTGAATGGGCTACTCCCCAGGGATCAGATTTTGGACGCATATCATTTAGGGAAGACATACAACTCATATCCTCTAATAATAATAATTGCTTATTGTCACAAGTAAGCTTCAATGAAGTTATTGTGAAAAGCCCTTAGTCACCACATTCCTGCGCCTGTTCAGGGAGGCCGGTACGGGAACTCTCCAGTGAACACTTGGGGCAAACAAGTTAGCTTCATCTTTGATTTCATTTCCAGCCCAGTTGTATCTTTTAGAGCCTACTATTCCTCTCTGACTGTCTTCTTACTGTTGGAACACTGAAAGATATTCTCTTATGGGACTATGATCCTGATGTCAGGTTGGTGAAGGAAGAAACTAGACCAGTCTTTACTTGGAACAGATTTATTCACAGTGCGAAACACTACAAACATATACCTCCTAACTCAAACCACATCAGTGTACTCCAAGTGTATATACTTAACCCCATTTGATGCAATTAACAGTACTGTTGCTCTGATCTTTTCCAAATATCCCGTTGCTCCTCTCAACACTTATTTCTCCAAGAGGTCTTGTGGTGCAGTGGGTAGTGCCCCTCCTCTGAGCCGTAAGCTCTGGGTTCGAGTCCCACCCCAGGACTTGATGGCCACAGTTGGCCATAATGCAGCCAAACAAGTCGAGTATGAACCTTCAAAATCCTTTCAATGGCAGGTGGTAAGAGTGGGGCAGATACCTGTTGCCTCTGGCAACAAACTCGTGACCTGTTCCAGGAATAACTAGCTATGGAGACACTTGAAAGTCTGCCTAAACCACTAAGTGCAGGAACAAAACAACAACAACAAACTCCTATATTACCTTCTACCCTTCACTGACAGAGTTGTGAAAGTTCACACAAATGGGAAGTGGCTCGGTGATTAGCAATGCTGCCTCAGAGTGCCAGGGATCCGGGTTCAATATCCGCCTTGGGCAACTGTTTGCGTGGAGTTCGCATTTTCTCCCAGTGTCTGCGTGGTTTCATCCGGGTGCTCCGGTTTCCTCCCACAGTCCAAAGATTGCAGGTTAGGTGGATTGACCATGACATAATTGACCCTTAGTGTCCGGATTAGGTGGGGTTGCGAGCCGGGGTAAGGTACTCTTTCAGAGGGTCGGTGCAGACTCAATGGGCCAAATGGACTCTTTCTGCACTGTAGGGATTCTATGGAGCGTGTCCCAAATTCAGGAGGGAGCTAGATAGATTTTCCTTGTGAAAGGGCCGACTGTAGGTTCTAAAAGAATTGTCCTCTGGTTCTAAATCTTTTCATGTCCTAGTGTAAAGAATTCACAAACCTGAAGAAATAGCAGCCACATAGTTGTTGAGCTCTGCCAAGGACAGCTCATCGGTCGCGGGCTTTGTGTATAAAGGTGGCGTTTTCTCAAACTCTGCCATCATTTCGTTTAGCAAACCAGTGACATCTGTTTTTGGCTATAGAGTTTTAAAAAAATCAGTGAATGCACATTTTTAGAGACAATATAGCTAACTTATCTTTTCTTCAGGTCACATCACATATCGTGTGCAGTAATAAGGGCAGATAGATGTCTTGATCGCAGGAGACACAGGCCAGCCTGTCTGCTGCCATATCCTGGCAGTGTAGGGAAAAGTAATTTTAGTTTAGTGTAGTGATGAATATTATAATTCAGACTAAACTTGAAGTGGACTGTTGAGGTTTTTGCATCTTGGTGACAATTCCTAAGCTTCACTTGACATAACAGTGCATCTTGGGATTTTAAACAAATAAGCCAACAGTGGATGAGCTGGTCACAAAGAATGTTTGAAGGGGGCCCCTCTTATAAATCACCGCAGGAGTCTGAAGCCTTCAAGATTGACTGGGCTGTTCGCATTTGTGATCAGCAGAAAAGCGGTTTACAGGAGATTGTGGGTGCAAGGGAGGAAAACCGATGTTCCTTACATTAGTTTAGTTCATAAGTGTTAAGAAGCAATTATATTTAAAATTTGTATTATCAATATAAACTTTGTAACAGTATGTGATTAATTCAAAATAGTACAATTCTTTAGATCATTATTATTCAATAGTATGTATACATTTTAAACAGTGCTAATTGCTATGAACTCGTGTTATACTCACTCTATGTAATATTCTGTCACTTGTAAGCCTTTACCACGCTATCCTTTGTTTGAAAAGTAAAGTGACTCATTCCAAGTTCCAACATCCACAGTGAGAAGGACAGGGCCTCGAAAGGAATCACTGATAAGGATTTGATTTAATGAGGAACTTGTACCAATTAGACAAAAGCACAGTTGCTTCACAGCTCCAGGGTCCCAGGTTTGATTCCCTGCTGGGTCACTGTCTGTGCGGAGTCTACACGTTCTCCCCGTGTCTGCGTGGGTTTCCTCCGGGTGCTCCGGTTTCCTCCCACAGTCCAAAGACGTGCAGGTTAGGTGGATTGGCCATAATAAATTGCCCTTGGTGACCAAAAAGGTTAGGAGGGTTATTGGGTTACGGGATAGGATGGAAATGAGGGCTAAAGTGGGTCGGTGCAGGCTCGATGGGCCGAATGGCCTCCTTCTGCACTGTATGTTCTCTGTTCTATGACTTATCATCTCATGTTTTACATTATTGGGAAACTTGCTGGATGAAACAGTCAGGTTCAGGAGTTTCTCATTGAGAAGTCATGCCATCAATCTCCATCTTACCTAATCCAAAGCACATCACATCGAAGGGCATGCATACAACTGCTGTCACCACCTACAATTCAGCAGTTAATACAAGCCAGAGCCTGAAGATCAACATTAAATGCCACTGATTCTTTGTAGACCAAAGACATCCCTGTCATGAGTCTCTGCAGACACAGAGTTCCCCGCATTCTGTGCTACATTGAATACCATATTGCTAAATCTGAAGACTGGCACTCTACGTTCATGGCCCTGGTCCCTGCTAACAGACACCACTCATGTGCCAAAGTTTCCCAGTTTTACTTTTGTATGATGCTGATTCTCTCTCTGGTTTCTTACATGACTCCAGTGTTGCAGGTATGGTAAATAAAGGCGTCCTTGAGCATCCACATGTTTCCCCTCACGAATGATCATGTTCGAAGTCGGTCTTAGGAAGCACAAAGGAGGACCAAAAGGATGAGAGTCAAGAATCCATATTTGAATGGGAATGTTATAGGAATGTCCTGGATAACAAAGGAAAGAAAAAAGAGATCGGAAATTTATTTCAGCACACAAGCTGCAGAGTTAACAAATAAACCTTTTTAACCTCAAGATTTCCTTAACAGTCAAAAGAAAGCTGAGACACGGGCCTGAATTCTCAGGCTGGTGAGCACTTGGCACATGTCATCCTGAGAGTCAGCAGTACTCTGACAGGCCTACCGCTATTTTTTACTCAATTGAGTATTGATTAGAAATCCCGCCTTGGAGAGCTGTCAGCCAATCAGATTGGGTGACAGCTCTCCAATCCTTGCAAGCACAGTGCTGCAGTGGCCAGAAGAGGTACTGCAGTGCCATGCCTGAGTTCAAGTTCCGGGATCACACTTCAGGCCAGTACCAGCGGTACTGGGGACGGGAGGTTAGGGGGTGGCCTGGGAGGAGGTGGTCCAGGAGGGGCACTTCTAATATGAAGTGGTGTTCAGACTGAGGCAGCCTCTCACCTGAAATCGAAATTGCTAACATTTTCTTTTGGCGCCCTGCTCCAATCAGTGCCAGCCAGCCGGAAAATTGGTTCAATTCAAGCCAAGTAAATATCAGTTTTCCAAGAATGTATATAATGCGGCTATGATATCGCAAGCAACAAATTATTAATGCACAACATCTGCAGCACTATCTATATCCTCAGGCACTGATCGAGATTGGATTTCCCACTGTTATCTTTTTACTAAGGAAGTGAACCCCTAAATTGGCATCTTAATAATGCAATATATCACACGATCGCCATTCAGATTGTGATAAATAATCATGAATACACAAACAAAAAGGACAAAGTCCCAAGATAAAGGGAGGGAGGCAGAAGACAGAAAATTATAGGCTGGTTAGCCTGACTTTGGTCGTTGATATGCTTTTAGAGTCCATTACTAAGGATGAGATTGCAGGGTACTAGGAAGTGCATGGTAACAGTGCTGAGTCAACATAGCTTCGTCAAGGGGAGGTCATGCCTGACAAATACGTTAGAATTTTTTGAAGAGATAACGAGGAAGTTAGACAAAGGAGAGCCAGTGGACGTGATCTATTTGGATTACCAGAAGGTCTTTGACAAGGTGTTGTACAGGAGGTTGCTAAAATAAGATAAAAGAGCCCATGGTGTTAGGGGAAGGTACTGCCATGGATAGAGGATTGGTTGACTGACAGAAGGCAGCGAGCGAGGATAAAGGGGTCATTTTCAGGATGGAAGCTGTTGACCAGTGGCGTTCTGCAGGGGTCACTGTCAGGACACAACTATTCATAATATACATTAATGATCTGGAAATTGTTGCTAGGTTTGCAGATGATACAAATATATGTCGAGGGACAGGTAGTGTTAAGGAATCGAGGAGGTTGCAGAAGGACGTGGACAGGCTAGGAGAGTGGGCAAAGTGGCAGATGGAATACAATGTGGAAAAGTGTGAAGTTATGCACTTGGTAGGAAGAAGAGGTATAGATTATTTTCTAAACAGGGAAAGGTTTCTGAAATCTGAAGCACAAAGGAACATGGGAATCCTAGTTCAGAATTCTCTTAAGGTTAACACTGAAGTTCAGTTAGTAGTTAGGAAGGCAATGCAATGTTAGCATTCATGTTGAAAGGACTACAATATAAGAGCAAGGATGTATTGCTGAGGCTGTATAAGGCTCTGGTCAGATGCCATTTGAAATATTGAGAGCAGTTTTAGGCCCCGTATCGAAGGATGCGCTAGCCTTGGAAAGGGTCCAGAGGAGGTTCACAAGAATGGTCCCGGGAATGAAGGGCGTTGTCATAAGAGGAGCAGTTGAGGACTCTGGGTCTGTACTCATTGGAGTCTAGGATGAAGGGGGATCTCATTGAAACTTATAGGAAACTGAGTTCTAGATAGAGTGACGTGAAGATATTTCCACTAGTAGGAGAGACTAGCACCAGAGGGCACAGCCTCCGACTGAAGGGACTATCCTTTAAAATTGAGATGAGGAGGAATTTCTTCAGCCAGAGGATGGTGAATCTGTGGAACTCATTGCCACAAAAGGCTGTGAAGACCAAATCATTGGAGTGTCTTTAAGACAGAGATAGACAGGTTCTTGATTATTAAGGGGATCAGGGATTACGGGGTGAAGACAAGAGAATGGGGATGAGAAATTTATCAGCCATGATCGAATGGCAGAACAGCCACAATGGGTCGAATGGCCTAATACTGCACCTATATCTTATGGTCTATGGTTTTATTTTAGGTTATAGTGCAGTTATAAAACATGCATCAATTCAACCTTGTGACTAAATGATTGTGATGCCACATCAAAGTTATATTAGCACCTGTACTGGGAGACTAAGAGTTTTATTACAGGTAGTCTGAACTAGCTCGCGCCCCTCAAATTTCCTTTTCTGAATGTGTTTTTGCTGGGAATGGTTCACGGGCTTCCATACTGCCCCCATCAACCCACCCCCATAGTACCTTGCCCAAGTCGTTACTGCATTAGGATTTCAGTAAAACAATGATAACAATGTGAAATTTTCACATCACATCTTCTTAAATATGGAAAAGCAGACAGTGGTACATATTAAAAGAACAATTCTGCTCTCTGACTTACTCTGATGTTAACATGGGGAACGGAGCTTACCTTGGTATCTAATAGGAATGGTTCCAATTAGGCTCAGTAGATCTTTCTGAGAGCCATCGCTGAAAGCTGCAATTTGAACAAAAATCTTTAGTCCCATTCGGCTGCAGGAATTCGACTGGATTAGTGTGCAAAATATTCACTGAAGAGTGGTTCACACTTATACTTGCATCATAAGCTTTGGCTGCTTATTCACAAATTACATTCAAAGAGACTTAGATTAAAAGTATATCTGACAGGTCACAGTTCCAAAATGTGTTTGACCAGTGCACCGGTCTGGGTAGGTTTGCCTTTTAAAAAAGAAAATTGCCCGATTTCCTCCTCTCCTCCCCCATGGGCATTAAAGCCTTGCAGGGTTATTGTTTCAGCTGGCTCAAATCCCACTGCAGAGACCGGAGCACACAGGTCTTGGCTGACACTCCTCGTGCAGCACCACGGGAGCGTTGCACTCTTAACTTGGCATCTTTTGAGGTTCCATGTAGCCGTTTTGTAAAAGTCCTGGTCATTATCTTGAAGGAGAGGGGGGTAAAGTGATCCCAGTTTCCTGGCCTACAGTTATCCTTCAGATAGCATAACAGAAACAGACTTACGGATCATCATCATCACATTGCAGTTTGGAGAAGTTTGCTATGCACAGATTGGCTGTGTGTTTCCTACATTACAACAGCAATTACACTTCAAAAGTATTTTATTGGCTGTGAAATGCTTTGAGACACCCAGCGAATAAGTAGGAGGCAGCCACCCAGCCCTTCCAGCCACTTCCCCACCCAACAAGAGGCTGATCTTCTACTTCAACACCATTTTCCTGCATTATCCCCATTAAAAAAATCCCTTAATGTTAACATGTAGAAATGTATTCATCTCAGACTTGTTTTTAAAATTTAGAGTATCCCATTCATTTTTTCCAATTAAGGGGCAATTTAGCGAGGCCAATCCACCTACCTTGCACATCTTTGTGTTGTGGGGGTGAAACCCTCGCAAACACAGGGAGAATGGGCAAACTCTACATGGACAGTGACCCAGAGCCGGGATCAAACCTGGGACCTGGGAGCCGTGAGACTGCAGTGCTACCCACTGCACCGCCGTGCTGCGCTTCATCTCAGTCCTCAACATACTCAATGACTGCACCTCCACATGACTCTGGGGTAGAGAATTCCAAAGATTTACCACCCTCTGAGTGAAGACATTCCTCCTCATCTCAGTCCTAAATGGCCTACCCCTTATTCTGAGACTGCCCCCCTTGATCCTGTAACCCCCAACTACAGAAGGCACCCTTCCTGCATCTAACCTGTCCGGCCGTATAAGAATTTTTATATTTGAACGCGATCACCTCTAGTCTCTGGAGTTTGGAAGAATGAAAGGCCCAGTCTATTTAACCTTTCCTCAAAGGAGGAAATGTCAGGGGTGGCACAGTGGTTAGCACTGCTGCCTCACAGCACCAGGGACGTGGGTTCAATTCCAGCCTTGGGTGACTGTCTACGTGGAGTCTGCATGTTCTCTCAGTGTCTGCGTGGGTTTCCTCCGGGTGCTCTGGTTTCCTCCCACAGTCCAAAGATGTGCAGGTTAGGTGGATTGGCCATGCGAAGTTTCCTCTTTGTGTCCAAAGATGCGTGGGTTAGGTTAAGGGGTTATTGAGATAGGGCAGGGGAATGGGCTTGGGTAGAGTGCTCTTTCAGAGAGTTGGTGCAGGTTTGATGGGCTGAATGGCCTCCTGCACTGTAGAGATTCTATGATTATGGATCAACAACCCAAGTAACACAATAAATCAAAGTTTGCCAATGATACTTAAGATCAGTAGTGCAACAATTAGAATGGGGGGGGGGGGGGGGGGGGGTGGAAAAGAGCATAAAATTACAGCAAGACATTCACAGATCGAGTGGCCGAAACTGTGACAGATAAATGGCCACCTTCCCATGTGTCTACTGCTCTTGACTTTACAGGTGGTAGAGGTCACAATTTTGGAGGGTGATTTCAGAGGGGGCTTGGTGAGGTGCATATCGTAGATGGTACACACTGCTGGGACTGTACACTGCTGGTGGACGGGATGATGAAGTGGGCTGTTTTACCTAGAGATGGTGTGGAGTTTCTGGAGTGTTATTGGAGTTGTACTCATCGAGACAAGTTGAAAGTATTCCATCACACTCCTTACTTTACAACATGAGAAATAGGAGGAGTAGGCCATTCAGCCCATAAAGCCTACTCCGCCATAATTAAGATAATGGCTGATCTGATTGTGGCCTAACTCATTTTTTCAGCGAGTTTTCCATAACTCTAAATTGCCTTATCGATAAATAAAATCTGTCTAATTCTGTACTGAATATATTCAATAACCCAGCCAGCTTTCATTGCTTTCTGGGGAAGATAATTCCAAAAACTAACTACCCTGCTGAGAAAATAAATTCCTGCTCTTCTCTGGTCTTAACTGGGAGACCACTTATTTTTAAACTGTGCTTCTCTAGTTCTAGAATCCAAGAGGAAACATCCTCCCATCATCGTGGGGCAGCACGGTAGCATTGTGGACAGCACAATTGCTTCACAGCTCCAGGGTCCCAGGTTCGATTCCGGCTTGGGTCACTGTCTGTGCGGAGTCTGCACATCCTCCCCGTGTGTGCGTGGGTTTCCTCCGGGTGCTCCGGTTTCCTCCCACAGTCCAAAGATGTGCAGGTTAGGTGGATTGGCCATGATAAATTGCCCTTAGTGTCCAAAATTGCCCTTAGTGTTGGGTGGGGTTACTGGGTTATGGGGATAGGGTGGAGGTGTTGACCTTGGGTAGGGTGCTCTTTCCAAGAGCTGGTGCAGCCTCGATGGGCCGCACGGCCTACTTCTGCACTGTAAATTCTATGATCTACCCTGTTAACTCCCCTCAAAATCCTATAGATTTCAATAAGATCACCATCATTCTTCCAAACTCCAATGAGCATAGGCCCAACCGTTCTTCAAAGACCAACCTTTCTTCAAAAGACCAACCTTTCTTCAAAAGACCAACCTTTCTTCAAAAGACCAACCTTTCTTCAAAAGATCAACCTTTCTACCCAGGTATCAGCCACATGAACCTACTCTAAACTGCTTGCAATGCGTATGTCCCTCTTTAAGACAGACCAAAGCCATACATAGTTGAGTCTCACCAATGCATGTATAGCTGTAGCAAGACTTCCCTTCTTTTGTGAGCTGGTGTTTAAATATACTCAGGAATCCAGGGAGAAGGAATCTCAGAAGGCGGGATTGAAACCCTGTGAGGCGGGCCATCATTAAAGCTGTCTGGGTGGGAGCATCTTTTGGAGAGAATTCTAAGGCAAGATCTTTGAAGGTGAGAATCCCTCAGGAGACAAAATAGATTCAATTGGTGTTTACTGACATCTGGGTGACATCTTTGAGAAGTCCATGGATTTTGTCTTGGTTCCACCTGTCATTTACTAGAGTGTGGTATCTTCAACCACAGTTTGTCTGTAAATTCATAAATTCACAAGACCTCATATGTACCATGAATCTCAGAGTATAAGATACATAATATAAACTTTATCTTTTTGAACTTTGAGAAAATTTTGTTTTTGTTTGTTCCAATCCTGTGGCTTTATTCCAAAAGCAGGCATCTTGAATCTCAACCTTTATCTACTTTAAACAAAATATTATTAGTCTCTAACTGGATCTCCCCCAACATCCTATTCAACAGTTGGAAAACATTTTCCTGTACCGGCCTCCCCGAACAGGCACCGGAATGTGGCGACTCGGGGCTTTTCACAGTAACTTCATTTGAAGCCTACTTGTGACAATAAGCGATTTTCATTCATTTTCATTTCATCAACAGCAAATGCAATCCTTTTTTTAACCTGACATACACACACATGCTTTTTCCAGCAGGGGTCAGTGCAGTGCAATCAGGAGCGAAGAAGCCAAGCTGAATTTTCTCTTCCCTGGCCCAGTGGCATGGTCACCACTTACCACCTAACTCAATACCAGAGAACAAGAGAGATTAAACATCCTTTTCTATTTCCCATAGTTTTCCTATTTCTCATCTAAATGTTGCCATTCATCAACATCAATAAAAAAGACAGCAACACCCAGCTCTACATTGCCACGATCTTTCAAAGCTCTTCCACTGTTGCCAAATTATCAGAAAGCTCATCATCCAGTACTGGTTGTGCAGAAATTTCTTCCATAATGCTGAAAAATTATAGACACTTTTGGCAAATCTTTTCCTTATGCACTCATCAAGATAATTTACAAGAATACGAATTGTCAGGGAAAACATCAAATTTATTTATTTTTTAATGTATTTTATTCCAAACATATTCAAAGGTACAAAAACATAAGAATATTCTCCACACCTCATCACAGTTTGTGCAGGTTTTTCCCCCTTTTTGCTCATTCTCGCACATGAGGTTGAATTCACCCTACACATCACCTTACTCCACATCCCATCTCTTCCCCCCCCTCACCAGCTCCTCCTCCCATTTCTCTTTAATCCTCACCACCTGCGCTCCCCTCTGCTCCCCCAGCCACCCATATATATCCCCAATCCTCTCCTCCCTTTCCACATCCAGGAACAGCAACTACTCCAATAAGGTATACGACAGCAGCTTGTGGAACCCTCTGCATTCCTTCTATTCAAAGTCCCTCACTTGCATATATCCACATTCACTTCCTTCGGAAGCTCCGCCCTCTCCCGCAGCTCTTCCAGACTTGCAAACCTTTCCTCCAGATAGAAATCCCTTTCTCTCACCAGCCTCAACTCTCTCCAACTCCTATACAAGCTATCTGTCTCCCCCGGCTTAAACCCATGGTTCCCACACGGTGGTGTTAGCACCGACATGCCCTCCATTCTAAAGTCCACACTGTAATCGTGGACTGGATCACTAGGCTCCCCGTGTACCTCCTCCACGGAAGCTCGGCCGTGACCATGGCCCTCAGGCTGGACCCACTACAGGACTCCTCCATCCTAACCCATTCTAACCCCTCTCCTTGGCACCTTCTCTGCATTTGTCGCCCAATAACAGTTCAACAGATTTGTGAATGCCAACCACCCCTTTCTGCCTCTGCAGCAGGGCCCTCTTCACCCTTGGTACCTTCCCCGTCCATATAAACTCCAAAATAGCTGCATCCAGTTACCGGAAAAAGGCCTTTGGAATGAAGATCGGGACGGTCTGGAATACAAACAGGAACCTTGGCAGAACGTTAATTTGTACCACCTGGACCCTCCCCACTAGTGTCAGGTGTAAAGTGTCCCATCGCCTGAAGTCCTCCCAAATGTCCTCCACCATCTTTGACAGGTTCCATTTGCGTATCGGCGCCCACTCCCCCCTCACCTAAACCCCCCAAATATCTAAACCTGTCCCTGGTTACCCTAACTGGCAATACCCCGAGATTGGCTCCCTGGCCTGCCGCATTCACCGGAAATAGCTCCCTCTTTCCGACGTTCAGCTTATACCCCCGAGAAGGCCCTGAACCTCTCTAGTATGTCCAAAATTCTCCCAATACTCTCCAATGGGTCCGACACAAACATCAGGAGGTCATCTGCATACAGTGACATCAGGTGTTCTCTACTCCCCTCAAAATCTCCTGCCACTCTCCTGACACCCCCCCCCCCCCCCCCCCCCCCAGGTCCATCGGCAAGGGCTCTATCGCCAGGGCGAACAGCAGTGGTGACAGCGGACACCCCTGCCTGGTTCCCCTATGCAACCCGAAGCATCGTGAACACATCTTGTTTGTCCGTACACTCACCCCGGGGCCACGTACAGCAGGCCACAAACCTCGCCCAAACCCAAACCTTCCCAAAACCTCAAACAGGTATCACCACTCCACCCGGTCAAAGCCTTCTCCATGTCCATAGACATCCTGTACCCATCCCTTTGGCAGGGTCATATTCACATTTAATAACCGCCTAATGTTACTGGAAAGTTGCCTGCCCTTCACAAAACCAGTTTGGTCCTCTGCGGCCACCCCCAGAACAATCCTTCCATTCTCCCCGCCATTAAATTGGCCACTACTTTCACATCTCTATTTAACAGTGATTTGACCCACACTCCAATCGATCCTTCCCCTTCTTCAGGATAAGCATGACTGATGTCTGGGTCAGTGTCTCTGACAGCTCCCCCTTCTCCAGCGCCTCGCTAAATATCGCCAGCAAATGTGGTGGCAACTCCGTCGCAAAGTCCTTATAGAACTCCGCCGGGTAACCGTCCAGCCCCAGGGCTTCCCCGACTTCATCCCTTTTATGCTATCAATCATCTCTCACTCCTAGTGGCTTCTCCAATGCCTGCTTCCTCTCCTCATCTAGCCTTGGGAATTCCAGCTCATCCAAAAAACATCCCATATCCCCTTTCTCACCACCAGGATCGGCCCTATATAACTTCTCATAACTCATCTTCCCCGGTTCTGACATGGCCTACCCCTTCTCTGCCTGTACTCTCAGAATTTCCCTGGACGTGGCCAGCTCGCCTTCTCTCCATATTTATACTGCACCCCCTCGCCCTCCGTAGCTGCCCCACTGCCTTCCCCATCGTCAATCTATCAAACTTCCCCTGTAATCTCTTTGTCTCCGCCAAACCCTCCTTGGTGGGGGCCCTCGAATATTTCCTGTCCACCTCGATTATCTCATCCAACAACCATCCACACTCCTCCCTCCTCCTTCCTATCTCTGTATGCCTTGAACGAGATAACCTCCCCCCAAACCTCCTCCTTCAACTGCTCCCAAAATGTGGCCGCCGATACCTTCCTATTCTGATTCAACTCCACATGGTGCGGTCAGCGATCAGACTTTCCTCAGAGAACCCCTTGTCCACCAAAAGCCGCATGTCGGACCTCCATCTCGGCCTCTGCTCCTGCCTCAAGCCATGTCTAACCTCCAGCGCATGGTCTGAGATCACGATTCCCACATACTCCACCCCCACCACCTCACCAACACCGCGCATCACAAAAAAGTCAATTCTGGAGTATACCTTGTACACGTGCGAGGAGAACCTCTCCCCCCAGGTTCCTAAACCTCCACGGATCCACCATTCCCATCATTTCCATAAACCCTTCCAGCTCCTTCGCCATCAACCTACCCATTGACTTAGGTCCAGAATTCCTCCCAGGAACTCCTTCACAAACCCCACGTCATCCCAATTTGGCACGTAGACGTTCACCAGACGTCCCCCCTAACACCCTGCATCTCCCCGCCCCCCACCCCCACCCCCCAGGTACCACACTTCCTTGGCACCTACAAACCTCAGCAGATTGTCCACCCCCCGCTGCTTTGAATCAAACCCTGATAGAAATGCCTGACCCACCCCATCCCTTTCCCAACTGAACCTGATCTTTCAACCGAAGATACGTCTCCTGCAGAAAGATCAACCCCCGACTTCAAGCTCCTCAAGTGCACAAAGACCCCAGACCCTGTCACCGTCCCGTTCAGTCCCCGTACATTCCATGTTATGAACCTTACCGGAGGCTTGCGCCTCCATTCCCCGCTACCGTCCGCCATCCTCCCCTTCCAATTCTGCCTCCTATAAGGGGGCAGTTGCCCCCTTACACACTTATTGCCCTTTAGCAAGCTATCACAATAGAATCACCCCACACGAGAAAAAGCTCCCCCCACCCTCCAACCCCACACGACCCGCATTTCTGTTGTTCCAGCTCCTCCGTCTCTTACCAACATTCACTTCTCCCCACGGTTATGGTCTCTGATGAAGTCATTGGCCTCCTCTGGGATTTTAAAATAGTACTCACGGCCTTCAAAAGTCACCCACAATTTTGCCGGGTATAGTACCCCAAACCGGATCTGCCTTCGGTATTGAAATGTTTTCGCCAGCTCTGCTCCAATGTCCTGATAGATTTGGACCTTGTTCCCCCCCCATTCGCAGTTCCGCTTCTCCCTGGCCCACCGCAGGATCTTATTCTTCACAAACTTATGGAGCCTCACAACCACCGCTCATGGCAGCTCCCCCACCCTCGGCTTCTGCCTTAGGGACCTGTGGTCTCCACCTCCCTCTCCACCTCTAGAGCCTTGTCCAACACCAGCCCCGCCAGCATCCTTGACGTATTTCCTGGCACTCGTGCCTTTCACAGGCAGGCCAACAATACTCAAGTTCTGCCTTCTGGATCTGTTCTCCACTCCTCTAACTTTGCCCTGAGGAGACCCACCTTCGCCTCCAATGCAACCACCCGTTGGACATGACCTTCTCCATTTCTGCGACCCCTGTGCCTCCAGGCACTTCTAGTCTCCCTCCATCGATCCTCGATGGCCTTCGACCGATCTTCCCGCATGTCTTTTCGCTGCTGGCGGAACTCCTCTCGAATAAACGCTATCAACTGCTCCATCTGGGGGTTTCCAACTTGTGTAACCCTTCCCCCTCCACCATCTTCCCAATTGCCACTGCGCCACAGGTCTCCTCCTTTGCTTAACAGAAACAGGCACAATCTGTCTACATGTTCTTTCTGTCTGTAAAGAACAGGGCCCTGTGTATTAATATGTGCAACTTACAGTACATGTAAATGCACCACACTGCTAACCTGACTGACAATCTTAATTGGTTGTCAGCATGATTTTTAGCACACTGAGGGGTAGTCAGCAATTGCTGAATCACATCTATTATTAGACATTGTGTTTTGGGTTTTGCAGATATGAGCTGGTTAGGTGTGGTCTGTGCGTTGCCTCTTGTGAGCAGTAGCTGGGACATGCTGTTTGATACAATCCACCAATCTTAGGGGTGTACGGCCTAGCTACCATTACACTGGTACTGAAATTCTTTTACATAAATAATTTGTGTGTGATAGGCAGAACGTTTCTTAGTTTGACAGCAACATTCTGTTAGTGGCAAATACCTTGAGCAGGATTCTCTGTTTCTGAGACTAAGTGTTAACTTAAAATTCGTGGACTTCCACGACAGCAAAACTGGCGCCGCAGCTGGACTGATTCTGTTACCGTTAAGAGGCTAGCACAGGAGCCACGTGGAACACAATCGATTCCAATGAGAAACGGTGTCGTATTCGCCGGATTCACAATTGACACTCAGGAGGCTGACAAGCTGCAACCGCATATACACAGTTCACTCCCCACACACACCATTGCAGTCCCACGTTTCACAAACGCCAAGCTGGAGACCCTCCTGGACACCATGGAGGAGAGGAGGATGACCCTGTACCCCGGCCTGGGAAGGAGACTGCCAGCCACCGCCGTTCAGAGTGCCTAGACACAAGTGGCAGAGGCAGTCAGCACCATCCGGACCGGCCAGTAGTGCCATAAAAAACTGAACAAAGTCCTCAGGGCGGCCAGGGTGAGTAGGCAGCACTGTGCCCCGGCACTAAATCCCATCCAACACGGCCGTAACCCTACATCCCCCCTACTCTGTTTCTCCCCCCCGCCCCCCCAACAAACACACCACACAACCACTGGGAGCGGGAATAGACAGGCGGCGGACTGCCAGACCTGCTGCCTCTCACCGTGGTTGAATTCCGATATCCTTTGTCTGCAGGGGATGATAGGCTGACATTTAACGTGGTGCGTACCCACGTGCCCAGCCAGGTCGTCTGGGTTTCATGGTAGCCCCAGTTGGCACCGAGCTCTGCCCCTGTGCCCCCCCCCCAACCCCCCACCCACCCCACCGTGCCCCAGTGGCCGGCACCGTGGGGGCCGCTGGCCCTGGCACCTGACTCTGATGCCAGGGGTGCCATCGGCTGCAACTGCATTTCTAGGGGTATGCATCGCAGTCCCTGCAGGGGCTGTGGGTTGCTCTCGGTGGGCAGCAGACGGGTGACGGCCAGTTTGGGAGGGGGGGGGGGGCACCCGTACGGCCCGTGTCACTCTGCAGAACCAGAGGCCAGGGTGGGTGGTCAGTGGGTGCGCAGCAAGATGGTCGCAGCAATGGCGGTCCGTGCCTGGGCACTGCCCCAGTTCTTTGGGGGTGGTCACTCCAGCCATTCAGCCTGTTCCCCCATCACCCCCCCGCACCCCAGTGAGCTCAGTCAGTGTCTAGCACAGCAGCCCACAGTCGCTCCTGTGCCCTACCTCCTCTCTCTCCCTCATCAGCCATAACGCCTGCTGTACAATTTTTAAAAGCACAAGTGAATTGCACGGGAATTCAGCCCATCGGAGGCGGGAATCGCGGAAGCCCAAATGGAGTATAGAACATAGAACAGTACAGCACAGAACAGGCCCTTCAGCCCTCGATGTTGTGCCGAGCATTGTCCGAAACCAAGATCAAGCTATCCCACTCCCTGTCATTCTGGTGTGCTCCATGTGCCTATCCAATAACCGCTTATGTGGATAGATTGGAGAAGTTGGGATTGTTCTCTTTAAAAGGAGAGAAGATTGAGAGGAGATTTGATAAAAGGTGTTCAAAATCATGAGGGGTCTGCACTGGGTAGATCGAGGGAAACTGTTCCCATCGGCAGAAAGACTGAGAACCAGAGGTCACTGATTTAATATGATTGTCAAATGAACCAATGGCAACGTTGTTACATTCCCTGTGTAAGTGCGTTCCAGTACGTATTGACGCCACTGTTGCGGTGATGGAGAATTGTGATTTGTGCGTCAATTTGGCATCTGCTGCAATTTTGGCGTTGGAACCTATTCTCCGCCCAATCACGTTTCGGCAACAGCCAACGGAGAATCCCGCCCCTTGTGTTTCGAGTGCACTGTAGAACATAGAACATAGAACGATACAGCGCAGTGCGAAGAAACAGCTAGCTTCCACTGTTGTTCAGATTTTGAGATACATTGCCGTTCCAATGTAATCGGAGGTTGCCTGGGCACACTTTTAAGGTCGAAAGCGACGGCCTTAGGCTTGCTCATGATTACATGATATACCGTGAAATGATGGGATTAGAGTAGCCATTATCCTGCAGGATATCATTGATGAGCCCTATTTCTGCATGGTAAGCAAATGGCTTTTGTCCTATTTAGGAGGCGCTGATAAGGTCAAGCTTGTCGCGGGTAGAACTGTAAGAATCCCAATGCCTGCATTGAACAGTGAAGATAGGCTTGTGATAGATGATTATAGAGACCCCTGGCAGATTTCTCAACTAGTATGTCAAGAAAGGAGAGTTAATTTGACTGCTCCATTTCAAAGATGAATTTGAGCGCATGATGGAACCCATTGACCCATGCAAGGAAATTATTACACGTTTCTACAATTTAAATATAGCAAACGTATCATCCAGATATTGGAAATATGAAAGGAGCAGGAGGTTAGATGTGATTCCATCAAAGACCCATTTGTCATGGAACCCAATAACAATGTTTGAGAGAGCTGGGCCTAGAAGAAATCCCATGGCAACATAAGGCATTGTTAAAGCTGAATTAAAGTACACGACTTGCCAAATTCAGAAACTCAATTGATTCATGCAATGGTGCGAATCCATCATATAATGCTACAGCAAAATTTGAAAGGCTTACTGTATGTGTCCATTGACAATTTAAGCTCAGGAAACTTGTGATGCACATTCTTCAGCTCCTCGATGGTCAAATCCCGGAATTTGTACTGAAATGAAATGAAAATCGCTTATTGTCACAAGTAGGCTTCAAATGAAGTTACTGTGAAAAGCCCCTAGTCGCCACATTCCAGCGCCTGTTCGGGGAGGCTGGTTTTCGGGAATTGAACCATGCTGCTGGCCTGCCTTGGTCTGCTTTCAAAGCCAGCGATTTAGCCCTGTGCTAAACAGCTGTAAAAGTTCAAGGTGAATTGGGACAATATCAAGTCCAGACTACATTTTACCTCCTCCCACCCCACTGCCAATTTGAGTATTTCAATCATAATTGTGAGTGACACACCTTCTCCTGTCGCTCTCCCCCCTCCCCCCCCCCTTTAATGGGCATCTCCACCTTCCACCTTGTCTGTAATGGAGTTAAGACTTTCAATATCTCTCAAAAGCCATCTGCATTGCAGAACACAAATCGACCAACCAGAGTCCACTAGTCTGTTCGGTCAAAGAGCTCTGCACTCTTCCTTTAATTCTCAATAGCTCAGACAAGCTAGGAGACCCAGACAAGGTTTACATGTCCTTTGTCAAAGGTGATGTGGAGAGCTGAGCATGTGACATGAACCTCTATCTGGGTAAACCAGTTATATTGCCTTGTGGAGCTGCAAGACTCAATCTGTCATATTTCATAAGTTATAGGAGCAGAATGGCCCTTCGAGTCTGCTCTGCCATTCAATCAGGGCTGATCTCATCCTGGCCTAACTCCGCCATCCTGCCAGTTCTCCATAACCCATCTATCCAGCAGCAGCACAGAAAGGGAGCTCTGCAGATTCGAATCTACACGGTTTCTACTGGAACTTCAGAACCATTCCTCTACAAGACCAATTCATTTCCACGTGCCTATCTCATTGTGGAAATCGCTTTTTTTGAAAATGAATTATTCAACTTCAATTCAGCCTGCCAACCCCTGTGAAGGAATACACCACTTTGACTCCGGACACATTTAATTATGTGTGCAAATAAATTAACCCTCTGAATTTATCCGATCACAAGTCTGTGGTGTGGCTATTATAGAATTTTGTTGACAACAAAACGGTAGGAAATATACCATCTTTTATGAAGGGGAAAATCAAAACACCCTTGTGTTTACAGACCAGTGGTGAGAGGGGAAATCGGGATTGTTTATTGTGCTACCCCCTCCTTCCCTTTCCTCCTCTCTTCACCTTCCAAATGGTAGGTAGGTATCGCCCCCTCCTCACCCGTGGGTGTCTCACAAGCTGATTCTCACCTTTCCCAATTGTCTTTTCAGCGCCATTTCATTAAACTCCATTTCTTCATTTAGAATTTAATCGTTTTCCCTTCCACTTTTACCACTTCCGGCTCAACTCAAACAAATGGAATGACTGGAGCGCGCAATCTCCCGTGTGGCGCAGAGGGGGCGGATCCTAGCGGGGCGGGGCCACGCAGAGGGGGCGGGTCCTAGCGGGGCGGGGCCACGCAGAGCGGGCGGGTCCTTGTGGGGCGGGGCCTCTCAGTGGGGGCGGATCCTAGCGGGGTAGGAGCACGCAGAGTCGGGCGGATCCTGACGGAGAGAGGCGGAATCAACCAGAGCGGGGTGGGGCGGGGCCAAGTGGAGGGTTGGGGCGGGGCCAAGAGGAGGGGTGGGGCGGGGCCAAGAGGAGGGGTGGGGCGGGACCTGACACAGCTGGGCGGGACAAAACGCGCGAGGGGTGGAGCCGGAACGAATTTCCGGGAGCGCCTGTGAGTTGGGGCTGCGTCGCAGCTCTGACCCGGATGTTAGTCACATTGTGCATGCTGCAGGGCAATGCTCTTGGCGCGGAAGTGTCCCAAACATCTGCTGAACAACCCCACCCTTCTCAGGTTAGGTTGCACGGAGTGCAGACTTCCCTTGGCTAATTGCCCTGAACTGGAAACCATCTGAAACGTGATTGAAGTCGTAGATGTATGATTGTTAAGACTGTTTTACATTAATAGTTACCCAGAAAATGTTAAGATTAAAACCACTTCTAATTTCCGGGTAACTATTTGTTACTTCCCCAACACCAGTGAATCTTCACGGGACTTCCTCACGGAGACTCCCCACCGCCACAGGATTCCTCCTGAGACCCCACCCCACACTGAAGCACAACTCAACTCAACTTTCCTGCACCAATCACCAAATCCTCCCCACTACCTTCTGCACTTACCTTGTGCCTGGCCTGTTAAGGACGTTTTCTTGGCTGGACTTTTAATTTGTAGGTTGCAGCAAGTACTCCCAACAAAGGGAACATGACCTCCTTGCACCTGACAGCTGCCTTAGACATTAAGCTCAAGAGGACATGCTGCATTGCCCCACCTCAGCCGGCCTGAGTCAGTAGATTGGGTGAGAGAGGATAGAAAATAACAATAAAATTTTTCCTCATCACCTTGAAGCCAAAGGTAAGAGAACAGAGGTTTATTTAATTACATACAATATTCTGCTCAAGGCAGCAACTCCCAGGACAGTCTATGCGGAGAGAACTAACCACACCAGGCCCTGCTTTGGGCTTTAATGTTCGTTTGTAACGAGCTTATACAGGGAGGCCTCTGCCCCCTATCTGGGAAGCTTGTACTCCAGAATTCCTACAGGGAGATCAACAATAGTTACCCCGTAGTCTTTGTGGGGGTTAAAACTCTCCCGCGCCTCCAAAGTCCCACAGTCCCCCTTTGTCCGCCAACGTTGGGAGCCTTCCAGTTTGCCTGCGGCTGTGTTTCCACCTGCAGCGGCTCTGGTCGGGCAGAGTATATCAATTTGTCCACTGCCGTTTTCTGGCTTACCTCCGAAAAGTTATTGCCTGGAGCTAAGTCCTGGATGCGATGCGTCTGCTGTATGGACACTTGTGTCCAACTCTGATCTGGAGTCATTCTCCTCTTGCTGTACCAGGTGTTGCGATCCAGGTGGCTGGGTCTCCAGACAAGGGGAAGTTCCTGGCATGGAGGAGACGCCAATAATGCCAGTTGGACGTCAACGAGCATGGATTCTCACTTCTTCAGGTGGTCCAAGTTATTTTGCTGAACTCTCCCTGAACCTGGACTTTGTAGAAGACCGGACCTGTTCTCTCCAGCATGATGTCTGGGAACCAAAGTGCCCCATCGCTAAAATTGTGGCCACCGACTGCATCCCCTGAGTGCAATTGCTGCCCTGGAATCTCAGCACATAGTGCCTCTTCTGCATCTCCTGCTTCCGGGACTCGGAAACGTGAGACTCAGCCGGGTTCTAAGTCGTTGGCCCATCAACAGTTCTGCAGGGGCAATTCACGTTGTAGAAGTTTCGCCATTCCCGATCCTCCTGAATCGAAGTGCGTGAGGAGCTTCATGGACGACAGCTGCCTTTTGACTCTGGCAAATGCTTTGTCCTGTGAACCACTCCTGCTCCTTCCTTAATAATATGTTGAACGGAGCTAATAAAGTGGCCAGGTTTGCAATGGACGTGCCATAGTAGTTAACCAGGTCCAGGAACGAGCAGAGCTCAGTGGCGTTTTTTGGGGTCAGGGCCCGTTCTATAGCCCAGACCTTATCTTCTACCGGATGTAGACCATCCCTGTACACCCTGTAACCTAATTAGATCACCGCTCTAGAGTGGAACACACACTTGCTCCTCTTTATCTGAACGCATACTTGGAAAAACTGCCAGTGCACTTCCTGCAGGTTGTCCATATACTCCTCCTCTGTGGTGTCCTCGATAAACACGTTGTCTAGATAGATGGCCACCTTCGGCAGGCCTTGCAACATATTCTCGATTCATTATCTGCTGGAAAATTGTCGGGGCAATGAAACCCCAAACAGAAGATGGTGTATTCAAGTAACCCCCAATGAGTGTTTATGGTCGCAAATCCCCTGGACTCCGGGTCTAGCTCTATCGGTAAATAAGTGTGGCTCATGTCAAGCTTCTTGAAAGAACTTCCTCCAGTCAGTTTTGCATACAAATCCTCCATCCTAGGTATCAGGTACCGATCCAGGCGTGAAGCTCTACTGACGGTGAACTTGAAACCTTCGCAGAGTTGGACAGATTTGTCAGGGTTCATTACCGGCACCACAGGTGCAGCCCATTCCGCAAACTGCACCAGGCGTAATGACTCCTAGATCCTGCAGGTGCTGAAGCTTCACCTCAGCCTTGGCAAGCAATGAGTAAGGGACAGGCCTCACCCTAAAATATCGGGGCTGAGAATCAGGATCCACATATATATGGGCCTTGGCTCCCTTTATCCTGTCCAGAACTTTCTGGAACACTTTGGGGTATTTGCCCAGCATGGTGCCCATCCGAAAAACCTGTTGCCAGTTGAAACGGAGTACTCGGAACCAGTCTCGTCACAAAACATTGGGCCCCTGTCCCTGCACCACAACCAAGGGAAGATGGACCGACTGCTGGCCATGTATTACTGGAGTCATAGTGGTCCCCACGATATTTAAAGGCTCACTGGTAAATGTCGCTAACCTCACTTTTGTGTCGTGCAATGCCAGCAGCATGTTGCCTGTGTGGAGTTGCTGAAGTGTCAGATGGTCCACAATGGAGACGATAGCTCCAGTGTCCCATTTCCATTACCACGGGGTGACCTGTAATGTGACCCGGATTGGTGCTACCTTCGGGTTGTGACACAGTTCATCTGTATTAAACAGCCCTCCTCATCGGGGGGGGGGGGCACGGGTGACCTTTGTGCCTATCATGCACGGCATACTCTGTGCCGAAATTGAAGGCTCTGACCATCGGAGTCCTCTGACCACACATTTGGCAATGTGGACGGCTCTCCCCTTCATCCTCAGGGGAGGTGTAATAATAATCTTTATTAGTGTCACAAGTAGGCTTATGTTAATACTGCAATTAAGTTACTGTGAAAATCCCACCGGTCAGGGCAGCACGTGGTGCAGTGATTAGCACTGCTGTCTCACGTGCCAAGGACCCGGGTTTCGATCCCGGCCCTGGGTCATTGTCCGTGTGAAGTTTGCACATTCTCCCCGTGTCTGTGTGGATCTCACCCCACAACCTAAAGATGTGCAGTGTAGGTGAATTGGCCACGCTAAATTGACTCTTAATTGGAAAAAAAATTGGGTACTCTAAATTAATTTAAGAAAAAGAAAATCCCACCAGTCCCACCAGTAGCTCGCAGGGGCTGCCCTGTCAGAGGAGGTCTGGTGACACTGGTATCATCCCGTAATGCAGAGGAAGTTCGAAACGAAGGGCGGGCCAAACAATGGATGCCGTAGTTCATGGACCCCTGCAGCTCCTGCAGTCCTTTCTCCACGTGCTCTTAGAACAGCGAAAGCTCGATGGCCCATTTCAGATTCAAGGTGGGCTCTGCCAACAGCTTTCTCTGAGTGGTCGCGTTGTTTATGTCACACACTAGCCCATCCCTCTATATTTCAGAGAGGGACGGCCCAAACTCACAATGCTCAGCTTGACGTCTTAGGCCACCGACATCAGGTCAAGAAGTCAGTGACCGATTCACCCAGAGACTACACTGCCATATTAAAACAATATTACTGCATAATTACGGAAAGCTTGGGGTCATAGCGTTCAGAAACCAAAGTGACCCAAGCTCATCAAACGATTTGGATACCAGGTCATCTGGGTGAGACTTTTTATGATTCCAAAAATCAGGGTCCCGCATGCGGGCAGTCCGGAGGATGACTTTTTGATGATTATCCCCAAAATTCCATTTGCCTGGAAGAAATATCTCATGTGCTCCCATTCTGGTTCTAGTTTTCTAGGCCTGCATCAAAGACTTCCAAATTCCCGAATCGTGGCATCTTGAACTATTATGTCTCTCTGCTCCAGGCTAGCAAATTATTGGGTGGCTAGGCGGTTCCACAAACGAGTCCAGAGATTCCTTTTTCCCTAATCACCAGTTTAGTAATTTGAGGAAGCCAGTGGCAAGAGAACAGAGGTTTATTTAACTATATATGAATTATATACAACATCTGAATTTTACATGTACAATTTTTGTGAGAAAAAAAATGTCTTTTGAAGTCCAGTGGACCAGTTAGAGATTCAACCAGTTCGAGATTCAACCAGTCCGGGGCCTTGATGTGCCGTTGGGAGCGACGCAGTGGTGGCGGCGATGCCGATGCTGGTCTGGTTTTCGGTGACTCCGGGAGCGTGCCGAAATCCTCTTCATCCTCTGGGCGTGGGCAGGGGGAGGACGGATGGTCCTGGGGGGGGTTGCTGCTGGGAGCATCGGGGGAGGGGAGGGTGGCGCCGGGCCGGATGTGTGTGTGTGTGTGGGGAACCTGCTGGTGCCAGGTCCCTGAGGGAGACAGTATCCTGGCGGCCGTCGGGGTATGCCACGTAGGCATACTGGGGGTTTGCATGGAGCAACTGTACCTTCTCCACCAACGGGTCCGCCTTGTGGATTCGGACGTGCCTACAGAGAAGGACGGGTCCTGGAGCTGCGAGCCAAGGCAGGAGCGACACCCCGGATGTGGACCTCCTGGGGAAGGCAAAGAGACATTCATGGGGTGTGTTGGTAGTGGCGGTGCACAGTAGTGAGTGAATGGAGTGTAGTGCATCAAGAAGGACCTCCTGCCAGCGGGAGGCCGGGAATTTCCTGAACCATAGGGCCAGTTGGGCGGCCCTCCGTACCGCCCCGTTCTCCTTCTCTACCTGTCCATTTCCCCGGGGGTTATAGCTTGTTGTCCTGTTGGAGGCGATACCCCTGCTGAGCAGGAACTGACGCAGCTCATCACTCATGAATGAGGATCCCGTGTCACTGTGGATGTAGGCTGGGAAACCGAACAGAGCGAAGATTGTGTTGAGGGCTCTGATGACGGTGGCAGACTTCATGTCGGGGCATGGATGGGCGAAGGGGAATCAGGAGTACTCATCGATCACACTGAGAAAATACGTGTTACGGTCGGTGGAGAGGAGGGGCCCTTTGAAATCAAAGGGACGGGAGGCCTTCACCAGGCGCGCACGGTCCGGCCGGTAGAAGTGCGGCTTGCACTCCGCACAGACCTGGCAATCCCTGGTGATTGTCCGTACGTCCTCGACGGAGTAGGGCAGATTGCGGGCCTTTATAAAATGGTACAACCGTGTGACTCCCGGGTGACAAAGGCTGTCGTGCAGGGCCTGGAGTCGGTCTACTTGTACGCTGGCACATGTACCTCGGGATAGGACGTCTGGGGGCTCGTTGAGCTTGCCGGGGCGATACAAAATCTCGTAATTGTAGGTGGAGAGCTCGATCCTCCACCTCAAGATCTTATCATTCTTGATCTTGCCCCGTTGTGTGTTATTGAACATGAAGGCTACTGACCGTTGGTCAGTGAGGAGTGTGAATTTCCTGCCGGCCAGGTAATGCCTCCAATGCCGCACAGCTTCAACGATAGCTTGGGCCTCTTTTTCGACGGATGAGTGCCGAATATCTGAGGCATGAAGGGTGCGGGAAAAGAATGCCACAGGTCTGCCTGCCTGATTGAGGGTGGCGGCTAGGGTGACGTCTGATGCGTCACTCTACTTGAAAGGGCAGCGACTCGTCTACTGCGTGCATCCCGGCCTTGGCAATATCGGTTCTGATACGGGCGAAGGCCTGTTGACCTTCGGCCGTCAGGGGAAAATGCGTGGACTGTATGAGTGGGCGGACCTTGTCTGCATAGTTTGGGACCCACTGGGCGTAGTATGAAAAGAACCCCAGGCAGCGTTTGAGGGCCTTGGGGCAGTGGGGGAGGGGGAGCTCCATGAGGGGGCGCATGTGGTCAGGATCGGGCCCCAGAACTCCATTCTGGACCACATAGCCGAGGATGGCTAAGCAGTTTGTGCTAAACACGCACTTCTCCTTGTTGTAGGTGAGGTTTAGTAGAGTGGCGGTGTGGAGAAATTTGGCAAGGTTGGCATCGTGGTCCTGCTGATCATGGCCACAGATGGTGACGTTGTCTAGGTACGGAAAGGTGACCCGCAAACAATATCGGTCGACCATTCGGTCAATCTCCCTTTGGAAGACCGAGACCCCGTTGGTGACACCGAAGGGAACCCTGAGGAAGTGATGGAGGTGACTGTCTGCCTCGAAGGCATTGTATGGACGGTCCGCTTTACGGATGAGGAGCTGGTGGTAGGCGGATTTGAGGTCTACCGTTGAGAAGACCCGGTACTGTGCAATCTGATTGACCATATCAGATATGCGTGGGAGGGGGAACGCGTTGAGCTGCGTGTACCGATTGATGGTCTGGCTGTAGTCCACGACCATTCTGTGTTTCTCCCCAGTTTTAACTACTACCACTTGGGCTCTCCAGGGGCTGTTGCTGGCCTCGATGATGCCTTCCCGAAGCAGCCGCTGGACCTCGGACCTGATGAAGGTCCTGTCCTGGGTGCTGTACCGTCTGCTCCTGGGGGCGACGGGTTTGCAATCCGGGGTTAGATTTGCGAAGAGGGAAGGTGGATCGACCTTTAGGGTTGCGAGGCTGCACACAGTAAGGGGTGGTAGGGGCCCGCCGAATTTCAGGGTTAGGCTCGGGAGGTTACACTGGAAGTCCAGGCTGAGTAGTAGGGCAGCACAGAGATTAGGGAGGACGTAGAGGCGGAAGCCGCTGAATTTTACGCCCTGGACCGTGAGTGTGACCATACAGTACCCCCGGATCTCCACGGAATGGGATCCGGAGGCCAGGGAGATTCTTTGATTGGCGGGGTGTACTGCGAGGGAGCAGTGCCTTACCGTATCCGGGTGGATGAAGCTTTCGGTGCTCCCGGAGTCCAGCAGGCAAGAGGTCATGTGTCCATAGATTTTAACGCTGGTCGATGCGGTAGCCAGGTTGTGCGGACGAGACTCGTCGATGGTCACTGAGGCGAGTCGTGGTTGGTCGTCGCTGGTGTCGGATGATGGGGTGCCCATGGGGCACGGGTCCTGAAACGCCGGTGGTGCCCATGTGCCGTGGGGCAGACAAGATGGCGGCGCCTGAAGATCTTGGGGAGGATAAAATGGCGGCGCCCATGGGCCGCAGGTGGTGGGGTTTGAAAAAGATGGCGGCGCTCACCAGGGAGTTGAGAGCGAGTGGCGAGTACGTGCCTGGCGAAGAGCGTGTTCGTCTTCTGGGCGTAATTCTCTTTGAGTAGCGTCATGGCTTCGGCGTAGTTTGGCGCATCCTGGATCAGTGGAAAGACGTTGGAGCTCAACCTTGAGTACAGTATCTGTATTTTCTGAGCCTCCGGAACAGGGCTTGGCGCCGAGTTGATGTACGCCTCGAAACAAGCTAGCCAGTGCTGAAAGTCCTTTTTGGCATCGCTTGATTGCGGATCCAGCTGCAGGTGATCTGGCTTGATACGGAGGTCCATCTTCTGAAAATCTTAGAGCAATAAATTGATGCACGATCAATTGTACAAAGACGAGAGTTGAATACAACTGAGGCATTATTGCTCTAAGATGTGTGGCCTCCCACAGCAGCTGGCGAAATGGCTGCTGCATGGAGGACACGCATATTTATACTCTGCCTACTGGGCGGAGCCAGCAGGCAGGGACCACCATCGTACCTGTAGTACAGGTCCTACCATATATCACCTAATATAGGTGCAACAGTGGCTTACCACAAATCCATAAGGTAAAATTACTCTCATAATGCTGTTAGGTAGAGAGTTCCAGAATTTCCCAGGATTCAGCATCAATTAAGGAATGGTGTGTGATTCGCGAGGGAAGCTACAAATGTTGATGTTCCAGGCAGCACGGTGGCGCAGTGGTTAGCAGTGCAGTCTCACGGCACCGAGGTCCCAGGTTCGATCCCAGCTCTGGGTCACTGTCCGTGTGGAGTTTGCCCGTGTTTCCATGGGTTTCGCCTCCACACCACAAAGATGTGCAGGGTAGGTGAATTAGACACGCTAAATTGCCACTTAATTGGAAAGAAACGAATTGGGTACTCTAAATTTTTTTTAAAATGTTGATGTTCCTATGCACCTTTATCAAGTAAAAATAATTTTAAAAGATGAAAATGTTTTTATTTTTCATTTTTGCAAAATGGAGTTAGCAATACAGTGACACAACATTAAACATTTAAAAATACTTTCTATAGTATAACTACACAAGCTTTAAACAAATAAATGGAACACTTTTACATACACTGACTCCACTGAACCACCACATGAAGTTAAAATGGACCAAGAATGTGTTTCCATAAATAGCTAAATGTTTGTTTATATAAGCAATATAAACATTTTATCACTCAAAAGGTCATTAGGCATCTTGAGACAATAATATAATTAAATTACATCAGAATGGAACCGATAATACAGAAACAAAATGAAAAAATATTCTTCAGTCAAAACAACTTTTTCACATTAGCAATTGATGTAGAAGCTTGGAGACGGCCTTCCATTCGAGATGGAGACAGTGCACGAAACAGCATTGACGGTTGTCCTGTCAATTTATTAGTGCCTTCCTATTGGGATGAGGAAAAGAAAGTTACAGCCCACAATTATATGCTTAGTTTATCTTGCACGTTAAATAGGATCGTACTTAATTGTCCTAAATGTATCCTTTTAAGCTGGGCTGTTATTTCAGTGCTGAGGGAGTGCTGCCTTGGCATCTTTTCAATGTTGTGTTTAATCAAGGTCCAAATGATTGTTGAGATGGATCTTAAAGATCCCATAATACCCATCGAAGAAGAGCAGGGAATTCTCCCAGTGCTTTCGTCCACATTTATTTATCTCTCAATTGACAACAGAAGAACAGATTTACCAATAGTTATTTAACTTAATACAAAAGGAAATTACTGCAGATGCTGGAAATCTGAAATACAGCAGAAAATGTTGGAAGTAATCAGCAGGTTTGGCATCATCGATGTAGAGTGAAGCAGAGTTAATATTTCAGGTCTCGGCCTAAATCGTTAATGTTTCTTTCTCCACCAGTGCTGCCTGATCTGTTGAATATTACCAGTATTTTATGGTTTAATTTCACTTATCTAACTTCCGTTTATGAAATTGTGCCATGTGCAAGTCTGCTACTGCTTTCATAACAGTGACTACATTTCAAAAATAATTAATTTGTTGTGAAGTGCCTTATCACAATAATTGTGTTAAAGAAGATTACTTTTGGATTTCCGGTGGTGGCAATAGAGTGAGAGATCACACATTTGGTGGCTCCTGCTTGATGTGGAATTGTTTGGTCCTTGTTACCCATTCTTGGAGGTATTTGCTGCCATTAAGTACAGGAACAGATAGAGCTAAGGATTCTCCTTCGGGTGGGCATGTTTCAGCCCTATCAAACAAGTAGTGTAATTGTAAAGGGGCAACAGTCAGACCAGGAGTTTTGGGTACTGCGATAGAAGGAAAGATGGCGGAGAACTCTGTGGCGTCATTGTCCGCTCAGTGGTCCACGGAACATGTAGTGGAGTTTATGACGGTCAAGTTCCGGCAGCAAAGGCAGGAGGACTCAGAAGACCTGGCCTCAGAAGACGATTTTGGCAGCCATTGAGAGAGAGTGGAGCAGAGGTTGGAGGCACATAGTGCGTCACTCCAAAAAGTGGAAGAGTCGGTGGCGGACCAGGAGGACCGGCTGGCCTCGTTGGAGGCAAAGATTACGGTGGTGGGGGAGGACCAAAGGAAGCTGAGGGAGAAAGTGGGCGATTTGGAGAATTAGTCGAGGAGGCAGAATCTCTGGATTGTGGGATTGCCGAAGGCATTGAGGGGATGCAGGCCACAAAGTATGTTGCAAACATGCTCGGGAAGCTGGTGGGGGGGGGGGGGGGGGGGGGGGGGGGGTCGATACGAGTGGCGGGAGTGTGTCCGTTCTTCGGTTGGGTTGAATATTGTAACATGTATATTTGTTCTTTTCACATGTCCATAGGAGGTGCTCCAGAGATGATTTTCTTTGTTCTGGACAAGGCACTACTGGTCGTGGTGTTTGGGACCGAGTATTCGGTGATTGTGGTGTCTGACAACATGACACACTGGGTGAATTGCTGATGGAGGGGTGAGCTCCTAGAGGTCACAGTGGCGGTTAGATTTGGGATTACTGGCTTATTGGCTGATAAAGAGGTCTGTAAGAAGATAGGAGTGGCTATCTGGAACAATGTGGAGCATAATAAGATGGGGGGAGGTCACGTCGGCTACCTTGTGGGAGGCGTTGAAGGCAGTGGTTAGAGGGGAGTTTATTTCAATTACAGCGAATAAGGTGAGGGCACAGCAAGTGGAGAGACTCAGGCTGGTGGAGGGCATTCTGGCGATGGATCAGAGATACTTCGTGGCATGCTGAAGGAGGGGCAGAAGCTCCAAACGGAGTTTGGGTCAGTGCCGACGGGCGAGGCGGTGGGACAGTTGCGTAGGGCCAGAGGGCAATGTACAAGTATGGGGAGAAGGTGAGCAAGATGCTTGCACATCAGTTGAGGAGGCAGGCGGTGAGGGAGATTGGGCAGATGAGGGGGGTGATAAGCTGATAACAGGGCCGGAGGAGGTAAATGGTGTGTTTGAGGCATTTTATCGGATGATGTATAGTTCGGAGCCCCCGGTGGGCGAAGAGGGCATGAGGCTGTTTTTGAATGGGCTGAAGTTCCCGAAGATTGAAGCCCCGATTCGATTGGGGGAGGTGATGGAATGTGTGGGGCGATGCAGTCGATGTAGGACCCGGGGCCGGTCGGATTCCATGCGGAGTTTTATAAGAAATTTGGGTGGGAGCTGGGGCCTCTGTTAGTGGAGATGTACAGTGAGCTGGTGGGGAAAGGTGTGCTTCCCCTCCATGCTGTGTCAGGCAGCTATCTCACCCATTTTGAAGGAAAATAAAGACCTAGAGCAATGTGGGTTGTACCGCCCAATATCATTGCTAAATATATATGCAAAGCTGTTGGCGAAGGTGCTGATGGGGCGGATAGAAAATTGTGTTGGGGGTGATAGAGGAGGACCAGATGAGGTTCTTGAAGGGGCGGCAGCTATCGGTCAATGCTTGGAGGTTATTGAATGTAATAATGATGCCTTTGGCGGGCTGGAGGTGTAGGTGGTTGTGTGTATGGATGTGGAGAAGGCGTTTGACCATGTGAGGTAGCTGTACTTATTCGAGGTGGTGGGGTGGTTCGGGCATGGGCATGGGTTTGTCGGCTGGGTGAGATAGTTGTATAGGGCTCCTGAGGCGCGTGCACGGACCAGTAGTGTCAATTTGGAATATTTTGGATTGCATCTGGGAACGAGGCAGGGGTGTCCGTTCTCTTTGCCCTCGCGATTGAACCATTGGCAATGACACTTAGGGGTGGTGGGGCTTTGGGGGGCGGGGGATGGAGCATCAACTCTCTTTATATGCTGTTGACCTCTAGCTATATGTCGCAATCCCCGGTTGAGAGTTTTGGAAGGATTATGGGGATCTTAGGGGAGTTCAGTCTTTTCTCGGGGAATAAGCTCAATATGGGGAAAAAGTGAGACATTCCCGATCAATGTCCGAGGACATGGGGGAGTTTAAGTAGGTTGCCATTTTGGTTGGTAGGGGTGGGCTTTCGGTATCTTTTTTTAAAAAAAAAATAATTTTTATTAAAGGTTTTCATAAAATATCAACAACAAAATGAGAAAGAAAAAAGAACCCAACAGGGGTAAGTACAAAACACAATCTAAAAAAGCAACCCCCCAAACCCCTCCCCCCTTTACATAAATAATAAATTAACATTAACACCCCGACTTAACACAACAGGTGTATACACCCCCTCAGACCCTTCCAGTGTAAACAACATAAACAAAAATAAAGTAAACCCCCCCCCCCCCCCCCCCCCCCCAAGCTGCTGCTGCCATCTAGCGTTCTGCCAGAAAGTCTAAGAACGGTTGCCTAAAGAACCCTTGTACCGACACTCTCAAGGCGAATTTCACCCTCTCCAATTTAATGAACCCTGCCATATCGCTGATCCAGGATTCCACACTTGGGGGCCTCGTATCTTTCCACTGAAGGAGAATTCTCTGCCGGGCTACCAGGGACGCAAAGGCCAGAATTCCAGCCTCTTTCGCCTCCGGCTCCTCTGCCACCCCAAATATTGCGAGCCCCCAGCCCGGTTTGACCCTGGATCCTACCACCCTCGACACCGTCCTCGCTACGCCCTTCCAAAATTCCTCCAGCGCTGGGCATGTCCAGAACATATGGGTGTGGTTTGCTGGGCTCCCTGAGCACCTAACACACCTGTCCTCACCCCCAAAGAACCTGCTCATCCTTGTCCCGGTCATGTGTGCCCTGTGCAGCACCTTAAACTAATTGAGGCTGAGCCTCGCGCATGAAGAGGAAGAGTTCACCCTCCCTAGGGCATCTGCCCACGTCCCCTCTTCGATCTCCTCTCCCAACTCCTCCTCCCACTTACCTTTCAACTCCACCACCGAGGCCTCCTCCTCCTCCTGCATCACCTGGTAAGTTTCCGAGATCTTCCCCAATCCCACCCACCCCCCCGAGAGCACCCTGTCCTGTACTGTGTGTGGCAGTAGCCGTGGGAATTCCACCACCTGCCGTCTGGCAAACGCCCTTACCTGTAAGTACCTGAAGGTGTTCCCCGGGGGGGAGCCCGTACTTCTCCTCCAGCTCACCCAAGCTCGCAAACTTCCCGTCCACAAACAGGTCCCCTAACTTTCGTATGCCTGCCCTGTGCCACCCCGAAAACCCTCCACCTGTTCTTCCTGGAGCGAACCGGTGGTTCCCCCGTAATGGGGTCCACGCCGAGGACCTAACTTCCCCCCTATGCCGCCTCCACTGCCCCCAAATTTTGAGGGCCGCCACCACCACCGGGCTCGTGGTAAACCTCCTTGGAGGGAGCGGCAGCGGCGCCGTTGCCAGCGCCCCCAGACTCGTACCCACACAGGACGCCGTCTCCAGCCTCTACCATGCAGCCCCCTCCCCCTCCATCACCCACTTGCGCACCATTGTCGCATTGGCGGCCCAGTAGTACCCACAGAGGTTGGGCAGCGCCAGCCCCCCCCTATCTCTACTCCGCTCCAGGAACACCCTTCTCACCCTCGGAGTCCCTCGCGCCCACACAAACCCCATTATACTCCTGTTAACCCGCCTGAAAAAAGCCTTCGGGATAAACACAGGGAGGCACTGGAACAGGAACAAAAACCTTGGGAGCACCGTCATTTTGATTGACTGCACCCTACCCGCCAGGGACAGCGGCAACGCGTCCCACCTCTTGAACTCGGCTTTCGGTATCTTGGGACACATGTGGCGCTCAGCTGGGCCCAGCTGCAGAAGTTGGATGTGACAAAGCTGGAGGAGGGAAGGAGGACTTTAGAAGGTGGGATGTGTTGCCTTTGTCGTTGTCTGGAAGAGGCCAGATGGTAAAGATGTCGGTGCTCCTGAAGTTTTTTTCCATGTTTCAGAATCTCCTGTTTTTTGTGCCCAAAATACTCTAACTCCAACCGTGGCAGCACGGTAAGATGGTAGGCATGTCCCTGTGGGCACAGATCTGTGGCAACAACAGGTTTGTTCCAGCAGGGCTGAATGCAAGATTTCAGGGGTGGGGTGGTTGGAGATAGAGTATTTTCAGGACCTGTTTTTGGGGGGTAAGTTTGCGCAATTGGAGGAGCTTGAGGAGGTGTACTTGCTGCCGAAGGGGAATGGGTTCAGGTTTCTGCAATTGTGGGACTTCTTGAGGAAGGAGTTGGGTTCACTCCATGCCTGCTTTCTCCAGTGCTACAGGACAAGCTCCTATCCGAGGATGAGGTAGGCGAGGGCAAGGTGTCAGATATATATGTGGAGCTGAAGGGGAGGGAGGGCGCTCCAGTGGAGGAAGTTTGGCGCAAGTGGGAGGAGGAGTTGGGAGGGGTGATACAAGCCGGGGTGTGGAGTGATGAACTCGTCCTTGTCGTGAGCAAGACTGAGTCTCATATGGTGGTGCATAGGACACGTATAGAATCATAGAATCCCTACAGTGCAAAAGGAGGCCATTCGGCCTGGTGAGTCTGCACCGATCCTCTGAAAGAGCTCTGCACCAACCCTCCGAAAGAGCACCCTATCTTGGCCCATGCCCCGGCCTCATCTCAGTAACCCCATCTAACCTTTTGAACACAAAGAGATAATTTAGCATGGCCAATCCACTTAACCTGTACACCTTTGGACTGTGGGAGGAAACCGGAGCACCCAGAGGAACCAACAGAGAGACAGGGAAAATGTGCAGACTCCGCACAGACAGTGACCCAAGGCTGGAATTGAACCTGGGCACCTGGTTCTGCGAGGCAGGAGTGCTAACCATTGTGCCACCGTGCCGCTCCGATGGATATGATGGGGTCTAGGATGAGTAGTTTTTTTCCGGGGGTGGAGGATAGATGTGCAGGGTGTCCTGCAAACCATGTCCATATGTTTTGGACATGTCTGAAGTTGGAGGGGTTTTGGAAAGAGTTTGCGAATGTAATGTCGAAGATTTTGGGAGTGGAGATGGCGTTGAGCCCGTGGATGGTGATTTTTCGGGTGTCAGTGGATCCGGGGGTGCAGGTGGGGAGAGAGGCTGAGGTGGTAGCCTTTGCCTCCCTGACAGCCCGGAGGCAGATCTTGTTATGCTCGCGGGACCGGAGCTGCCGAAAGTGGGGACATGGGTGAATGACTTGGCAGAGTTCCTCCACCTAGAAAAACGTTAGGTTCGCCATAAGAGGAGGTGGGGAAGGGTTTTCCACAAGGTGGAGGAAGTTCATTGACTTCTTTAAGGAGCACTAACACATCAGCGGGGGTGGGGTTGTGAATTGTTTGAGTTTTGGGGGTCGGCTGGATGAAAAAGGAGGGGTGGTACGGGGGAACAATGGCAATTAGGCATGATTGACTGTTGTTTGCTCGTTTCTGTTTTGTATATATTTAAAAATACCTCCAATAAAATATTTTTCAAAAAAAAGATTACTTTCAGGAATAGCAGCCCTAAATGTCGAATTTAATTACCTTTCATCGAAAATAGGTAATGTAATTGGGTCAAAAGAGAAAATGCTGGAAAATCTCAGCAGGTCTGGCAGTATCTGTAGGGAGAGAAAAGAGCTAACGTTTCGAGCCCAATGACTCTTTGTCAAAGCTAACAGACAGAGAAAGTGGGAAATATTTATACTGTGGAGTGAGAATGAAAGATGAGTCATAGCCACAGAAACCCAGGGAAATCGGGTGCTAATGGCCACAGAAACCAAGGGGAAAGAGTGCTAATGGCAGTCCCCAGAGAGAACAAAAGATGTAAAAGGTCAAACAGCAGGGAAACTAACATCAGAGGATGAACTGTAGATGTGGGGGAGGGGAAGGGGGAAGCAAAGAGGAGAAAGGTGAAGGAAAGGTGGATAAGATTGGGGGGGGGGGAAATTAAATATATATTAAGAAAGAAAGAAATGGTAAAAGTTAACAGTTAAAATGAAATTAGAACAAATGGGTGGAGGTGGGGTAGAGCTGGTCATCTGAAGGGTTTCTGTGGCTATGACTCATCTTTCATTCTCACTCCACAGTATAAATATTTCCCACTTTCTCTGTCTGTTAGCTTTGACAAAGAGTCAGCGGACTCGAAACGTTAGCTCTTTTCTCTCCCGACAGATGCTGCCAGACTTGCTGAGATTTTCCAGCATTTTCTCTTTCGTTTCAGATTCCAGCATCCGCAGTAATTTGCTTTTATCTAATGTAATTGGGTAATCAACTTGGATTAATACCATTTCAGAAGTCAAGAAAGTAACTACAGGTGTTCTGAAGGCTGCACTGATGTAGATGGAGTGCCCAAACTGCAGCCTATAGGCCACATACTATGGATTTTAGTCACCTGACTTAAAGCCAAGGGTATCTCTTGTGTTTCTGCTTATATTGCACAGGCTATATGGAATGTCCTTTGTACAGAAAATAAAACTCTTAAAAGATAAAGGGGAAAAACAGACTTTCCCAAATATATTCACCACAATGTGGTAGCACTGGGGAAGGGATATGCATATGTCCTGTGATGAACCTATCGCTTATGTTGTTCAATTAAAAAAAATTATTTCATGTTACACGATGCCACCGGCAAAGTCAGCATTTATTGCCCATCCCTAATTACCCATGAACTGAGTGGCTTGTTGAGCTATTTCAAGGTCAGATAAGAGTCAACCACATTGCTGTGGATCAGGAGTCACATTGAAATACATTATTGATACATTACTCAGCTCTTCATTGGATAACATGAAGGGGGTCCATTAAACACTCTTCTGATTATTGAATCCAACTGAAACCTATAACCCTGATACTTACGGGAAGTAAGAAGAGTGCACATGATGCCAAAGTAGGCAAATAACCTGGCATGTTTGGGGATGCGATGAGGCTGCTAATATTATGGGCAGCATCTCATTCACATCTTGTAGTTCCCAATTGACAGCTTCTTAAATGGATAGTCTGGCCAGTGGTAGGAGAGAGAGAACACTAGTAGCAGAAGACCACAATTGGGGGCATGGCAATCACATTGACACGGGGATAAGGAGTGAAGAGAGGGAGTTTGACAATTTCAAAACAGTGAAAGATTGACAATCGGGATTTGGTAATTGGGAGAGTAGGTGTAAGTGACAAGATCGACAATCTAGAGGTTGGTTCCCAATAGGTTGGGAATCTGCAGAAAAGAAGAAGCACTGCAATTGTGGGGGGAAGGATTAGGACAGCAATGGGAGCAGATAAGATTAGCAATCCCGGGGAGATGGGAGGAAATTGGGGTGGGGAGAAGGTTGATAGTGGGAGGGAGTGGAGGCTGGTATAGGGGGAGGAGGAGGTCAGCAAACAGAGAGGGGCTTTCATTTGGGAGGACGGGGTCAGGCTGGAGATCAGGGTTGTAGATTGTGGAGACTGGTAAATACCAAAAGCTTCCTTGAATGCTTGTGGGGAATAATTTGGTCCCTTCTGATGGTGTTCAAACAACCACTTACCTTGGGTAGCTGCCAATATCTGTTTCACTGCTGAGTTTCAATGCAACAGCAATTAATTTAAAATCAGGGCCCCAAAGACATTCATGAAGCTGGATTTAAATATTTATTGACAGTCCCACTTTACCACAGAAGGATACTTGGATGCTCCATAATCTTCTGTAAAATGATGGCCATCAGATGCATGGCGGGTCAGGGTTGTGTTTCACATATCTTACTTTTTAACTGCTCCCCATGACCTACTCCTGCAGATTCTGGTGGTGGGGAGTTAATATCATTGTCTATGTGTCTAGCATCAATATTACTGTAATATTGATGTGAGGTTAATGAAATAAATTCTAGAGCTAGGATTTTTCACTTCTCAGCTTCCCAGCCCAAGATATTCTTGTCCATTGGAAATAATAGCAGGAAAATTGTAGACTGGAATACCAAAGTGAAAAATGCCAAGCAACAGATGATGTAAAGATAAGTAAAGCCAAATATTTTCTTGCAAATAGACTTCAGATATGTATATGAGACTGTACCATATTGTAGAGTTCCACTTGACTGGCACTATAGCCATCTGGAAAACGACCTCCCTTTGACGCTGAAACAATTACAGAAAAAACAAAATGTAAATCCTTTAGGACTGCATACTTTCCCATAGTAATGCATAGTTACCAGAAGACTTGGACTAGCCAAAACTATTATTTTTTAAATGTATTTTATTCCAAACGTATATGAAAAGTTAGTTACAACACATAAACAATTTGGGAAACAAACTTCCCAACACATGACTATATAGTTTGTACAAATTTTCCCCCTTTTTTTGCCCCCCCGCGACGAACAACTCCTCAAACACGGTCACGAACATCCCTCAAAACTCTCCACTGAACCCCTTTAACTTGTATTTGATCTTTCCCAGCTGAAGAAAGTCATATAAGTCACCCAACCAGGCCGCTATCCCCAGTGACATTGCTGACCGCCACTCCAATAAAATTTGATGTCAGGCAATCAGAGAGGCGAAGGCCACAACATTGGCCTTCCTCCCCTCCATCAGCTCCGGTTTCTCCGATATCACAAATATCGCCACCAAAGGGTCCGACTATCTTTGCTAGCCCCGCGAACACTCCCGCCCAGAATCTCTCCAACTTTTCGCAACCCAGAACATATGTGCGTGGTTTGCTGGTCCCCGCCCACACTTTTCAAACTCATCTGCCACCCCCTGAAAGAACCCACTCATTCTTGCCCTCATCATGTGTAATCTGCGTACGACAAAGAACAAGAAGAAAGAAAAGTACAGCACAGGAACAGGCCCTTCAGCCCTCCAAGCCTGCACCAACCATGCTGCCTGTCTAAACTAAAATCTTCTACACTTCCGGGGTCCGTATCCCTCTATTCCCATCCTATTCATGTATTTGTCAAGATGCCCCTTAAATGTCACTGTCGTCCCTGCTTCCACCACCTCCTCCGACAGCGAGTTCCAGGCACCCACTACCCTCTGTGTAAAAAACTTGCCTCGTACATCTCCTCTAAACCTTGCCCCTCGCACCTTAAACCTATGCCCCCTAGTAATTGACCCCGCTACCCTGGGAAAAAGTCCCTGACTATCCACTCTGTCTATGCCCCTCATAATTTTGTAGACCTCTATCAGGTCGCCCCTCAACCTCCGTCGTTCCAGTGCGAACAAACCGAGTTTATTCAACCGCTCCTCATAGCTAATGCCCTCCATACCAGGCAACCTGGTAAATCTCTTCTGCGCCCTCTCTAAAGCCTCCACATCCTTCTGGTAGTGTGGCGACCAGAATTGAACACGAGACTCCAAGTGTGGCCTAACTAAGGTTCTATACAGCTGCAACATGACTTGCCAATTTTTATATTCAATGCCCCGGCCAATGAAGGCAAGCATGCCATATGCCTTCTTGACTACCTTCTCCACTTGTGTTGCCCCTTTGAGTGACCTGTGGACCTGTACATCTAGATCTCTCTGATTGTCAATACTCTTAAGGGTTCTACCATTCATTGTATATTCCCTACCTGTATTAGACCTTCCAAAATGCATTACCTCACATTTGTTCGGATTAAACTCCATCTGCCATCTCTCCGCCCAAGCCTCCAAACGATCTAAATCCTGCTGTATCCTCTGACAGTCCTCAACGCTATCTGCAATTCCACCAACCTTTGTGTCGTCCGCAAACTTACTAATCAGACCAGTTACATTTTCCTCCAAATCATTTATATATTCTAAAACAGAAAAGGTCAAGCACTGATCCCTGTGGCACACCACTAGTCACAGCCCTCCAATTAGAAAAGCATCCTTCCATTGCTACTCTCTGCCTTCTATGACCTAGCCAGTTCTGTATCCATCTTGCCAGCTCACCTCTGATCCCGTGTGACTTCACCTTTTGTACCAGTCTGCCATGAGGGACCTGGTCAAAGGCCTTACTGAAGTCCATATGGACAACATCCACTGCCCTACCTGCATCAATCATCTTTGTGACCTCCTTGAAAAACTCTATCAAGTTACTGAGACATGACCTCCCCATCACAAAACTGTGCTGCCTCTCGCTAATACATTCACTTGCTTCCAAATGGGAGTAGATCCTGTCTCGAAGAATTCTCTCCAGTAATTTCCCCACCACTGACATAAGGCTCACCGGCCTGTAGTTCCCTGGATTATCCTTGCTTCCCATCTTAAACAAAGGAACAACATTGACTATTCTCCAGTCCTCCAGGACATCACCTGAAGACAGTGAGGATCCAAAGATTTCTGTCAAGGCCTCAGCAATTTCCTCTCTTGCCTCCTTCAGTATTCTGGGATAGATCCCATCAGGCCATGGGGACTTATCCACCTTAATATTTTTCAAGACGCCCAACACCCCTTTTTGGATCTCAATGTGACCCAGGCTATCTACACAACTTTCTCCAGAATCAATATCCACCAATTCCTTTTCTTTGGTGAATACTGATGCAAAGTATTCATTTAGTACCTCAACCATTTCCTCTGGCTCCACACATAGATTCCCTACCCTGTCTTTCAGTGGGCCAACCGTTTCCCTGGCTACCCTCTTGCTTTTTATGTACGTGTAAAAAGCCTTGGGATTTTCCTTAACCCTATTTGCCAATTACTTTTCGTGATCCCTTTTAGCCCTCCTGACTCCTTGCTTAAGTTTCTTCCTACTTTCCTTATGTTCCACACAGGCTTTGTCTGTTCCCAGCCTTCTAGCCCTGACAAATGCCTCCTTTTTCTTTTTGACGAGGCCTACAATATCTCTCGTTATCCAAGGTTCCTGAAATTTGCCATATTTATCCTTCTCCTTTCAGGAACATGCCTGTCCTGAATTCCTTTCAACTGACATTTCATCCTTGTGCACAAGGAGATCGCATTTACCCTTCGTAGCTCCTGACTCCAAACTCCCCAGCTTATCTCCCCACCCAGCTTCTCCTCCCACTTCTCCTTAATTTTTAAAACAAAATGTATTTTATTACAAACATGTATCAAAACAGGTTACAGCGAACCACTTCTCCTTATTCTTCACCACCTGCTCACCTCCCTGCTCTCCCAGCCAAAACTATTATGGTTCTGTAGAGACAATATTAGGCTTTATGCCAGTCAATAGATAGACATAACTCGGATTACAGCCACTGAGTCAGTTTTGCTTACCAAGTTTTCGACTTTGTGAATGTCGATAGCATGGAGCCCCATTGCAATCTTCTAACTGTTTTATGCTTGCACCAACAATCACCACTTTATTGATATTGGCTAATCCCACAACCTAAAACATTTGCACGGAATAAATACATGTTAGGCAATGGTAAAGAAGACCTCTTTAGAGAAATTCTAAACTCAAATACACAGACCTGGAATAAGGAGAAAAAAATATTTTGTGTTGCACTTCAATTCAACTCCAGATATTCTTTGTGATATTGCACAGTGAAATAGTAATCCAAGATAATTGAAGTGGGGAAAAGGACAAATTTAGTGATGATGACTGGGTCATAGTTGTGTACTTGTGGACAGAAATGTTAACCACATGGGTTACAGCAAGTTGCTTGAATGGATATTTTACTAATTCTTCTGGTTTCACTGAAATTTCTGCAACAATATCCTCTTGGACATTGGTTGGGATTTTATTGGCAGCACAAAGACCAGTGTCCAAGACCCAAAGCGGGTAGCGGAGTGGAAGTGGGAGTGTGGTAGGGTTACAAACTGTGATTAAATATATTCTTGGAGATTTCATCACAAAACTTGCCCCCAGCCCCCACACTCCAGCCATTAGTCAGCCAACAGATCCATAATTTTTGTTTGGGAAATATTTTTATTGCATTTTTAAAACATTTTATGCACAAGTAACAGTCAAACAATAATCTCTTGTTGCATGGAAGGGACCCAGGGACAGTGAAGGGTGATATTATGTGGATATTGGAGAGGTTTTGTTCTTTTTTGGGGTATAAGTTGAATGTTGAGAAGAGTGAGTATTTTGTGGTTGGTCCCTCGATGGGGGGTGCAGAGGTGAGGAGGCTGTCTTTTCGCTGCGCTGGGAGTAGCTTCTGCTATCTGGGGGGTCTAGGTGGTGTGAGGGTGCGATTTCGCAAGCTGAACTTCCCTAGTGTGGCGGAGAGGGTGAGGGCGGTCAAACAATAAAGCATGTATCAACAACCTCAATAAACCATACCAAGCAAAAACAAAACACCCCAACAATTATAACCTCCCCTCTCTTCAATAGAATCCCCCCTAGAAGTTAACAGTGACCAGACCCTTGAAATGCAATATAAATAGACGCCATCTGTGATAGAATCTGTCAATCGTTCCTCTCATCGTGAACTTAATCTTCTTGAGATGCATAAACTCCATCAAGTCACCCCAGCCATGCTGTGGCACTGAGCAATGTGGCCTGTCTCCAACTCATCAGCAATGAGGCAAAAGCCAACGCATCTGCCATCGCACCCATCCTCAATTCTGGCTGGTCTGACACCCCAAAAATTACAACTAATGGGCAGGGCTCCAAATCCACATTTAAAATTGCAGATATGGTGTTAAAAAAAGGCCCCCAAAAACCCACCAACTTGGGGCAGGACCTGAACATTTGTGCATGGTTTGCAAGCACTCTCAAGCACCACTCATACATATCCTCAACCCCCCTCGACAAAAAGGTGAGATGTGCCCTGAATACTACCTTGAGTTGTATCAAACTTAACCTTGCACAGGATGATGTAGCATTCATCCAGCGGAGAGACTCACTCCACACTTCCTTCTCCAAAATGGGATCCAGCTCCTCCTCCCAACTCGCCTTCACCTCCTCCACTGAGATCTGTTCTTCCCCCATGACCCATCCATATATACCAGACATGCTGCCCTTCTCTGACCCCGCACAAGAAACAATTCTTTCCAGCAAAATGGACAGCGGCGCCACCGCGAATGTCAAGAAAGCTTGCCGGACCCAATCGTGCACCTGAAAGTACCTGAACATATCCACCCACCAAGGTCTGCCCTCTCCCTCAGCTCCTCACAATCAGCAACCTTGCCGTTCCAACACCCAACAGTGGCATCAAGTTTCCCCAAATGATTCCCACAGAAAGGGGACCACCTTGACACCCTTCCCAACTTCAAATGCTGGCGGAGCCGCTGCCATATTTTTAATGTGGAGATGACCACCAGATTTGACAAATACTTTGCTGGAGCGAACGGCAGAGCAGTTGTCGCCAATGCCTCCAGGCACAATCCCTCATATGACCCAGACGCCATCCGTACACAGACAACATCCTGGTCACCGAACCAACCCAGCACTTTCTTCGCATTGGCCGGCCAGTAGGTTCAGCAGCACCAACCCCCCTGCCTGTCTCTCTGTCTGGAAGACCTCCCCACTCAATCCGAGGCGGTCACCCGCCCATATAAACCCCATTATAAGCTGCTCCAGCACCCGGAAAAATGCTTTAGGCAGGAAACCAGAACACACTGAAACAAGAACACAAATCTTGGCGGTATGCAGTCTATTCATCCTAATCATGTGCACTTGGCCTGCCAGAGACAATGGAGGGCTGTCCCACATCTGTAAATCCGCCCTCAACCTACCCGCCAAACTAGGGAAGTTCAGCTTGCGAAATCGCACCTTCACACCACCTGGATCCCCCAGATAGCAGAAGCTACTCCCAGCGCAGCAAAAAGACAGCCTCCTCACCTCTACACCCCCCATCGAGGGGCCAACCACAAAATACTCACTCTTCCCAACATTCAACTTATGCCCCAAAAATGAACCAAACCTCTCCAATATCCCCATAATATCACCCATCACTGTCCCTTGGTCCCTTCCATGCAACAAGAGATTATTGGCCCTCTCCACTTGTTCGAGGCTCTCAAGGCAATTGCCAATGGCTCAATCGCCAACGCAAACAACAACAGAGGCATAGGACAACCCTGCCGCGCCCCCCAATAAAATCTGAAGGGCCTCGAATTCATGGTGTTAGTTCACACACCAGCCGATGGTGCTGCGCAGAACAGTTGCACCCACGTCACAAACCCAAGCCCGAACCCAAGTTTTCCCAGAAAAGTAAACAAGTATCTCCATTCAACCCGAACAAAGGCCTTTTCTGTTTCCAACGACACAATTATCGCTGGCTCTGGCCCCTCTGCTGGTTCAAGAATTCCATTGAGTAAGCGCCACATGTTAGACCACAGCTTCCTGCCCGTTATAAAGCCCGACTTGTCCTCTGGAAGACACGGCTCCAAAACCCTAGCTAGAGGTTTTGTATCCACATTAAGCAGAGAAATTGGCTGATCCGACCCACACTCCGTGGGATCCTTATACCTCTTTAGAAGGAGGGAGATAAATGCCTGCCCCAATGTCTACAGAAGGCAACCCCATGCCAGTGAATCAGAAAACATCTCCAACACCAATGGGGCCAACTGATCCACAAACTTCTAACAAAATTCTACCGGGAACCCATCTAGCCCCAGTGTCTGCCCAGTCTGCATCTTCCCCAAAGCCGTATACACCTCCTCCAACCCCAACGGCGCCTCCAAGCCTTCCCGCAACTCCTCGTCTACCTAAGGAAATTCCAACCCTCCTAAAAACCCCAACATCCCTGTTTGTCTTCCAGTGGCTCCGACTTATAAAATCCCTCACAGAAGGACTGAAATACCCCATTGATCTTTTCTGGGACAGACACAAAGCCCCCCACCCCGGCTCCCGAACCTGCATAATCTCTCTAGCTGCTTCTTGCCACCTTATCTGATGGGGGAAAAAGCGACTTGTCTTCTGCCAGCACCCTTAAACTATCCCCCTTTACCCGATGCAGCCGATGCACCATTCGGCCTGGGGACAGCAGGTCAAACTGCATTTGCAGCTTCTCCCTGTGTACCTAAAGCTCTGGCGTAGGATCACTCGCATACTCCCTATCCACAACCAAGATCTCACCCACCAACTCCTGGCATTCCAGCCTTGCCTTACCATCCATATGAGCGTTGCATGAAATGACCTCCACCTGATCACCACCTTTAAAGCATCCCACAACGTAGAGAGCGAGACCGTCTATACCACATAGTCGCCTATAGCCCCAGAAATCTTAGCACAAAACCCGAGGTCAGGCAGCAAACCCATATCCAACTGCCACCCTGTATGCTGCGCCCGACCCGCTACCAGCCACAAATCCACCCAATGCGGCGCATGGTCCAAGATGTCCACCGCCAAATACTCTGCACCTTTTATCACAGTGCGCAAAGTCTTACCCATAATGAAGAGGTCAATCCTTGAGTATACTTTGTGCACCAGCGAAAAAATTAAAACTCCTTACACACCCCTGGGTTCACAAATCACCACAGATCCACTGCTGCTGCCTCGTCCATAAATGCAGCCAACACCTTTGCTACCCCGAAAGAGACAGCGACCTTGGCCTGGAGCGATCTAGCCTTGGATCTAAAACAGTTAAAATCCCCCCCTAAAATCAGCTGGTGCATATCGAGCTCCGTAACGGCAGCCAACAGCCGTTCCATAAACATAACATCGTCCCTTATTCACTAACTTCCCCTCCAGTGTACCTGTAACCATCACATAGTGACCACCGATCAGCCACCACTGCCCTGCCTGAAAAAGAACCCTCTTACTAACCAAAATCGCCACCCACCTTGACCTACTGTTGAACCCTGAATGAAAAACCTGTCTCACCCAAGCCTTCCGCAATCTGATTTGGTCCCGCACCCGAAGGTGAGCCCCCAAACCTTTCATCTGGGAAAAAAAAACATGCTCTCTTCACCAGCCCCACCGCTCCCAAGCTCTGCACGTTCCAGGTGATCAACCTTGTTGGGGGTCCCTCACTATCCCAACCCCCCACTCCTCGAGTCAGCCATCAGCACCGTGATCTAAATTTCCAGATCCCATCCCACCGAAGATGGCCACCCGCCCCACCCCTAAGGTGAGACAAATAAAAAACTCTTGGACACTGTTAGCACTTCCTCGCACCCCACCTCCTACAATTTCTCTTCCCCCCCACCTGCAACATGCCGACCCAACTCCCCCTCATCGCCCCACCACACAAACAAACAGCTACGCCCATTTTAATCCACCCAAACAGGCCCAACAATCCGCAGCCTCTCCCCCAATTCCCATTCGCTAGCCTCCCCTCTCCTCATCGCTAACAAAGTGACCCCCAGCCAAGGCTCCCAAGGCTCCAATATCCCCTCAAAAACAACAACCACCCCATCTCTTCTGGCCCAAACACCCCACCAACCCACCCAAACCCAACCATCATCAACAAACCTCTTTCAGGACTTCTGGGGCGGCATGTAGGAGGAAGTTGCACGTTGGGTGGCTCCTCCTTGATTTTTAGGAACTTTATGCCCGGTTCCAGGAGCAATTTTTCAACAAATAAATACAGGAAGACATAAGAAAGGAGGGGAATGTCCAAAAATCAGAAGAAAGTCGGCGGGAAGAAGATGACGAGTGAAGGTTCACCATTGAGCGAAAGGGGCAGCTTGGCAATTGGAAAGATGGCAGAGGCTGGGTCGCAGGGTGCGACCGCACCATTCACGGCAGAAAAGATGATCGAGGTGATAGTCATGGAATTCGAGAAGCAGTTTGCTAAGCACATGGAGGTGATGAGGAAGGAGCTGATGGCGTCAATTAAGGTACTGGTGGAGGAGGCGATTGCCCCGGTGAAGGCAGCGGTGTTGAAAACATCGGCCGAGGAGCAGAAGCAGAGTGAGTTCAAGGGGGTGGAGGAGGCCTTGTCGCAACACAGCGATCAGCTCAGCTCGATGGTGAGGAGCTGCAGAGGATGGAGGCCAACAAATGTCTGAGAGCAAAGGTGAAAGACCTTGAAAATAGATCTAGTCAGAAACATTTGAGAATCGTGAGCATGCCCGAAGGGGTGGAGGCCCCGAGGCCGACAGAGTATTTTGCCAAGATGTTGGCGTTGCTGTTGGGGGATGGGGAAGACCTCTCCTGGTACAAACCGGATCAGGCTCATCGGTCGCTGAGGCCTAAAGCGAAGGCGAATGAGCTGCCAAGAGCAGTAATTGTGTGTTTTCACAGGTACCATGTGAAGGAGAAGGTCCTGATTTGGGCAAAACAGAAGCGGGAGGTGCAGTGGGCTGGAGATGGTATATGCATATACCAGGAGGTAACAGTGGGGTTGGCAAGGAGGTGGGCGGCCTTCGGTCGAGTGAAGACAGCACTGTACAACAGAGTGGTTTGGTTCGGCGTGGTGTATCCAGCGAAGTTGAGGGTGACCTACTACTCCAAGGACGTTTATTTTGAGACGGTGGAAGTGGCGGAGGTGAGAGACCTCTGGTCAGAACAGTTACGTGGAACATGAGAGGTTTGGGGGGCCGGTGAAGAGGTCAAGGATGTCTTACACCTAAAATGCTTAAAGGCCGATGTTGTTATGCAACAAGAAACTCACTTGAAGGTGAGAGACCAGGTGAGGCTTAGGAAGGATTGGGTGAGCCACATACTTCACTCTGGGTTCGACGGTAGGGCTTGGGGGGTAGCGGTTTTTGTGGTTAAGAGAGTAAGGCTCCAGATGGAGAATGTGGTGGCGGACATTGGGCTAGATATGTGAGAGTAACAGGGGGGCTTGGAGGGGAGGTTGGTGGCGTTGGCAAGTATGTATTGTTATGGGCCAGGGTTTAGAGAACCCCAAAGTGTATCATGGAGTTCACCTGACCCACAACTTTTAATAGATTGTGGTATGGGGAGCACACGACCCACTCTACAGGTGTGGTACAGCAGAAATGGAAAAGTAATTTTTAAAGCAAAACAATGTTTATTCTATGAACTCAAGTTAACCTTTTTAAAACATACAGTGAAAAGCTTTGCAACCATTAATTCAAATACAACCCCCAAAGAATACAACACTAAGTAATCCTTTAAGCTTTCCTTTTAACATCCAGAAGACTTAAAACACCTTTTACCAGAAGCACATCAGGTTAAAGTTACTACTGTTATTAGTTTTAAATCACCAGGAACGATTTACAGTCTTTGGATTACAGAGAGAGATTCATACACCTTCTGGCTGCGACTGCAGCTATCCAGCTCTGAAAACGAAACAAAAACACACCCTGCAGCAAAAGCCTAAAACGAAAGTAAAAAGCTGACAGACAGCCCAGCTCCACCCACTCTCTGACATCACTGCAATAATAAACATCCATCTCTTAATTGTACTCTCACTACAGATACTTATATACACACCCATTTATAAACCCCATTTCTTAAAGGTACTCTCACATGACATTATGGCCCTAACTGGGATGATGCTGGATTTGTGAGGAAGGTGCTTGGGGCAACTCCAGACTCAGATTTGCATGAGCTAATAGTGGGAGGGAACTGGAATTTGATATAAGATCCGAGGATGGAGAGGTTGCAGCTGCGCTTGCTTGCCCAGTTGAGAGGAAGGGGGGCGCGAAAGCGCTGACTGGGCTTATGAGGGAAATGTGGGGCAGCGGGATGGCACAGTGGTTTGCACTGCTGTCTTACGTCGCCGAGGTCCCAGGTTCGATCCCGGCTCTGGGTCACTATCCGTGTGAAGTTTGCACATTCTCCCTGTGTTTGCATGGGTTTCGCTCCCACATCCCAAAGATGTGCAGGGTAGGTGGATTGGCCATGCTAAATTGCCCCTTAATTGGAAAATAATTAATTTCTTGCATCCGAGGGAGCGGGAGTATTCGTTTTCTCCTCCGTTCACAAGGTCTACTCGAGGATAGACTTTTTCGTAGTTGGGAAGGCATTTCTGGCTGGGATTAAGGGATCAGAGTATTCGACGATAGTGATCTCGGATTATGCGCCCCATTGGGTGGACATAGTCCTGGAGAAGGGGATAGCGCAGAGGTTGGGGTGGAGAATGGAAGCGGGGTTGCTTGGGGACCGAGGTTTCTGTGAGCAGGTCGGGAAAGTGATTGAGGAGTACGTGGGTTTTAACTGTACAGTGGAGAAGGCAGCAGGGTGGCGCAGTGGTTAGCACTGCTGCCTCACGGCGCCGAGGTCCCAGGTTCGATCCCAGCTCTGGTCATTGTCCGTGTGGAGTTTGCACATTCTCCCTGTGTTTGTGTGGATTTCGCCCCCACAACCCAAAGATGTTCAGGTTAGATGGATTGGCCACGCCAAATTGCCCCTTAATTCAAAAAAACAAATTGGATATTCTAAATTTTAAGAAAACTGTACAGGGGAAGTATCACAGGCAGTGGTATAGGCGGCTCGGAAGGCGGTAGTGAGGGGGGAGGTGATATCGTTTAAGGCAAAGGTGGATAAATAGGAGAGGGAGGAGCGTCAAAGGCTGGTATAATAAATGTTGGAGGTGGTCAGGAGATACGTGGATGGTGCAGATCCGGCCCTTTTGGACAGAAGGAGGGAGCTTCAGATTAGCTTCGACCGGTTGTCCATGGGGGAGGCGGTACGCCAACTGAGGCGAGCGAGGGGAGCGATTTATGAATAGTTGGAGAAGGATGGGAGGTTGCCGGCAGGCCATCTTTGGAGGGAGGCGACAGTGAGGGAAATAGTCCAAGTGCGGGGTAGGACGGGAAATTGGTTGTGGCTCCGGACCAGATTAATAGGTCTGTTTGAGGAGTTTTATGAAAAGTTGCCACACGTGGCCGGGATCAGTGCCACTGGCCGGGGGCTACTGCGAGGGCTGGGGGGACTGGTGGGGGGGGGTGCCAGGAGGTGACGTCGCGGATGGCGGGTTGGGTCTGTGCCATGGTGTACTGCGTGATTGCTGCAGGTCGTCAACCGTGCACATAAGCGGCCCAGGACCCGGCCATTTTCCAGCCGTTTGAGGCGCGAGAAGTGGGAGTTTCACCTGTGCCGGTGCTAGCCACATACCAGTCCCGGAATTGGTGAGGGTTTCATGCCGATTTTTGGTCGTAAAAGACCACACATGCTCCGTTGGTGCTGGCACTTAGCCGCTGAAACGGAGTATCCGGCCCAGGGTGTCTTTGCATGCAGACGACTTATTGTTATATATATCGGAGCCGAGTGTGTCGTTGGGGAGCATAATGGGACTTCTCTGAAGATTTGGGTCTTTTTCAGGATATAATTTGAACCTGGGAAATCATAGAATTTACATTGCAGAAGGAGGCTATTCGGCCCATCGAGTTTGCACCGGCCCTTGGAAAGAGTACCCTATCCAAGCCCACACCTCCACCATATCCCCGTAACCCAGTAACCCCACCCAACCTTTTTGGACACTAAGGGCAATTTAGCATGGCCAATCCACCTAACCTGCACATCTTTGGACTGCGGGAGGAAACAGGAGCACCCGGAGGAAACCTATGTCGACTTGGGGAACGTGCAGACTCGGCACAGACAGTGACCCGAGAATCGAACCTGGGACCCTGGAGCTGTGAAGCAACTATGCTAACCACTGTGCTCCCCAGGAGTGAATATTTTGTGGTGTCCTAGCTGGAAGTGGGGGCGGGAGGGGGGGCTGCCATTTTGCAGGGCTGCAACACACCAGGTATTTGGGGGTGCATGTGGCGTGGGATTGAGGAAGAGCTCCGTCGGTACAATTTTAGTAACTTGATGGGGAAGGGAAAGTGGACTTGGCAAGGTAGGACAACCTCCCTCTGTCATTGGCAGGTTGGGTGCAGGCAATTAAAATGAATGATTTTTGTTTTTATTTACACCAACCTGTCCAGGAACTCCCTCATCCCCTGATCCTCCCCGGTTGCTCTGTTCTATGCCTGCCCGTCTTTTTGCCGAAGGCATTCTTTAGGGAAGTGGACAGGTCGGCCACTTCGTTCATTTGGCGCGGTGGGGGGGTAGCCAGGGTCAGGAAGGTGATCCTGCAAAGAGGGTGGCAGACGGGGGAGTTGAGTTTGAGGGGGCGGGGAAATCCCGGTGAGTTATGATGGAGGAGTGTCTGTGTAGGGGGTCAAGGCTGAGGGCGCTGGTAACGCGCCGCTCCCGATGGCCCCGGGCAAGTACTCTAGGAATCCGGTAGTGGTGGCAACACTGAAGATTTGGAGGCAGTTGAGGCAGCACTTTAAGCTGGGGACTGGGTCGGGGGAGATGCCGATTAGAAGGAACCACAGGTTTGGGCGGGAGAATGGGTGGGAGGTTTCGGAGACAGGAGGAGAGGGGGATTAGGGTTGTAAAAGACCTGTTCCTGGGGGTCGTTTTGTGAGGTTGGAAGGGTTGGGGAGTGTGTAATACTGTTGTATTATATTGTATATATGGGTATTACGGTAAGGCCCCTGTACTACAGGTACGGGGGAAGCTCCCTGCCTGCTGGTTCTGCCCAGGAGGCGGAGTATAAATGTGTGTGCTCTCCGAACAGCAGCCATTTCGTAAGCTGCTGTAGGAGGCCACACATCTCTGTGAATTAAAGCCTCAATTACACTCTACTCTCGTCTCGTCGTAATTGATAGTGCATCAATTTATTACACAGAGATTCTTCAGAGATGGACCTCCGCATCAAGCCGGATCGCCTGTAGCTGCATCCTCAAGCAGACAACGCCAAAAAGGACTTCCAACATTGGCTAGCTTGCTTTGAAGCATACATCGGGTCTGCGCCAGACCCAATCTCAGAAGCACAGAAGTTCCAGATTCTGTACATGCGGCTGAGCTCCAACGTTTTTCCTCTCGTCCAGGACGCGCCTACCTATGCAGAGGCCATGGCGCTACTGAAGGAGAATTACGCTCAGCAGACCAACAAGATCTACGGCAGGCACCTCCTATCCACGCGGCACCAACTTCCCGGTGAGTCTGTGGAAGATTTCTGGCGTGCCCTGCTCGCCCTTGAGAGAGACTGTGACTGCCAGGCCGTTTCAGCCACTGAACATTCGAACCTGCTAATGAGAGGCGCGTTCGTTACGGGCATAGGGTCTGACTACATCTGCCAGCGCCTCTTAGAAGGGGCCACGCTTGACCTCGTGGTGACCAAGAAACTAGTGCTCTCGCTCAAGGTCGCCTCACGCAACGTACAGGCTTATGCCCCCGACCGCACGGCCGACCCCCTCTGCGCATCGTGGACCCTGCCAGCGGCCACCCCATCGTGGACCCCATCAGCGACCGCCCTCAGCCAACCAATGCCTGTGCCGCGCGGCAGCCAACCAACCCCGGGGGGTCCAAGTGCTACTTCTGCGGACAGACACAAAACACGCCCGGCAGCGCTGCCCGGCGCGGAGCGCGCTCTGCAAGGCCTGTGGCAAGAAGGGACATTTTGCTGCAGTGTGCCAGGCCTGCTCAATCGCCGCTATTGTCCCGGCACCCCCCACGTGCGGTCAATGGGCGCCGTCATCTTCCTCTCCTCAGACCACGTACGGCCCGTGGGTGCCGCCACCTTGCTCCACTCACAACACGTGCGGCCCGTGGGCGCCGCCATCTTGCTTGCCTCAGAACCAATGGGCACCGCCATCTTGCCTGCCCCAGGACACATGCGGCCTGAGGACGCTGCCATCTTGCCTGCCCCAGGACACGTGCGGCCCGTGGGCGCCGCCATCTTACCCGCCTCAGGACCCCTGCCCGTCGGGCACCACATCGGACCGCTCATCGCCTGAAACCGCCGACGACCAGCCGCGTCTCACCTCGATCACGATCGACCAGTCTCGACTGCTTCGACAAAGGTGAAGGTTGACGGGCACGAGATATCTTGCCTTCTGGACTCTGGGAGCACTGAGAGCTTCATCCACCCCGATACGGTAGGCGGTGCTCCCTCGTGGTACACCCCTCTAACCAAAGAATCTCCCTGGCCTCCGGATCCCACTCTGTGGTGATCCGGGGGTACTGCATCGTCACCCTCACCGTCCGGGGCATAGAGTTCAGTGGCCTCCGGCTCTACGTCCTCCACAACCTCTGCGCTGCCTTGCTACTCGGCCTGGACTTCCAGTGCAACCTCCAGAGCCTAACCCTGAAATTTGGCGGGCCCCTACCACCACTTACTGTGTGCGGCCTCGCGACCCTTAAGATCGACCCGCCTTCCCTGTTTGCAAACCTCACCCCGGATTGCAAACCCGTCGCCACCAGGAGCAGACGGTACAGCGCCCAGGACAGGACCTTCATCAGGTCTGAGGTCCAGCGGTTGCTGCCCGAAGGTATGATCGAGGCCAGCAACAGCCCCTGGAGAGCCCAAGTGGTAATGGTGAAAACCGGGGAGAAAAACAGGATGGTCGTTGACTACAGTCAGACCATCAATCGGTACACGCAGCTCGACGCGTACCCCCTCCCACGCTTATCTGATATGGTCAATCAGATTGCACAGTACTGGGTCTTCTCGACAGTGGACCTGAAATCTGCCTACCACCAGTTCCCCATCCGTAAGGCGGACCGCCCGTACACTGCATTTGAAGCAGACCGCCGTTTTTACCATTTCCTTCGGCGTCACCAACGGGGCCTCGGTCTTCCAACGGGAGATGGACCGAATGGTTGACCGGTACGGGCTGAGGGCCACTTTCCCGTACCTGGACAACGTCACCATCTGCAGCCATGACCAGCAGGACCACGACGCTAACCTTTCCAAATTTCTCCACACCACCACACTCCTCAACCTAACTTACAAGGAGAAGTGTGTGTTCAGCACGAACCGATTAGCCATCCTCGGCTATGTGGTTCAGAACGGAGTTCTAGGGCCCGACCTCAATCGCATGCGCCCCTTCATGGAACTATCCCTCCCCCACTGCCCCTATGCCCTCAAACGATGCCTGGGGTTCTTTTCGTATTACGCCCAGTGGGTCCCAAACTATGCGGACAAGGCCCGCCCACTCATTCAATCCACCGTTTTCCCACTGATGGCCGAGGCTCACTAGGCCTTCAAAAGTATCAAGGCCGACATCGCCAAGGCCGTGATGCACGCGGTCGACGAGACGCTCCCCTTCCAAGTCGAGAGCGATGCATCAGACGTCGCTCTGGCCGCCACCCTCAACCAGGCAGGCAGGCCTGTGGCATTCTTTTCCCGCACCCTCCATGCCTCCAAAATTCGGCACTCCTCTGTCGAAAAGGAGGCCCAAGCTTTCGTTGAAGCTGGGCGATTGGAGGCATTACCTGGATGGCAGGAGATTCACTCTCCTCACTGACCAACGGTTGGTTGCCTTCATGTTTAACAACACACAGCGGGGTAAGATCAAAAACGATAACATCTTGAGGTGGAGGATCGAGCTCTCCACCTACAATTACGAGATTTTGTATCGCCCCGGTAAACTCAACGAGCCCCCCAATGCCCTGTCCCGAGGTACATGTGCCAGCGCACAAGTGGACCGCCTCCGGACCCTGCACGACGATCTCTGTCACCCGGGAGTCACCCGCTTTTACCATTTCATTAAGGCCCGCAATCTGCCCTACTCCATCGAGGAAGTCAGGGCTATCACCAGAAACTGCCAGGTCTGCGCGGAGTGTAAACCGCACTTCTACCGGCCAGACAGTTCACGCCTGGTGAAGGCCTCCCGCCCCTTTGAACGCCTCAGCGTGGACTTCAAAGGGCCCCTCCCCTCCACCGACCGCAACACGTACTTTCTTAATGACGAGTATTCCCGATTCCGCTTCACCGTCCCATGCCCCGATATGACCTATGCCACCGTCATCAAAGCCGTCAACACCATCTTCGCTCTGTTCGGTTTCCCCGCCTACGTCCACAGCGACCGGGGATCTTCATTTATGTGCGAGGAGCTGCGCCAGTACCTGTAGTGATCTGTACACCTGTGCATACATCTGCACATACACCAGGGTCTGCAGCACAGATGTAACAGCCACAGCATCACTAGAGGGCAGCATCAGAGACGGGTATAAAGGGTCCAGCCCAAGGGAGGATCCGCCTCTTTCAGAAGCACAAGGCTAGTGAGTAACAGCAGACAGAGACAGCTCAGCATAGCCAGTTTACCTTAGCTTCGCTAGTCCTATCTCTTGACTGTATTATATCTAGTTAAACTCTGGAAACAGAACAAACCCACTGAATAAAGTGTTTGTGTTAACTGGAAGTCTACAATCTTTATTCAGACTTAGAGAATAACATAGTACCTGCTCAACAGGGGCATTGCCTCGAGCAGGATGACCAGCTACAATCCCAGGGGAAACGGGCAGGTGGAGCGGGAGAATGTGACAGTCTGGAGGGCCAGAAGGTCCAGAAATCTCCCGGCCTCCCGCTGGCAGGAGGTCCTCCCCAACGCACTTCACTCCATTCGGTGGCTCCTGTGCACCGCGACCAACGAAATCCCCCATGAACGTCTCTTTGCCTTCCCCAGGAAGTCCACCTCCGGTGGTTCGCTCCCAACGTGGCTGGCAGCTCCAGGACCCGTTCTCCTCTGCAAGCACGTGCACTCCACAAGGCGGACCCGTTGGTTGAGAGAGTACAGCTACTCCATGCGAACCCACAGTACGCCTACGTAGCGTACCCCGACGGATGCCAAGACACAGTCTCCCTCGTGGATCTGGCACCAGCTGTGTCCCTCCCCCCCCCCCCCGTCCCGTCCCGGAGCCACCCCCCCTCCCCCGGCGCAACCTCCCGCTCCAGGACAATCCGTCCTCCCCTTGCTCCCACCTGGGGATGAAGAGGATTTCGACACGCTCCAGGAGTCACCGAAGACCAAGCCGACGCCTGAGTCGCCACCAGCACTGCGGCGCTCTCAACGACAGATCAAGGCGCCCGATCATCTAAATTTGTAACCTTCTCTGTAATTTTAAAACCAATCTGTATGTATATAGTTTTCCACCCCCCCCCGCTGGACTCATTTTTAACAGGGGGTGAATGTGGTAGTCACCACTGTTGTATTATATTGTATATATGGGTATTATGGTAAGGCCCCTGTACTACAGGTATGGGGGTAGATCCCTGCCTGCTGGCTCCACCCAGGAGGCGGAGTATAAATGTGTGCGCTCTCCGAACAGCAGCCATTTTGTAAGCTGCTGTAGCAGGCCACACATCTCTGTGCAATAAAGCCTTGATTACATTCTACTCTCGTCTCGTCGTAATTGATAGTGCATCAGGGAGAAATATGGATTGGGGCAAGGGGAAGGGCTCAAGTACCTGCAACTCCGAGACTTTGCTGTGAAAGTTATTCCGAATTTCCTGTTAGCACTGACCCTCTGATTGTTGGAAGAGGTATTGATAGCAGGGGGATTGGAGAAGGGGGTGGTGTCAGCGATTTATGGGAAGATTCTGGAGGAAGGTGGAGTGTGCATGGAGGAGATTAAAGCCAAGTCGGAGGAAGAGTTGGGGGAAAATAGGGAAGACGGCTTTGGATGTGAGGTGCTCCGGAGGATGAACGCCTCAACCTCATGTGCGAAGTTAGGGCTGATACAGCTGAAGGTTGTGCATAGGGCACACCTCACGAGGGTGAGGATGAGCTGACTCTTAGAGGGAGTGGAGGACGTATGTGAGCGGTGTGGGAGGGGCAAACCATGTACATATGTTTTAGTCCTTTCCGAAGCTGATGGGGTATTGGAGTGAGGTCTTTAGCATCATCTCGGGGGTTACATGTGAACTCGGAACCAGGTCCCCTAGACCAGGCGTTGTCAAACACGGGGGCTCGACCCCTGGGTGGGTCGCGGGAGGGTCGCGGAGCCTTCCGTTGTGATGCTCCCGATCGCGCAAATCTGCGCGCAACAACATTGTTGTTGAAATGGCTGCGGACATGTAAAAAAAATGCGGCCATACTGCACATGCATGCCAGATCATCGGCGCGCATGCGCAATACTATGCGCATGCGCGCCGATGATCTGGCACGCATGCGCAGTACGACCACTTGTTTTAAACGGTCGCAGCTTTTTGTTTTACAAGTTTGGGCTTTTAAAATTCATTTTATTCATTTATTTTATTCATTTGTTTTTACAAGTTCGGGGGGGGGGGTTTATTTGATAAAATTTTACAGGACAAAAAAATGCAGAACTTTGGACAGATGGAAACTCCATGCTTTCCGACACCGGAAGGCTTCACCTTCATCCAACAGGTTCCATTGGAGGAGCGTGTACGAGGGCCAAAGGGACCCAAAACCATTTCCTCCATTTTTGTCAGCAGCAAACAAGGTAAGAGAAAATGGTGGGTCGCGCAGGTCGGCCGGCGTGGGTCGCGAAGTTCTGCCGGCATAGGTCCCGAAGGTTGGCCGGGTAGGGTCCCGAATGTTGGCCTGTTGATAAAAATGGGTCGCCGGAAAAAAGTTTGAAGAACACTGCCCTAGACCCATTTTCAGGGTGTCGGACCGGCCTGAGCTGCAGGCAGGTGCGGGGGGAGATGTTTTAGCCATTGCCTCACTGATTGCCCGGAGGCGAGTCCTGTTGGGGTGGAGGTCAGCCTCTCCACCCTGTGCCTCGGATTGGCAGGGGGACCTAATTGAATTTTTTGACCCTTGAGAAGGTGAAATTTGAGCTGAGGGGGATGAAGGAGGGCTTCTACAATTCATGGGGACTGTTTATTATGTACTTTCGGGAACTGGTTGCCATTGAACATTAGGGGAGGAGGAAGCGGGGGGGGATTGGGTTTATTATTGGTGTACTGTTGCATTGTTCACTGTTTGATTGTTAACCTTTACCTGGAGTGCAAGAATGGATGTACTGGATTGCATATTGTAGGGGGGGGGTGGTATTTCTGGGGGATTGTTACTGTTGGTTGTCCTTTTTTGTTTGTTTTTCTTTTGTTGTTTATTTGATGTTGAAATTGTGGCGACTAAAAGGATTTTTAAAAAAAACAAGCCTCTTTCCCTCCAGAACACACAAATCCATCCCTCATCTTTGTTAAATCCCTGTTCCAAATAAGGTCCAAAACACATAACCCTCAAACGCACAAAAGCCTAAGTACAGAACACAAGCATTCCTCCTTCATACACAGGGCACGATTCTCCAGCCTCGTTACCCTCTCGCTCAAGCGAAACCAGGCCGGTGGAATAGCGGGAGACGCCAAAAATGAGAACCGCGCCAGGCACCAAACAGTTTGCGATGCACCCAGGCCACGCCCGTCGGTGAAATCAGGATCTTGCCATAGCGTGGCGAGAAACCAATTATTACCACTTTAGCCCTATATCCATACAATTAATGAGGGCCACCCCATATCCAACGGCCTCCCGTCATTCAGCTCCCTCCCCAGTGGTCACACTAGCGCCAAATAGCACTCCTTTTGAAAAACATGAACCTGGTGGAAGGGCTTCTGTGGGGAGCCGAGGAGGTGAATAGCCAGCTTTGCTCACAGACAAAGAGTCCAGGAGGACTGGGATTGCCGCCTCCGTGCTCGGCTGAGGGTGGGGGATTCTCTACAGGGGTGGGCCGCCATAGGAGGGTGGGGGCGAGGAGCTGGGGAGGCAACAGACAGACAATGGCTCGCGGTATCACCATGCCAATGCCTGGATCGTGTTTACCCATTCCGGGGTCAACCCTTGTCCCTGCCCGTCTGCCCCAATGACCACCCATAACCCCTGCCGAATGCAGAGACCTCTGGCCGTGCAGCTGAAGGCTATTGCTAATAGGGAATTGGCATTCGTGGTTAAGTGAGCACTTCACACAACCCAAGTGAATTCCTTTGGGTGGACGGGCCATGTAGCATGTGGGAGTCATTGCCTAGCAACCTAATCACACCTATGGCTCACCCTCCAAGACCCTTGGGGGAACAGGACATCCTTCTTCGCCTCCATTGCGCCAAGGAGCCTCCCAGGTCAGCCTGCCTGAATCTTGGGGCTGGTCTCCTCAGCGCTATTGTTGCGAGCTGGCTGGGGTTGGCTGATTCAAGAGGCATGGCTAGGAAATGAGGGTGTCTTTTAAAGCTATGGTGGACGAGGCTTTGGGCCCGATTAGAGAGCAGCTTGGCAAGATGGCTAAGGTGGTAAGTGAGTAGCCTGAGAAATTGAAAGGCATGGAGGAGGCCTTGTCACAGTATGAGGACCAACTTGCATTGTTGGAAGCAGAAATGGTGCTTATCGGCGACAGAAATAAGGGCCTCAAAGCAAAACTAGATGAGATGGAGAACAGGTCCAGGCGGATGAGGGAGCCGAGGGCTCAAACGTCTCTGCGAAGTTTCCTCAGCTGATGAGCGGAGACGAGGTGTTTGTTTTGTTATGCTCTTGTCATAGCATGAGCTACTTCCTTGATGTGCACTCTGACAAAGGAAGGTTCAGACTTGGAGATAGCTTTAACACGTTTATTAAACTATTAACAATTCTCCTACTTGGATTCGACGCTACTGTTAATCCTGCTATAGCTACTCAGACTGACGAACCAGTCTGCTACAATCCATGTGGTGGGAGTGATGTTCAATCAACCCTGTGTCTGTACTCACTGAGAGTCTCCACTGGAAAGAGACTGAGCATGTGTGATGTGTCCTTTTATATGGGTTGGTGTAATGCAATCCTGTGGTAGTGTCACCTCTGTGTGTATCGTGACTGCCCATTTGTTGTGTCCTATCTTACTGACCTATTGGTTGATTGTCTTTGTGTCATGTCTCTGGTGTTCCCTTTAGTGTCTAGCTAGGTGTAGTGTATGTACATTAACCTTTTGTGTACTTACAGTGATGTATATCACCACATCCCCCCTTTTTTCATGTTACACATTTTCTGTACAGTGTTAAAGAAAATTGAACAAACTAGGTAGATGAGTGATACTCTGTACAAGTTATGATAACAGTGATCATTAAACAATAAGTCCAAATCATATGCATGAGTCCAAAGTTCATTCATTATTATCGTCGAGTGGCTTTCCTGTTTGGTTGGTGAGTTGGTGATGTTGATGGTGGCATTGCATTGTAAACACCATCAGTGTCCCTGTGCTGAAGGAACTAAGAAGTGGTCAAATCACTTAGTTGTCGGATTTGGACTCTTTTTTTTTCAATGCTTGTGGTGGTAATTCTTGATGGCATCTGTCCTGAAAGCCAGGTTGCCTGTTAGTAGTGCAGCAAACGTGAAGAGGTAAGATGCATCATCCTGCCATGGTATGTCATTGTACTGAGCTGAGCAGTAACAGTATCCCTCATTAGCTGAGTTGTACCATGTCATACCAGTCGTAGTTCCATTGGTGTTGTTTTTGTCGTGCTTGTTGTCGACGTTGTTGCCTTTGGTACGCTTCTTGCTATTGTCTTTGATGTTGTTGTGGTGGTTGGTTTTGTTGTCGCGTTTGCTGCGCTCAAGGACCACACTCTGTGTATAATACGAGTCCTTCACACAGTTACTTGTGTCAGCGTGCTTTGTGGCATATGCTGTCTCTTTGAGCATGCCGTCACTGAGTTTGCTGCGCTCCCCATCTCGAGTCATGTCCGGCTTACTTGAATCAGCTTTGGCTTGTGGATGCTCCCTGTCTGGAGTCTGGTCTGTCTCATCTGAGTCAGTTTTGGTTTGTCGATGCTCCCCGTCTGGAGTCACTGCAGGTTCACTTGAGTCAGCTGAGATTTCTTGATGCTCCCCGTCCGGAGTCATTTCAGGTTCACTTGCATCTTCTGAAGTTTCTTGATGCTCCACGTCCGGAGTCAAAACAGTCAGGAATGCATGTGCTTGCGGAGTGACTCGAGCGAGTGAGGTTTGAAGTAACGTGGTGTCACCGGAGTCACCAGTAGTCTCACTGTGATTGTCAAATGCCTCTGTACATTCCAGCTGAGGTCTGTCACGTTGCACATCTGGTATGGGAAATGGGATGCCGTCGTCACTGGTTGCACATACAGTGGGTAGAGCCTCAGTGTGTTCTTGTCATTCACTTGAGCTGGGTAGACTGTCAGAGTCTTCTTCTTGTTCACTGGAGCATGGTAGACTGTCATAGTTTGCTTGCTGTACACTTAAGCATGGCAGACTGTCAGTGTTTCTGTTTTCACTTGAGCGTGGCAGACTTGCATTGTCTGCTGCTGGTTGCTCAGAGAAGGTTGCTAGACCCTCATGGTCTTGTTCATGCAAGGACTGCGCTTTGGAGTCTTGCATTGCTTCTATCGTGGAGGCTGTCCACGAGCTCGCTGTGAAGGCTTGTGTCACTCCCTCTGTGGAGTCTTGCAGCGTTCCTTGTGTGGAATCGTGCATTGGTCTCGCTGTGGAGACTGTCATCACTTCTTGTTCACGCAAGGACTGCACTGTGGAGTCTTACGTTGCTTCTATCGTGGAGTGTGTCCACGAGCTCGCTGTGGAGGTTTGGATCCTTTGTGGTGCATTGACCACTCTCTGTTTGGAGTTGGGGACCCTTCGCGGTGCGTGGACCACTCTCTGTGTGGCAGCAGGCCGCTCTCTGTGGGCTAAGAAGGCCACCAGCTACCCAACCCCTGTGCTGCACGTGTCCAACTGTCTAACACTGTGCGCTTTCTGTTCCCCCCACACCCAAGAGCAGGCGACCCACAACCGCCATGAGAGAGAAAAGACTGGATGGGGGACCGCCATATCTGCAGCCCCTTACTGCAGTGGAGCAGCGGGAACTGGATCTGGTTGGTCAGCCCAGAGAGAGAGACCAGATGCCGAGGCGGAGGTCGGCATTGGGCAAGCAAGTGAGACCCTGTTGGGTTGTGGTTCCCATGGCACTAGTCACCCCCCCACAATCCCCAACCTCCCCACACCACCACCCACACCCCCTCCACCACCCCCACACACCCCATCCACCACCACACAGCATCTGCTCTCTCTGGGCTTACCAACCAGGTCCAGTTCCCGCAATCTAATCATGTCTTGTGTCTTGCAGGAGCACCTGGCAATGAGGTGATCATCTAGTGTCCCCCGCACCCGACCTTGACCCCAACCCCGACCACAACCACAACCACAATCAGATAGCAAGAATGATGAGGACACATATAGCGACGGGAATTCTTGAACCGCAGTGCGAGACACCCTGGAGCGCCAGTCTGGGGACGAGACCAACTTCCTGATGCAGCTGTCTCCAACACATTCCACCATCCCAGAGACACTGACCTTGATTGGGCATGTTAGCGAAGAGGCTCTTGGGGCAGTAACAGGTGCGCACCACACACAAGTGGTGTGGTACATCAGGTGATGGTAGGAGCCCCGAGGGGGTGGATGGTCGGAGGGTGGGCCAACGCCAGGGACTAGCTGCCATCTCAACGGGTTTTGGGCTTCTGGAAAGGATGGTTCCACCGATAGTGGAGATGCAGTCAGAGAGCCAGGGACTGCAACAGGGGGTGTCAGCAACCACCCAGCACCTACAGGTGCAGTTGGAGGGGTTCAATCGCCTGCAGGGGCAGGATGTGGTGCCAAACATATGTGTCACCCAGGCCAATACTGCATGGAAATTGCGGTGGAGGCCTTGGGGGTGAAGCTTTTGGCTATAGGTCAAGATGTCCAAGGCCGGGGGCACTCTGTGCGGGCAGTGGCAGAGGCCCAGGATAGGGCTGCCTTTTCACAGGCAGCCCTGTACAAGGGCCAGGTGGACATTGCAGTGGAAGTCCAGAGCGTGACCCAGTCACAGTGGGTAATGGCTGAGGGCATCAGCGACATGGCCCGGGCACTGGACGACCTGAGCCAGCACAGTGGGAGGTGGCACAGTCATTCGCTGATGTGGCACAGACTCAGAGGGAGATGGTGCAATCACTGGCTCATGTGGCACAGACCTAGAGGGTGGTGGCACAGTCACTGGTGATGTGGCACAGTCTCAGAAGGAGGTGGTCCATTTCCTCTGCTCCATGGCCGCAAGCATCAAGACCCTGGCCGAGATGGGAGCGGACCCCCAAGATTGGCAGTGCCAGGTAGCGGGGCAGCCTCAGGGGTTAGCTCTGTCCCAAAGAGTAGCTCAGGGGCCATTGGGCACCCTGAGAGAGGACGAGGCGATGGGGCCCGTGCCGGTGACTCCCGCAAAGGAGGTGACGGAAAACCACAGCGCCTCGGACTGCCCCCTCCTGTCCCTTACACAGCTGATGGGCAGCAGGGAGAACAGTGTGGCACCACGCCACCTGGGACATCCGAGCAGCAGCCAGCCCATATATGCCCATGCGCCCAGAAGCCGTTGGCCAAATGGTACCCAGCTCCCAGTATGGGAATCACAGCAGGCCGCCTCCACTCCTGATGTTACCACCTGGGGATCCACCTAGGCGTAGTGTTAGGACCTGTATCTAGGATGTTCACCGTTTGACAAGAAACAACTGTTCACAACATTTCAATCTGCCTCGGTGCCCCGTCAGATGGGTGTGAGGAATGGGCTGGGCTGGCTGCAGAGGGGGTGGTGGGGGCTGTGGGGCTGGGGGGAGAGAGAGTGTGGAGATGGACGGATGGTGGGAGTGGGTTTGGGCCAGGGACCACAGATCACCCAGGGCTCACCGCTCCGGTGCCCCACCCCTATCCCTCTCCACCCCAAGGGTTTGGTAGGACCGTGTGATGGAATGGCCAACTCACATGCAGGGATCACCCCAGTGGATATGGATGGTGGAAAGTGCTACTGTGGGCAGGAGTCAGGTGTTGTTGAATCATAGATGTGGAAGATAGATGTGATCGTTGTTCGAAGGGGCCGGCACACCACCCGCACATGTTCTGGTCGTGCTCAAAGCTGGTGGGCTTCTGGAGGTCCTTTTTTGATACCATGTTGGCAATCCTGTTTGTGGGATTGGAACCGTGCCCACTGGTTGCGATTTTTCAGGTTTAGGATGTACCGGAGCTCTGGCTGAGGCCGGGCAGTTGCTCCAAATTTTTTGTTGTTAGATTTGTGCGTCAATCAACTATTCTAGGCATTTCCTGTGATATCAGAGGATTTGGGGGCATTTTACAATTGGTACAGATCCATAGCAATGTGGTTGACTCTTAAGTGCCCTAGAATACCACTCAGTGTATCAAACCACTACAAAGTCACCAAGGAATGAAACTGGATGGACCTCCAGGCACCAACCTAGGCACTGGAAATAACAATGGCACACCCACTCCGTCGACCTGGTGAAGCATACCAAACAATGAGGAATCAACCTGGTGAAGCTACAGCACATGACTACTTGCATGCCAAACGGAAGAAGCAGCATGCAATAGAAAGAGCTAAGCAATCCCAAAACTAGTGGATCAGACCTTAGCTCTGCAGTCCTGACACATCTAGAAATGAATGGTGGTGGACAAATAGACAACCATGGTCACATAAAGCTCCAGATGATGAACAGTCCGAAGGATGTGTTAGAGCACACATTATCCTCCCATGACTCTTTTCTTTCTCAGAGGTTATGGACAAATGTAGTCAGCAGCAGAGCCTTTGGGACAGCCTTCCACCTCTGAGGAGGAGGAGATCACACAGGATGCAGTGCCATATCATTCCCCACATTCTCCACCAACGCAGATACTCTCACGTTGGTGCGTGATCATGCGTGAGTAGTAATGTGGTCACAATTAGCACAATACAAATGCACCAAGCAGCTGACAGAGGCACTCACAGTTAAAGTCACTCATACTCCGAGAGCTGTGCCTCCTGCATGGCAATACTCAGTTTCAGGCTGATAATGTATTGTAAGGGTCCTTCCTGATTGTTCCTGTTTATTCCCTTATTTCCCATTCTTTTATTTTTGCCATTATATTTTAGATCCATGGATGTTGAATGGACCTGTGACTTTAAGGCAAACCAACCTATAAGCAAGCTGTATCTTTAATTCAAACAGAAGGATCCAGAAGGTTGGTTTAGGCTGGTGATTGCAGACTGGCTTGTCTTCAGAACTGACTTGATTTGATTGATTTGGCTGGTGAATTGGCTCAAAGGGCCGTGTTCTGTCCGGTAACAGGTAGTGATTGGATCTGATCCCACTGGAATGTTCTCAAAGTCACGAGGAGCCAGTTTGCTTTCACTTATGATTCTGAAGGAAAATATCAAACTAATTCTCTATATAAGACCACTGTGAGGGTTGACTCTCTATCCAGCAAGACTGGGTGTCATTCTCTTGAGACTGCAAAGGCTTGAAGTCAAACCATGAGCTGAAGGCAACGTTTGACGTGAAAGAAAGTGTCTATACAGAAAGATATAGGCCTGAATGTGAACTTCGAGCTGAAGGCCCAGTTTGATAAGAAATAAAGTGTCTCTAAGTGCCTGTAAGTGCTGTATTATATGAATGTCTCTGCAGGGAATACCATTACCAACTATAACCAGATACTTTGATCAACCAGCATGCCGTGAGGAAAGCGTCCTCAAGAACCACCATTTGAAGCAAAGATCTTATCTTGTGACCTTCAACCTTATTATTTTTACCCCCCCCCCCTCCTCTCTGTGTTTGTCTGTCGTGTGTGTGTGGGTAGAGGATGGGACAGTTTAAGAGGTTGGTAGGTTAGCTTGTTGTAATCGACTTGCATATTTCATCCTTATTCTTGTTATAAATCAACAGTAACTTACAAACCTGGTAATCAACAGTAACCTACAAATTATTGGGCAGCCAAGGATCAAAGACTTCGGGAATTTTTATAAGAATTATTGGTTAATTCACTTGTGTTGTGACTCTGGGGCATGTGGGGCTGGAATTGACCACGCACTTGCCCAGGGTGGTGTAACAAGGCACCCAATGCTGGTGCTGGAGCATTAGGTGTGTGAACGTCTGGCTGGGTTTCCAGAGGCTCTGCACTCCCATGTGAGAACAATGGAGGAGTGCATCCAGGTCTGTCTCTGGTGCATATTATCCACCACTGAGGGATGACCCTCTTGAAGAGTCACGTCTAACAAACGATTCAGTTGATACTGGAGATGCACGCGGACCTGCCTGCCATCACCTCTACCATGGGTTTGTGGTGTAATGGCTGGGTGAGAAGGTGCTGAGACACCTGGAGTCATCACCGGGTCCTTGAACACCTCAAGTGAATAGGGAGGGGATGAATGGGATCTGACAAGTAAGAGAATGAGCTGCCTGAGGCATCTGGGTGCTTCTCTCAGTGTGCTTGTGGCATGGATGGCGGATCTTCTGTTCTTCTGACATTGACACCAATGCCACCAGAGCCACAGTGGCAGAGGCGGCCACTTGTTCAGGAGCCTCCCAATATTCCCGGGGCCTCGAGGCCTCAATACTGCCCCCACTAGGCCTCAGGCAGCCGCTCCCAATATTCCTGGGACCTCGAGGCCTCATGAGGCAGCTGCGCCAATATTCCTGGGGCCTCAAGGCCTCATGCAGCCACCTCCAATATGCCTGGTGCCTCTGGCAATATGCCTGGGACCTCAAAGCCTCTGGCAGCTGTAATAATATGTATAAAGCAGTTCTGTACATAATGTTATGCACAACCTCTGATTACTAGGTGGCAGTGCAAACCGACCTTGTGACCCTGTGACTGGGGAGTTGGGAATAGGTCGTGCTGGAGGATAGAGATATTTTGCAGTAGCTCTACAATAGTTAATTAGTGTTAGTAGTTTATTATTTTATTTATTCTAGTTATCTTTATCACGCAGTTGTTTCATAATAAATTATTTAAACTAGATGTTCTGTAGTTCAACATTCACTTCGACCAGTCTACAGAACATGACAGCAGCCAGAGAACAAAAGCCAGTGAGCATAAAAGCCAGCAGCTTCCTCCACCTCAGCTGACAGTATAGAGGGAGAACCGTATAAGATCATCCGCAAGAGTTTGAGAAAGTCCACCTAGCTGCTCTTGAATTTCATGAGATTAGTTAATGAATTCTGACATGCTGCATCACCAAAAAAATCTTTATTGATTTAAATACTACCAGGCCATTAATAGATCAATGGCTCTCGCAAAGGATGTCATGTGAAGGACCTCAGCGAGTAAGGTCAATGCTGATGTCTCATATAAAAACGGGTCTAAGGAGGTGGTAAAGGCATTCATTGAAATGGCACCAGGGTTATAGAGGATATAAATTAATTTGATTGAATGGGTGGTGGAAAAGGCATATTTGATATGGGAAGCACTTAAACCTCTGTAACATTACTAAATGTAACGATTCTTCTTCATTTTGCACGTTTACAATATATAGAGTATATTTTTGATACATTTTATTAAGTGGCTTTCTTTTTTAAAAAAATATTTTTTTATTCTCCTCTTTTTTCATATTTTCTCCCAAATTTACACCCACCAATAAACAATAATCAGTAACGAATGTAATGTAAATCCCCATATCAATAACAACAAATCCATCCTCCCACCCAACCCCAGACATTAGCCTGCATGTTAACATAAACAAATGACAAAAAGGACTCCGGAATCACCCATAGTCACCATTAAAACATACAGTCCCTCTCCCCCCAACCCTCCCAGCCCCAACCCACTAATGTTTGATGTGATCCAATTCTCGAAAATGCATAATGAATAACGGCCATGAATTGTAGAAACCCTCCATCCGTCCCCTCAGTTCAAATTTGACCTTTCCAAGCATCAAGAATTCCAGCAGGTCCCCCCGCCACGCCAGGGCACAGGGTTAAGAGGTTGATCTCCACCCTAACAGGATCCGCCTTCGGGCAGTCAACGAGGCGAAGGCCACAACATCTGCCTCCGTGCCCGTTTCCAACCCCGGCTGATCCGACACCCCGAATATGGCCTCCCGAGGGCCTGGGTCCAGTTTCATGTGCACCACTTTAGAGATTACCCTAAACACCTCCTTCCAGTAATCCTCCAGCTTTGGACAGGACCAAAACATATGAACGTGGTTTGCGGGGCTCCCCATGTAACGTTCACACACATCTTCTACCCCCTCAAAGAGCCGGCTCATCCTCGCACAGTAAGATGCGCTCTATGCACCACTTTCAGCTGTATCAGCCCCAACCTCGCACACAAGGTGGAGGTGTTCACCCTCCGGAGCACCTCACACCATAACTCCTCCTCCATACCCTCTCCCAACTCTGCCTCTCACGTGAAAGTGGCTTTCTTACCTGGTGTGTGGTTTTTGAAATATAACAGGGAGCATCATATTGTCTCTGTGACTGTACATCCTCAGCACTTCCATAAACCAGAAATGCATCCTCTACAGTCCCATCATAAAGATCAAATCTGTTGTTTTTTTCTATATCCACTACATAAGAACGAGCCAGATAAGCACAGATACTGTTGTATGACCAACCCTAGAATAAAATTAGTAAATGGATTGAGGAATAAATAGATTGCACTGTTTTGATTAGTCCTCAAATGAAAACATTCTATGTTTAAAGAATAACCATCAGTGGATAATTCAAGGTGCCTGTGGGCTAATATTGCAACAGAAATATTGAAACATAAAAAGATTTACAGCATGGAAGAAGGGCATTCCGCCCATAGTGTCCATGCCATATGAAGAGGAATCCAGTCTAATTCAACTTATCACCTGTTGGCCCATAGGCCTGTACATTGCATTGTATTTTTGAAAATGTAATGAGTGTTTCTTACTTTAAAACCCTTTCAGGTAATGAGTTCCAGGCCACATCATTCCTCTTGGTTAAAAAAAACATGCTTCAATTTCCCCCTATGTTTTTTGATAATTCTGACATTATGATGACCCACATATTTTCTCCTTTTACAATACAGAGTTTCAATAGATTAAATAAAGAGAAACTATTTCCTCTGATGGGGGATTGTAGAAGCCAGGTATTTTGAATACAAATAATGTAGGTAAAAGATAGCTGTTTAAGCATAAATATTAAGCCCCAGTTTTAAATACCCATTTATACAGCATAATTCACTTTTACTGAGGTCCGTTGTTCTGGCAAATGCATATTTTCAAAGTCAGTGTGACATTAAAACACAAGCTGTACCAGTAATCAGATCAAGGATGAAGCAGGCACCATAGCAACATGAAGGCACCATTGTTCACAATGCAGATAACAGCTAAGTCAGCAGAAGACCAGTTTTTGTTGGTAAAGATTAAGCAGAATATTGCATTCCATAACATGCACAAATTGTCAGACATGAAACAATTAAAAGCTAATGTTGCACATTGAAGATGGATGGCTTGCCATCAAATCAAATGTGTTTGAGTCTAACCCAAACCAATTAGGATTATATTGGGGTGTGATTAGATGACTTAAGACAGATATGAAAGTGTATAACTGAAAAGTTTCCCTCTGCCATTTTAGTCTTTCTGTTAGTTTGTTAGTCTGTCCTTAATTGTCTGTCTTTAATTCTCTTAGTCTTTCTGTTCGTGTGTTGTTTTGTCTTTTTTCAGGGTGTTAGTCTGTGTCAGTGATGTAGTTTTGTCCTTAATAGTCTTTCTGTTAGTTTAGTCAGTCTGTCTTTAATTGTCTATCTTTAATTCTGTTAGTTTTGTTTTCTTTAATTTTGGGGTTCTGTTTTTGATTTTGTCAGTCTGTCAGTCTGTTCGTGTATTTTTGACTTTGAGTTTGAGTTTAGCTGAAGATTAGCTCTCTCTCTCTTCATGTTTCATTTCCAGACTTTGACCTTTTAAAAGTTACTTTCGAGCTGTCTGCCTAAGCAAAAAAGATAATGTCTGTAATTCTCTGAAAGCTTCGAATTGTCTACGAATTGCCTTTTAAATGACTTTCAAATTGTAATCAATAGAAGACAAATAAAACAATGCTTATTGGCACCTGAGAAGTTTTAACTTAAATTTCTGCTGAGTCCCAGTATTCGCAAAGTGCTACTGGTAACCGAATAGTAGAAATAATATAAATTCCTTCAACTTTACACAGTCGAATAATACTAGAAATCCAACAACTTGGCATAGTCCAGAAATATTACAAATCTTACAACTTGTCGTAGTGCGCCAGGACTTTGATTCATCAACTAAGCTTCCCCCAACTTGGCGTAGTTCGGCAGGTTAAGATCCCTTCAAATTAAGGATTCCAACAGGGATCCAGAATCAGGGGCCACAAAACTAACTTGGCAGGGACCTGGGATCCCGAGAGAAGGTTCAGCAGGGATAGATGCACAGCCAAAATTAGAAGAGACATCAAGTGAGTCAGGAAGGCAAAGAATATCTAGACCAGTTGAGTCACAATGGAGTTTGGCAAGATTGGATGGTATTTATTTTAAAGCAAGGGGTTTGACAAACATAGCAGATGAATTGAGGGCACAAATTAAAACATAGGGGTATGATGTCATTGCTGTCACTGAGACATGGTTGACAGAGGGGCAGGATTGACAGCTCAAAATTCCAGGTTACAGGATCTAATTCCAGGACACAGGATCTTCAGGTGAGGTAGAAAAGGCGATAAAAGAGGAGAGGGTGTCACAATTTTGATCAGGGAATCAATTGCAGCAGTAAGGAAGTACTACATCTTAGAAAGCTCTTTGGGCAGCACGGTGGCACAGTAGATAGCACTGCTGCCTCCACGGCACATAGGTCACAGGTTCAATCCCGGCCCTGGGTCACTGTCCGTCTGGAGTTTGCACATTCTCCCCTTGTTTGCGTGGGTTTCACCCCCGCAACCCAAGATGTGCAGGGTAGGTGAATTGGCCATGCTGAATTGGCCCTTAATTGGAGAAAATGAATTGGGTACTCTAAATTTATATTAAAAAAAGAAGGCTCTTCAACTGAAGCCATATGGGTAGAACTTAAAAACCAAAAAGGAGAAATCATATTACTGGGATTGTTCTATAGGCCCCCTAACAGTCCAAGAGAAATAGAAAAGCAGATATGCTGACAAATTTCAGGGAAGTGTAAAAGTAGTAGGGCAGTGTGTGGTAAACCACTGTTAGTGTATTATATGTGTTGTGGTAAACAGTTACTGTATTACATGTATTGTAGTAAACTACTGCCTGATGGCTCCGCCTCCCCTCGGGCTTGGTATAAAGGTGGCTGACCTCTGGCCCTGCCCCAGTTCGGGATCAGTGGCCAGGAGGCTTTCTGTTTAGCTTATTAAAGCCTCAGTTTCGTTCACTACTCATCTTGTGTTAATTGATGGCACATCAATTTAATAAGCTAAACCTTTAAGATGAATTCATCACTCAAGCCTGTTCGCCTGGAGCTGGACCCACAAACAGCCAACGCCACTGCAACATTCGAGCACTGGCTAAGCTGCTTCGAAGCTTACCTCGGATCCTCCACCGACGACGTCACCGACCTCCAAAAGTTTCAAATACGCAACGCACGGGTGAGCCCACAAGTTTTCCTTCTTATCAGAGATGCCCCCTCGTATACGGAGGCGATAATGTTGCTGAAGGGACAGTACGCAAAGGCAGTAAACGAGGTGTATGCCAGGCACCTCCTTGCCATGAGGCGACAATGCCCCGGAGAATCACAAGCCGACTTCCTGCGTGCCTTGCGGGTACTCGGCCGGAACTGTGCTTGACAGGCAGCGTCGGCTGTCCAACACACGGAGCTGCTGATCAGAGACGCCTATGTCGTGGGCACTAAATCTAACTACACCTGCCAGCGCTTGCTAGAAGGGGGTACACTCGGCCTCCCAGAGACAGTACAGCTCTCAAACTCACTGGAAATGGCTTTCCAGAACATGGAGGCCTACACCTCCGACCACGCGGCACCCTCGTGGACGTCATGGGCGCCGCCATCACTCGACCAGAGTGTGGCGCAAGCCTGTGCCGCGCAGCAGCCCGCCATTGCCGGAAGACCAAAATGCTACTTTTGCGGCCAGGGTATGCACCCCAGACAACGCTGCCCTGCACAGAATGCGATTTGCAATGGGCGTGGGAGGAAGGGCCACTTCGCCAAAATCTACCAGGCCCGACCTGTCCCTAAAGTTCCTAGGCTCAGCAGTGCTGCCTGTTGTCTGTTGGGACCGCCCCCACCTGAAACGCCACCCGCCATGTGTGACCCGTGGGCGCCGCCATCTTTGCTGCCACCCGCCATGTGCGATCTGTGGGGGCTGCCATCTTCGCCGCCATCTTTTGTTCCACCCGCCACGTGCGACCCGTGGGGGCCGCCATCTTCGTCGCCACCCGCCATGTGTGACCCGTGGGGGCCGCCAACTTCGCTGCCAACTTTGATTTCACCCGCCACGCGCGACGCATGGGGCGGCCATCTTGGAACCGCTCCGCCGCCTCCTGGGACCCCTGCTCACCCGGTCGTACGCTGGCCACCGCTACTTCCGACCGGCCCACCCACCACCTTCCGAAGCTCGCCTCCATCACACTCGACTAGTCTCGACCTCATCAGCTCACAAAATCCACGATGGCAGTCCGGATCAACGGGCACGAGACGATCTGCCTCTTCAACTCCGGGAGCAGAGACAGCTTTATCCACCCAGATACGGTATGGCGCTGCTCCCTCCCAATTTTACCCACGACCCAGAAAACCTCCCTGGCTTCCGGATTACATTCCGTAGAAATCCGGGGGTACTGTGCCCTTTCGGTACAGGGCGTAGAGTACACTAACTTTAAGCTCTACGTCCTCCCCATCTCTGCGCTGCCCTATTACTGGGGCTCGATTTTCAGTGCCACCTCCAAAGCCTTACCTTAAAGTTCGGTGGATTCCTGCCCCCCCATCACCGTCTGTAGCCTCGCGACTCTTAAGGTCGCCCTACCCTCGCTCTTCGCTAACCTCACCCCAGACTGTAAACCTGTCGCCACTAGGAGCAGACGATACAGTGCCCGGGACAGGGCTTTTATCAGGTCGGAGGTCTAACGACTCCTACGAGAGGGGATTATTGAGGTGAGCACCAGCCCCTGGAGAGCCCAAGTGCTAGTCGTCAAGACTGGGGAGAAGCACCGGATGGTCATCAACTAGTCAGACAATCAACCGGTACACGCAGTTTGATGCGTACCCTCTCCCCCGCATACCTGACATGGTCAATCAGATTACGCAGTATCAAGTCTTCTCCACAGTTGACTTTAAGTCCACATACCACCAGCTCCCTATCCATCCGGAGGACCGCCAATACACTGCCTTCGAGGCAGATGACCGCCTCTACCACTTCCTCAGGGTTCCCTTCGGCGTCACCAATGGGGTCTCGGTCTTACAGCGAGAAATGGACCGAACTGTTAACCAGTACGGGCTGCGGGTCACGTTCCCGTATCTGGATAATGTCACCATCTGCTGCCATGACCAGCAGGACCATGACGCAAACCTCCGGCATTTCCTCCACACCGCTAAGCTTCTTAACCTCATATACAATAGGGAGAAATGTATTTTCCACACAACCCGCCTTGCCATTCTTGGCTCCGTTGTGGAAAACGGAATCCAAGGGCCCGACCCCGACCGCATGCGCCCCCTCCTGGAACTTCCCCTCCCCCACTGCTCCAGGGCCCTGAAGAGATGCCTGGGGTTCTTCTCTTATTGTGCCCAGTGGGTCCCCAATTATACGGACAAGGCCCACCCACTCATTAAATCCACCGTTTTCCCCCTGACGGCTGAAGCCCGCCTGGCCTTCAACCGCATCAAGGCAGATATTGCCAAAGCCGCGATGCGCGCTGTGGACGAGTCCATTCCGTTCCAGGTGGAGAGCGATGCGTCGGACTTTGCTCTGGCCGCTACCCTCAACCAGGCGGGCAGGCCTGTGGCTTTCTTCTCCCGTACCCTCCATGCCTCCGAAATTTGACACTCCTCTGTCGAAAAGGAAGCCCAAGCCATTGTAGAAACTGTGAGACACTGGAGGCATTAACTGGCCGGCAGGCGATTCACTGTCCTCACTGAAGGTTGCCTTCATATTTAATAATACACAGCAGGGCAAGATCAAGAACGGCAAGATTCTGAGGGGGAGGATCGAACTCTCCACCTACAACTACGATATCTTGTACTGACCTGGGAAGCTCAATGAGCCCCCAGATGCCCTACCTGCGGTACATGTGCCAGTGCACAAGTAGATCGACTTCGGGCTCTCCACAATGACCTCTGTCACCCGGGGGGGTCACCCGTTTTTTTCATTTTATCAAGGCTCGCAACCTGCATTACTCCATCGAGGAGGTCAGGACCATGATCAGGGACTGCCAGGTCTGCGCGGAATGCAAACCGCACTTCTATCGGCCCGACAGAGCACACCTGGTAAAGGCCTCCCGCCCCTTTGAACGCCTCAGCATCGACTTCAAAGGGCCCCTCCCTCCACTGACCGTAACGTGTACTTCCTCAACGTTGTTGACGAGTACTCACGATTCCCCTTTGCCATCCCATGCCCTGACATGACCTCTGCCACCGTTATCAAGGCCCTGCACATTCTCTTCACCTTGTTCGGTTTCCCCACCTACATCTATAGCCATCGGGGATCATCCTTCATGAGCGACGAGTTGCGTCAGTTCCTGCTTAGCAAGGGCATCGCCTCAAGCAGGACGACCAGCTACAACCCCCGGGGAAATGGACATGTGGAGAGGGAGAACGCGACAGTCTGGAAGGCCATCCTTCTGGGGGTTGCTCAGGGATCTCGCTCCCATCTTGGCTGACAGTCTCAGGGCCCGTCCTCCTCTGGAAGGATGCGAGGAATCATAAATCGGATCCGCTCGTCGAGAAGGTCCTGCTCCTCCATGCCAACCCACAATATGCCTACGTGGCACATCATGACGGGTGGCAGGACACAGTCTCCCTCCGGGATTTGGCGCCTGCACGTTCCCCAGCGACCATCACCACCACCCCCGACCCTACACTGTCTCCCCCCACCACTACACGGCTACTTCAAGATTTGGCACCCGCAGGCCCACTGGCGACCATCACCACCACCCCCGCTCCTACACCGCCCCCTCTCCACCGACTCAACTACTGGGCGAAGAAGATGACACCACGCTCCCGGACGCGCAGGTCTCGACCAGTGCACACATCACAGCTGGGACTGAAGTGATCACGGCGGAAGGTCAAAGCCCCCGACAGACTCGGCCTTTAAGTCCACTTCACCCTCGCTGGACTCTTTTTTTAACAGGGGGTGAATATGGTAAACCACTGTTAGTGTATTATATGTATTGTGGTAAACTGTTACTGTATTACATGTATTGTCGTAAACCACTGCCTGATGGCTCCGCCTCCCATCGGGCTCGGTATAAAGGTGGCTGACCTCCGGCCATGCCCCAGTTCGGGATCAGTGGCCAGGAGGCTTTCTGTTTAGCTTATTAAAGCCTCAGTTTTGTTCACTATTCGTCTTTTGTTAATTGATGGAGTAGCTATATTGTGAAAGGTTTAGAGGGGCGGAATTCTTAAAAGGCATCCAGGGGAGCTTTTTAAGCCAGTACGTAGAAGGACCTGCAAGAGGTGGGGGGGAGGTCCTGTACTTAATTTTCAGTAATGTTGTAACCCTACAGGAGGCCAAGGGGTCTGCAGCCTCAGAGTCCCTAGGCTCTCACCTGAGTACGATCTACCTAGATGAAGGGGTGGAGCTACCCTCTTAAGCCAGGAGCCGCTGGGACATAAATACCCTGGCCCAAGTCTGGGCCATTTGCAGGAGGCTCTTCGGGCAGTAGGAGGTGTAATATAATAGGTATAATAAATATTTGAGTTTCTTAGTCATCACGTCCGAGTGGTTGCTTGCCTGGGACCTCACACTGGCAACAAAGATGCAATGGCCGAGCCAACCATGGTCCTGCCTCCATGTAGATTTTGTGGGGCCTTTACAAGGAGCAATGTATCTAATTATCATGGACGAACATTCAAAATGGATGGATGTCCACCGAATGACCACGACGGCATCAAGAGCCACCAATGACCGACTCAGGCAAATCTTTAGTGTTCACAGGCTTTCCGAGGTATTAATATCGGACAATGGCACCGCTTTTACGAGTTCGGAATTTCTCAAACAGAACGGAGTCCGTCATGTATGAACTGCACCTTACCACCTGTCATCCAATGGGTTGGCCGAACGGGAATGCAGACATTTAAGCTCGGAATGTGGAAATAGACCTCAAGTTCCCCGGAGACGCTACGCTAGAGGGGGATCTGGGGGAGGGGGGGAGGGGGGGTTAACTGGGTTGCTGCTGCTAAGGAGAAGGGGGAGCTGTTATGGGATGGGGTGGTCGAGGCGGGAGGGCGCCGTCGGGGGGATATACGGGTACGTGGGAACCGGGTGAGGAGCTGGGTTAAAAAAGGGGATGGCTAGTCGACAAGGGGGGGGGGGGGTAAAGAGCCCCCCAACCCGGCTGATCACGTGGAACGTGAGAGGGCTGAACGGGCCGATTAAAAGGGCACGGGTACTCGCACACCTAAAGAAATTAAAGGCAGATGTGGTTATGTTGCAGGAGACGCATCTGAAACTGATAGACCAGGTCAGACTAAGTAAAGGATGGGTGGGGCAGGTGTTTCATTCGGGTTTAGATGCGAAGAACAGCGGGGTGGCTATTTTAGTGGGGAAACAGGTACTATTTGAGGCAAAGACCATAGTGGCGGATAGTGGGGGTAGATATGTGATGGTGAGTGGCAGATTGCAAGGGGAGGCGGTGGTTCTGGTGAACGTATATGCCCCGAACTGGGATGATGCAAATTTTATGAGGCGTATATTGGGACGTATCCCGGACCTGGAGGCGGGAAAGTTGGTAATGGGGGGGAGACTTCAATACGGTGCTTGATCCAGGGCTGGACCGGTCGAGGTCCAGGACCGGGAGGAGGCCAGCAGCGGCCAGGGTACTCAAGGACTTCATGGAGCAGATGGGAGGGGTAGACCCCTGGAGATTTAGTAGGCCTAGGAGTAAGGAGTTCTCATTTATCTCCCATGTTCACAAAGTATACTCACGGATATACTTTTTTGTCTTGGGAAGGGCACTGATTCCGAAGGTGACAGGGACGGAATATACGGCCATAGCCATTTCGGACCACGCCCCATATTGGGTAGACCTGGAGTTAGGAGAGGAAAAAGAACAGCACACACTCTGGAGAATGGATATGGGCTGATTGGCGGATGAGGGGGTATGTTTAAGGGTGAGGGGGTGCATCGAAAGGTACTTGGAGCTTAATGACAATGGAGAGGTTCAGGTGGGAGTGGTCTGGGAGGCGTTGAAGGCAGTGGTTAGAGGGGAACTGATATCCATAAGGGCACATAAAGGGAAGCAAGAGGGTAAAGAAAGGGAGCGATTGCTGAAAGAACTTTTGAGGGTGGACAGGCAATATGCGGAGGCACCGGAGGAGGGACTGTACAGGGAAAGACAAAGGCTACATGTGGAATTTGACCTGCTGACCACGGGTAAGGCAGAGGCACAGTGGAGAAGGGCACAGGGTGTGCAGTATGAGTATGGAGAGAAGGCGAGTCGGCTACTGGCCCACCAATTGAGGAAGAGGGGAGCAGCGAGGGAGATAGGTGGGGTGAGAGATGAGGAGGGAGAGATGGAACGGGGAGCGGAGAGAGTGAACGGGGTGTTCAAGGCATTTTATGAGAGGTTATATAAGGCTCAGCCCCCGGAAGGGAAGGAGGGAATGATGCATTTCCTGGATCAGCTGGAATTCCCTAAGGTGGAGGAGCAGGAGAGGGCGGGACTGGGAGCACAGATTGAGATGGAGGAGGTGGTAAAAGGGATTGGGAGCATGCAGGCGGGGAAGGCCCCGGGACTGGACGGATTCCCAGTGGAATTTTACAGGAAGTATATGGACCTACTAGCCCCGCTTTTGACGAGAATCTTTAATGAGGCTAGGGAAAGGGGGCAGCTGCCCCCGACTATGTCGGAGGCAATGATATCGCTCCTTTTGAAGAAGGAAAAAGACCCGCTGCAGTGTGGGTCCTACAGGCCCATTTCCCTTTTAAATGTAGATGCTAAGCACCTGGCTAAGGTGATGGTGACGAGGATAGAGGACTGTGTCCCGGGGGTGGTCCACGAGGATCAAACTGGGTTCGTTAAGGGGAGACAGCTGAACACGAACATACGGAGGTTGCTAGGGGTAATGATGATGCCCCCATCAGAGGGGGAGGCGGAGATAGTGGTGGCGATGGACGCCGAGAAAGCATTCGACAGAGTGGAGTGGGATTATCTGTGGGAGGTGCTGAGGAGATTTGGCTTTGGAGAAGGGTATATCGGATGGGTACAGCTGCTGTATAGAGCCCCGGTGGCGAGTGTGGTCACGAACAGACAGAGGTCTGACTACTTCCGTCTTCATAGAGGGACGAGGCAGGGGTGTCCCCTGTCTCCGTTACTGTTTGCATTGGCGATTGAGCCCCTGGCTATAGCATTGAGGGGCTCCAGGAAGTGGAGGGGAGTACTCAGAGGAGGAGAAGAACACCGGGTATCCTTGTATGCAGATGATTTATTGCTGGATGTTGCGGACCCAGTGGAGGGGATGCCTGAGATAATGCAGACACTCAAGGAGTTTGGGGAATTTTCGGGGTACAAATTGAATATGGGGAAGAGTGAGTTGTTTGTGGTGCATCCGGGGGAGCAGAGCAGGGGAATAGATGACTTACCGCTGAGGAAGGTAACAAGAGATTTCCGGTACTTAGGGATTCAGATAGCCAGGAGTTGGGGAACCTTACATAGGCTTAATTTAACAAGATTGGTGGAACAGATGGAGGAGGATTTCAAGAGATGGGACATGGTGCCCCTGTCACTGGTGGGTAGGGTGCAGGCGGTCAAAATGGTAGTCCTCCCGAGATTCCTTTTTGTGTTTCAGTGCCTTTCGGTGATGGTCACGAAGGCTTTTTTCAAGAGAATTGAGAAAAGTATCATGAGTTTTGTCTGGGCCGGGAAGACCCCGAGAGTAAGGAGGGGGTTCTTGCAGCGTAGCAGGGATAGGGGGGGGCTGGCACTACCGAGCCTAAGTGAATACTACTGGGCCGCCAATATCTCAATGGTGTGTAAGTGGATGGGAGAAGGGGAGGGAGTGGCGTGGAAGAGATTAGAGATGGCGTCCTGCAAAGGAACCAGCCTACAAGCAATGGTGACGGCGCCGTTGCCGTTCTCCCCGAAGAAATACACCACAAGTCCAGTGGTGGTGGCAACACTAAAAATTTGGGGGCAGTGGAGACGACATAGGGGAAGGACGGGAGCCTCAGTGCGGTCCCCGATAAGAAATAACCATAGGTTTGTCCCGGGGAGAATGGATGGAGGATTTGGAGCATGGCAGAGTGCTGGGGTTGTGCAACTGAGAGATCTGTTCGTAGACGGGATGTTTGCGAGTCTGGGAGCGCTGACGGAAAAATATGGGTTGCCCCAAGGGAATGAATTTCGATACATGCAACTGTGGTCTTTTGCGAGGCAGCAGGTGAGGGAATTCCCGCAGCTCCCGATGCAGGAGATTCAAGATAGAGTGATCTCAGGGACATGGGTGGGGGATGGTAGGGTGTCGGATATATACAGGGAAATGAGGGACGAGGGGGAGATCATGGTGGATGAGCTGAAGGGGAAATGGGAAGAAGAGCTGGGGGAAGAGATTGAGGAGGGGCTGTGGGCTGATGCCCTACGTAGGGTAAACTCGTCGTCCTCGTGCGCCAGGCTAAGCCTGATACAATTCAAGGTTTTGCACAGGGCGCATATGACCGGAGCAAGGCTCAGTAAATTTTTCGGGATAGAGGATAGGTGTGGGAGATGCTCGAGAAGCCCAGCAAACCACACCCACATGTTCTGGTCATGTCCGGCACTACAGGGGTTTTGGGTGGGGGTGGCAAAGGTGCTTTCGAAGGTGGTGGGGGTCCGGGTCGAGCCAGGCTGGGGGTTGGCTATATTCGGGGTTGCAGAAGAGCCGGGAGTGCAGGAGGCGAAAGAGGCTGATGTCTTGGCCTTTGCGTCCCTAGTAGCCCGGCGAAGGATATTGCTTATGTGGAAGGAAGCCAAACCCCCGGGCGTGGAGACCTGGATAAATGACATGGCAGGGTTTATAAAACTAGAACGGATAATGTTCGCACTAAAGGGTTCGGCTCAAGGGTTCACCAGGCGGTGGCAACGGTTCATTGACTGCCTCGCAGAACGATAAAGGAAATGGGAGGGTAACAGCAGCAACCCAGGGAGGAGGGGGGGGGGGGCGGGGGGAGGGCCCGGGCGGGTCCTCAGGGGTGTTATTGCATAGATATTTGTATTAGGCTATGTATATTGGATTGTTTGATTTTATTTTTGGAGAGTTATTATTTTTGATATGGCAGTTTAGTTTATATATTATTTATTTATTTGTTAAAAACGGCCACTGTTATTTATACTGTTTTATTGTTGTAAAAAGGAAAACCTTTGTATTGTTTCGTTTGGCCAAAAAATTTGAATAAAATATATATTTTTTTTAAAGTTCCCCGGAGACCTGCCTCACCCGTTTCCTTTTCTGCTACAGGACCACGCCACTAACGGAATGACGACCTCGGAATTATTAATGGGACGTTTGCTGTGCACGCAGTTAAGCCTCACCTTGCTGGTCATCGGGGAAAAGATCCGCGACAAGTCAAGACAAATCGAACCAGACCCATCAGGAAATTTTTAGAAGGTGACACCGTTTACGTCCAGACCTTCGCCAACGGATTCGGCTTCCGGTGGCGGAAGAGAGCGGTCGCAGGTGGAAGAGCTCCTGGGGGGGAACAAAGTGTGCAAAGTCACCCGTTTGGGCCCCCCGCAACAAGAGATTGGGGACAAAGACCTGGGCGCTCAGGAGCAGAGCGATCCGGCGCCCCCCCTATGCACGGCAGCAGAGCGCAGGGCAGGACTAAAGCGGGGACCAAGCCAGCAGGAACGACCGACGACCCCCCCCCCCCCGGCAGGAGAGCGTGGGGCAAGATGAGTGGCGGCCCGGACCAAAGTGGGGACCGAGCCAGCAGCAGGGACCAAGCTAGCAGCAAGGACCGACCCCCCCCCCCCCCTCCGACCCCCCCCCACCGGCTGTGACCACCACGAGGCAGGCGGCGGAACAAAGAGGGACTCCCGGCCAGACCAGAAGCGTCTCTGTCACTCTCGACCCTGGGTGAGTGATGGAAAAGAAAAAAGAACCATCTTGTCCCGACCCCGCAATGTGCGCACCATGGGCGCCGCCATCTTGTCCCCCACAGGGTCTCCGGACATCCCGACATCGGAACCGCACACGCTCACCACCCGAAGCACCCGAAGCAGCTCACTTCGATGACGCTGGACCAATCTTGCCCGCACAACCTGGCCACCGCGTCGACAACGGTTAAAATCAACGGCCACGCGACCTCGTGCCTGCTGGACTCCGGGAGCACGGAAAGCTTCGTTCACCCAGATACGGTAAGGCACTGCTCCCTCGCGGTCCACCCTGCCAATCAAAGGATCTCCCTAGCCTCCGGATCCCACTCCGTCCCAATCCGAGGCTTTTGTACAGTCACCCTCACGGTACAGGGTGTAGAATTTAGTAACTTCCGCCTCTATGTCCTTCCTAATCTCTGCGCTGCACTCCTGTTGGGTCTGAACTTCCAGTGCAACCTCTAGAGCCTCAATCTCAAATTCAGTGGGCCCTTACCCCCCTAACCGTTTGTGGCCTCGCGACCCTCAAGGTTGATCCTCCCTCCCTTTTTGCCAATCTAACTGCGGATTGCAAGCCCGTTGCCACTAGGAGCAGACGGCACAGCACCCAGGACAAGACCTTCATCAGGTCCGAGGTCCAGCGGCTGCTTAAGGAGGGTATTATCGATGCCAGCAACAGCCCCTGGAGAGCCCAAGTGGTAGTGGTTAAAACTGGGGAGAAACACAGGATGGTCGTGGACTACAGCCAGACCATCAATCGGTACACGCAGCTCGACGCGTACCCCCTCCCACGCATATCTGATATGGTCAATCAGATTGCGCAGTACTGGGTCTTCTCAGTAATTGACCTGAAATCCGCCTACCACCAGCTCCCCATCCGGAAGTCGGACCGGCCACACACTGCCTTCGAGGCGGACGGTCGCCTCTACCACTTCCTTAGGGTCCCTTTCGGTGTCACAAATGGGGTCTCGGTCTTCCAAAGAGAGATGGACCGATTGGTCGACCAGTACGGTATGCGGGCCACCTTTCCGTACTTAGATAATGTCACCATCTGCGGCCATGACCAGCAGGACCACGATGCCAACTTCGATAAATTCCTCCGCACTGCCACTCTTCTCAACCTGACCTACAACAAAGAGAAGTGTGTGTTCAGCACGACCTGGTTAGCCATTCTCGGCTATATAGTCCAAAACGGACTTCTCGGGCCCCGACCCCGACCACATGCGCTCCCTCATGGAACTTCCCCTCCCCCACTGCTCCAAGGCCCTCACACGCTGCCTGGGGTTCCTTTCCTACTACGCTCAGTGGGTCCCAAACTATGCGGACAAGGCCTGCCCACTCATTCAGTCCACTCAATTCCCCCTTGCGACCGAGGCTTGGTTTCGTCCGCATCAGAGCAGATATCGCTAAGGCCGGGATGTGCGCAGTGGACGAGTCACTGCCTTTCCAAGTAGAAAGTGACGCTTCAGACGTCGCCCTTGCCGCCACTCTAAACCAGGCAGGCAGACCCGTGGCATTCTTTTCCCGCACCCTTCATGCCTCGGAAATTCGACACTCATCTGTCGAAAAGGAGGCCCAAACTATCGCTGAAGCTGTGCGGCATTGGAGGCATTACCTGGCCGGTGAGAGATTCACTCTCCTTATAGACCAACGGTCGGTCGCCTTCATGTTCGATAACACACAGTGGGGCAAGATCAAAAATGATAAAATCTTGCGGTGGAGAATCGAGCTCTCCACCTATAATTACGAGATCTTGTATCGCCCCGGTAAACTCAACGAGCCCCCAGACGCCCTCTCCTGAGGTACATGTGCCAGCGCACAAGTGGACCAACTCCTGGCCCTACACGACAGCCTTTGCCACCGGGGGTCACTCGATTGTACCATCTGGTCATAGCTCGCAATCTGCCCAACTCCGTCGAGGAAGTAAGGACAGTCACCAGGGACTGCCAGGTCTGTGCGGAGTGCAAGCCACACTTCTACCGGCCGGACCGTGCGCGCCTGGTGAAGGCTTCCGACCCCTTTGAACGCCTCAGCATGGATTTCAAAGGGCCACTCCCCTCCACCGACCGTAATACGTACATTCTCAATGTGGTCGATGAGTACTCCAGATTCCCCTTCGCCATCCCATGCCCCGATATGACGTCTGCCACGGTCATTAAAGCACTCAACAGCATCTTTGCCCTGTTTGGTTTCCCCGCCTACATCCACAGTGACAGGGGATTCTCATTCATGAGCGATGAGCTGCGTCAGTTCCTGCTCAGCAGGGGTATAGCCTCCAGCAGGATGACCAGCTACAACCCCCGGGGAAAGGGGCAAATAGAACGGGAGAATGGGACAGTCTGGAAGGCCGTCTGCGGTCTAAAAATCTCCCGGTCTCCCGCTGGTAGGAGGCCCTCCCCGCTGCGCTCCACTCCATCCGATCGCTATTCTGCACTGCGACTAATTAAACCCCTCATGAACTTCTCCTTGCCTTCCCTAGGAAGTCGACCTCTGGGGTTTCCCAACGTGGCTGGCAGCTCCTGGACCCGTCCTTCTACGCAAACACGCGCGGATCCACAAGCAGACCCGTTGGTCGAAAGGGTGGAACTACTACACGCAAACCCGCAGCACGCCTATGTGGCGTACCCCGACGGGCGCACAGTCTCCTTCAGGGACCTGGCACCAGCTGGAGCCCCACCCACGGCCCACCACCCGACACCCCCCCCCTCCGATTGCCCCGGAGCCACCCACCCTCCCCCAATGCACCTCACTACAGCCCCCGCCCCAGGACGATCCGCCCTTCCACTGGTTGCACCCGGGGATGAAGATGAGGAAACACGCTCCAGGAATTACAGCCGACCAAGTTGGCGCCTGCATCACCATCGGGGCCGGGACACTCACAGCGGTAGATGAAGGCACCCGATCGGCTGAATATGTGAATTTTCACCAGACTGTAAACTTTAAATTTTCACAAACAAGTAAATTTGTTTTCCACCACCCCCATTGGACTCTTTTTTTAACAGGGGGCGAATGTGGTAGTCACCACTGATTATATAATAGTTGATATTAGAGGTAATACGGTAAGGCTCCTGTACTACAGGTACGGGGGTAGATCCCGGCCTGCTGGTTCCGCCCAGTAGGCGGAGTATAAATGTGTGTGCACACCAAGCTGCTCCCATTCTGGGAGCAGCTGCAGGAGGCCACACATCTCTGCTTAATAAAGCCTCGCATACTTTCTACTCTCGCCTCGTCGTAATTGATAGTGCATCACATGACAATGTAGAAGGTTTTTTTTTCTTTTTTCCGGCAAGTTATTGTCTTAGTCCAGATATATGTAAGAATAGGAGGATTCTTTTAGCTCCCATAATAACGGATCCCATAATTCACGGATGCTATGCTCTGTGCCGACAGTCATACATAGAAGAAAGAGCAATTGGAAAATTAATGCCCCAACTCTGGTTCAGATTTCTTCAAAGGGAGTTCCTTGCCTGAAGTGCAGGATCAGAAAGATTACCCTGTAAATACCCCCAAGGAACATGAACATAGTTACCTGATATGTTATATCTTCCATCATGATAGTTATTGCAATACGAATTCCTAGTGCTAGCCAGATTTTATATTCAAGAGAAGGAAATTCAGAGAAGACATCAAAAGCTTCAAAGAGGTCATCAATTGAGATATAACAAGTCTGAAACGGAATAAAAATGATTAAATGTGATAAAAATGGTGAAACAAAGAAAATTAGCTACTATTTTTTTCTGGAAACCAGGGGCACGACCCTAAGGCCAGGCTGCGCCAGAAAAACAGTTCACCGTGACGCAGCATGGTCAATGAAGGCTGGGAGACCTCATTCCTGGGATCTACCTGGTTAGCAAAGCATCGTGAGATCCAACGCGATCTCACGAGACGCTATGATGTAAATCCCGCCTATTGTGGGAGGGATCACTTTATGGCAATCTGCATAATAGAGCAAGGCAGTTAGCTTCACTCTAATGTGCAGATTCCCGAGGTGCCTGAGATGTTGGGATTCATCGCCTTTGCCTCAGAGACCTTGGGTGTGCGCTGTTCAGCACTGGCCCCCACAAACGGGGAGCAGACCGAAGAGCATTTGTGGGCCTCTCTCAGGGGTTAGGAGGCTCGCAGGTGCATTCCCTTTGGGCAGGGTGGTGCCCTGGCAGTGCTGGTGCCATTTGGGCACCCTGCCAGTGCCCGCTTGGCACCTTGACAGTGCCAACTGGTATTTTTTGTGCGTGCGCGATCAGGTTGGGGGTGCCCGGAATGGGTGTTGGAGGGAGCTGAGGCCAGGCGGACCCTCCTATTGTTTATTCGGGCTGGGGGGTGCGGCGGGAGGTCGAGGATCGTTTTGGAGGCCGCGGAGATTGGGACTCTATTTAAAAATGGCACTCGGGTGGGCAGCACGGTGGCGTAGTGGTAGCACTGCAGCCTCACGGTGTTGAGGTTCCAGGTTCGATCCCGGCTCTGGTTCACTGTCCATGTGGAGTTTGCACATTCTCCCGATGTTTGGGTGGGTTGCGCCCTCACGACCCAAAAAGATGTGCAGGCTAGATGGATTGGCCATGCTAATTTGCCCCTTAATTGGAAAAAATGAATTGGGTATTCTAAATTTTTTTTAAATGGCGCTAGGTGGAGTAAAATCATAAAACATTGTGTACACAATGGTTTGTATAAAAACTGTCTACATTGTGCAATCACTGGACACTAATTTCAGACTTTACTTGACAGAAATAGGAATGGCTTTAGGGAAGGGCAGTTTAGAGTTGATGTTACGGTCAGAATTTAAAAAAAATATATTTATATTAAGGAATTTGAAATTTTTTATCATAATAATAACAATGACATAAACATGGTATAATAAACATTACCACCCCCAACCAAATCTTCACACCCCCCAACCATAAAACAACAATCCGGCCCACCTCCTCTCCCCCGACCCCCCTTGGAATACTGCTTCTGCTGACATTTTAATTTTCCCCGAGAAAGTCGATGAACGGTTGCCACCTCCGGGTGAACCCGACCACTGACCCTCTTAAGGCGAACATTATCTTCTCGAGACTGAGAAATCCAGCCACGTCACTAACCCAAGTCTCTACACTCGGGGGCTTTGCACATTAGCAAGATCCGTCTCCGGGCTACCAGGGAGGCAAAGGTCAAGACGTCAGTCTCTTTCGCCCCCTGAACTCCCAGCTCTTCTGACACTCCAAAGATCGCTACCTCCGGACTCGGCACCACCCGTGTTTTAGTACCGTGGACATTGCCTTAGCAAAACCCTGCCAAAACCCTCCAAGCTTCGGTCATGCCCAAAACATGTGGACATGATTTGCTGGGCTTCCCGCGCACCTCACACACCTATCCTCGACCCCGAAAAACGTGCTCATCCTAGCTATTGTCATGTGTGCCCAGTGAACTACCTTAAATTGTATCAGGCTGAGCCTGGTACATGATGAGGAGGTATTAATCCTGCTTAGGGCGTCCGCCCATAGACCTGCCTCTATCTCTCCTCCTAGCTCGTCCTCCCACTTGCCCTTAAGCTCCTCCACCTGGTAAATATCTGAAACCTTCCCCTCTCCCACCCAGGTACTGGAGACTACTCTATCCTGTATCCCATGTGACGGTAGCAGCGGAAAGGCCGGAACCTGCTTTCTCAGGAAGTCTCGCACCTGCCAATACCTAAACCCGTTCCCTGCTGGCAATTCAAATTTATCTTCCAAGGCTGTCAAGCTGGGAAAGCTCCCGTCAATAAATCGATCCCCCATCCTTCTAATTCCTGCCCTTTGCCATCTCCAGAACCCACAATCCAGCTTACCCGGTACAAACCGATGATTATTATAAATCGAGGTCCAAACCGATGCTCCCTCCACTCTCTTATATCTCCTCCACTGTCCCCAGATTCTCAGAGCCGCCACCACCACCGGACTTGTGGAGTATCGGGCCGGCGAGAAAGGAAGAGGTGCCGTTATCAGTGCTCTCAAACTAGTGTCTTTGCATGACGCCGCCTCCATTCGCTCCCATGCCCACCCCTCCCCGCTACCCACTTCCTAATCATGGCTATATTAGCCATCCTGTAGTAATTGCAGAAGTTTGGCAGCGTCAAACCACCCTCCCCCCGACTGCGCTCCAGCAACACTTTCTTCACTCGCGGGGTTTTACCCGCCCACACAAAGCCCGAAATAACCTGATTAACCTGCTTGAAAAAGGCCTTCGGGATGAAGATGGGAAGGCACTGAAAGACAAAGAGAAGTCTGGGGAGGACCGTAATTGTCACGGTCTGTTCCCTCCCCGCCAGTGATAGCGGCAGCATGTACCATCTCTTAAAGTCCCCTTCCATTTGCTCTACCAGCCGGGATATGTTTAACTTGTGCAGTGCCTCCCACTCCCGGGTCACCTGGATTCACAGATATCAAAAGCTCTTTCCTACCATTCTAAGCGGCATCTCTCCCAGTCTCTTCTCTTGCCCTCTTGCCTGGATCGCAAACATATCGCTTTTACCCATGTGATGAATGGGTAATGTGCCTTTAAGATCATGCATGTAATGTCCCTTTAAGACCGGGTTTGGAACCCCGGGGACTCTGCCTTCAGAGCAACCTCCCAGGGGCCGGATATAAGGTGATGTCCTGTGGGCAGCGCTCAGTGAGAACTCATCTCTCCAGCTGGCGAAGTTCCCTGTTTATTAAATTGATGTAGCTTTTGTGCGGTGCGGGGTAGGGGGTTGGGGAGTAGGGAGGATAGCTGGGGGTGGCGGTGACATCGCCGGCGTGGAGGAAGGAGGAGGAGGCGCGAGGGGGGCGGTGCGGTTAGTTGCGACAGGCGGTGTGGAGGTGCAAGGGGGAACATTGGCGAGGGGGGGAGCATCAGTAGGGGAACCAGCGGGTGCCAGATCTCGTGGTGAAACTGTATCTTGCCGTCCGTCTGAGTGCGCGACGTAGGCATACTGGGGGTTTGCATGTAGCAGCTGGACCCTCTCGACCAGAGGGTCCGTCTTATGGCTCCTCACGTGCCTCCGGAGAAGGCCAGGTCCCGGAGTCGTCAGCCAAGGTGGAAGCGAGACCCCGGAGGTGTACTTCCTGGGGAAGACGAACAAGCGATTGTGAGGGGTCTCGTTCGTGGCCGTGCAGGGGAGCAACCTGATAGAGTGGAGCGCGTTGGGTAGGACCTCCTGCCAGCGGGTGGTTGGGAGACTTCTCGACCGTAGGGCCAAAAGGACAGCCTTCCAAACTTCATAACTTCAAACGCGTTCTCCCTCTCTACCTGCCCATTTCCCCACGGGTTGTAGCTGGTCGTTCTGCTCGAGGCGATGCCCTTGCTGAGCAGGTACCGACGCAGCTCATCGCTCATGAACGATGTACCCTGGTCACTGTGGATATAAGCGGGGAAACCGAACAGGATGAAGATGCTGTGCAGTGGCTTTATAACGGTGGCCGAGGTCATGTCGGGGCAGGGGACAGCGAATGGGAAGCGGGAGAATTATTCGATGACGGTTGAAAAATAGGTATTGCGGTTGGTGGATGGGAGGGGCCCTTTGAAGTCCATGCTTAGTCGCTCAAAGGGCCCAGAGGCCTTTACCAGGTGAGCCTTGCCTGGTCGATAGAAGTGCGGTTTGCACTCCGTGCAGATTTGGCAAGCCTTGGTCATGGCTCTGACCTCCTCGGTGGAGTAGGGTAGGTTGCGGGACGTAAGAAAATGGGTGAGCCGGGTGACCCCCGGGTGACAGAGGTCATTGTGGATAGCCCGCAGGCGGTCCTCCTGCGCGTTGACGCATGTGCCGTGGTACAGAGCATCTGGGGGCTTGTTGAGCTCCCCTGGACGATACTTAATATCGTACGTGTAGGTGGAGAGCTCGATTCTCCACCTCAAGATCTTGTCATTTTTGATCTTGTCCCACTGCGCGTTATCGAACATGAAGGCGACCGATCGTTGGTCAGTGACGAGGGTGAACCTCCTACTGGCTAGGTAGTGCCGCCAGTGCCGCATGGCCTCCACAATAGCTTGCGCCTCCTTCTCGACTGCAGAGTGCCGGATCTCAGAGGCGTTGAGGGTTCAGGAAAAGAATGCTACTGGCCTGCCTGCCTGGTTGAGGGTAGCAGCCAGGACGATGTCTGACGCATCGCTCTCGGCCTGAAAAGGGATGGTTTCGTCCACCGCGTGCATAACGGCCTTGATGATGTCGGCCTTGATACGGCTGGAGGCCAACCGGGCTTCAGCCATGAGGGGAAAAATCGTGGTCTTTATGAGTGGGCGGGCTTTGTTCGCGTATTTGGGGGCCCACTGAGCATTATAGGAGAAAAGCTCCAAGCACCGTTTAAGGGCCTTGAGACTATGGGGTAGGGAGAGTTCCTTGAGGGGGCACTTGTGGTCGGGGTCGGGCCCTAGGACCCCTTTTTCCACAACGTAGCTGAGGATGGCTAGTTGGGTTGTGTGGAAAATGCATTTTTCTTTCTTGTAGGTGATGCGCAATCAATTACACTCAAGACGAAGTGATTCCATAACTGAAGGCTTTAATCTGCTAGAACTCTTCCCCAGCAGCTTCGATACAGAAAATGAAGGCTGCTGGGATGGCACAGGTTCTTATATTCCGCCTCTCAGGGCGGAGCTATGTACAACAGCCAATGGTAGACTCCTGGGTCTGACCAATGGTCATCCACCTCTTAGGTACCGCAATACCTGGTTGGTGTCGTGGTCCTGCTGGTCATGGCCGCAGATGGTGACGTTATCTAGATACGGGAACGTTGCGCGTAAGCCGTACCCGTCACCCATTCGGTCCTCCGTTGGAAGACCGAGACCCCATTAGTGACACCAAAGGGAACTCTTAAAAATTGATAGAGCCGTCCATCTGCTTCGAAGGCAGTGTACTGGCGGTCACTAGTGCGGAGGGGTAGCTGGTGAGGTCCACCGTGGAGAAAACCTTGTATTGTGCGATCCTGTTTACCAGGTCGGCTATACGGGGGAGAGGGTACGCATCCCGCTGCGTAAACCTGTTGATGGTCTGGCTGTAGTCGATGACCAACGTATGCTTATCTCCGGTCTTTACCACCACTACCTGAGCTCTCCAGGGACTGTTGCTCGCTTCGATGACCCCTTCCCCCAGCAGCCTTTGGACCTCGGACCTGATGAAGGTCCGGTCCTGGGCACTGTACCGTCTACTCCTGGTGGCGACGGGTTTGCAATCCGTGGTGAGGTTCACAAACAGGGAAGGAGGGTCGACCTTAAGGGTCGCGAGGCCGCAGACAGTAAGGGGAGGTATAGGGCTGCCGAATTTAAAAGTCAGGCTTTGCAAATGGCATTGGAAATCCAGCCCCAGGAGGGTAGCCGCGTAGAGGTGCGGCAGGACGTATAGGCGGAAGTTGTTGAATTTCCGACCTTGGACAGTGAGGTTTGCTAGGCAGAATCCCTGTATCTCTGCCGAGTGTGACCCGGAGGCCAGGGAGATCCTTTGATTTACAGGGTGGGTTACCAGTGAACAGTGCCTTACCGTGTTGGGGTGAGCAAAGCTTTCCGTGCTCCCGGAGTCAATCAGGCACGACGTCTCGTGGCCGTTGATGAGGGCCGTCGTTGTAGCCGTTGCAAGTGTCCGAGGTCGACTTTGGTCCAGTGAAACCGAGGCCAGATGAAGCAGCTGTGAGTTCTGGTCGGGCAGCGTGTAGTCGACCGAGCTGGGGGCCTGGGGCCCCATCCAAGATGGCGTTACCCATGGGTCGCACATGGTATCTGAGGATGAAGATGGCGTAGGCGATGGACAAAATGGCGGCGCCCACCCATCCAGTGTGGGGTCCAGGGGGCAAGATGGCCGTGCCCGTGGGTCGCACGTGGTGTTAGGATAGGGGGAGGGCAGTGAGCGCTGGTTGGTCGGGGCCTGAAGGGAGGGTTGCGGCGGCGGTCCATAGTCGCTGGAGACCGCGGCCACGGCGCGGGCCTTGCAGACCCCCACATAGGGGCCCATCTTGCCGCACCCTTTGCAGGTGGCGGTGCGGGCCGGGCAGCGTGGGCGGGGATGATTCGCCTGCCTGCAGAAGAAACAGCGGGGTCCGGCGGCGTTAGCGGGCCATCTCGCCGCGCAGGCTTGCGGGGTCAGGGGGAACGCCTGAGGGGCTGCCGCTGCGGGGTTCCATGCAGCCCAGGGGGCCGCCGCGCGATCGGGTGCTAAAGACAGTGCGTTTTTATAGGCAACGTCCATGGACCCTGCCAGGGCCTGTGCCTCTGTAAGTCCCAGAGTGTCCCTTTCTAGGAGCCTTCGGCGGATATCGGGGGAGATCATACCTGCCACGAAAGCATCCCTGATTAAAAGTTCCGTGTGCTCGCTCCCCAAAACTTGCGGGCAGCCACAGTTTCGGCCCAGCACCAGTAGCGGCCGGTAGAAATCTTCCAACGTTTCCACGGGGCTTTGCCGCCTAGTCGCAAGCAGGTGACGAGCGTAGACCTGGTTTACCGGGCGGATGTAATGTCCTTCCACCAGTTCGATAGCGGCGGCATAGTTCTCCGCCTCCTCGATAAGGGGGTAGATCCCAGGGCTGACCCGGGAGCGCAGGAGATGCATCTTCTGTCCTTCCGTGGGGGTGCCTACGGCCGTGTCGAGGTAGCCCTTAAAGCACGCCAGCCAGTGTTTAAAAATAGCAGCAGAGTTATCCGCGTGGGGGCACCCCGGTTTGATGCGGAGATCCATCCTTCCAACTGAAGTTGTAGCAGATTAAACTGATGCGCAATCAATTACACTCAAGACGAAGTGATTCCATAACTGAAGGCTTTAATCTGCTAGAACTCTTCCCAAGCAGCTCCGATACAGAAAGTGAAGGCTGCTGGGACGGCACCGGTTCTTATACTCCGCCTCTCAGGGCGGAACTATATACAACAGCCAATAGTAGGCTCCTGGGACTGATCAATGGTCATCCACCTCTTAGGTACCGCAAAACCTGGTACTACCACAGTAGGTCAGGTTGAGGGCCTGGGCGGTCTGGAGAAGCTTTTCAAGGTTTGCATCATGGTCCTGCTGACCAAGGCCGCAGATGGTGACATTGACCAAGTACGGGTGAGTAGCCCGTAGCCCATACTGGTCCACCATTTGGTCCATCGTCCTCTGGAAGACGGAGACCCCATTAGTAACGCCGAAGGGGACCCTAAAGAAGTGGAAAAGCCGGCGGCTGCTTCAAAAGCAGTATAGAGGCGGTCTTCCGGGCGGATAGAGAGCTGGTGGTAGGCAGATTTCAGGTCGACCGTGGGGAAGACCCGGGATTGCGTGATCCGGTTGACCATCTCTGTTATGCGGGGGAGGGGGTACGCATCGAGCTGCGTGAAGCGGTTTATGCTCTGGCTGTAATCCACGACCATCCGTTTCTTTTCTCCGGACCAGACTACCACCACTTGTGCCCTCCAGGGGCTGTTGCTAGCCTCGATGACCCCCTCTTTCAGTAAACGCTGGACCTCTGACTTGATGAAAGTCATATCTTGGGCACTCTACCGTGGGCTCCTGGTGGCGATGGGCTTACAGTCAGGGGTGAGGTTCGCGAATCGTGAAGGGGGTGCAACTTTCAGTGTTGCGAGGCTGCATACCGTGAGGGGGGGCACTGGTCCGCCGAACTTCAGGGTCAGGCTTTGGTGGCTATATTGGAAATCCAGGCCGAGCAGCAGGGGCGCAGAGGTGAGGGAGGATGTACAGCTTAAAACGGGCGTATTCGGCGCCCTGGATCGCGAGAATCGCAATACAGTACCCCTTGATTTGGACCGAATGGGACCCAGAGGCGAGGGCGATGGTTTGGGATGCGGGATAGGTGCGCAGGGAGCAGCGCCTTACCGTTTCTGGGTGCACAAAACTCTCCGTGCTCCCGGAGTCGAAAAGGCAGGGAGTGTCGTGCCCGTTGATCTGGATGAGCATCATGGAGTTCTGCAGGTGCTTTGGCCGCGACTGGTCGAGGGTGATTGCTCCCAGCTGTGGGTAGTCTGAGTCTTCTGCCGAGTCGGAGTCACAAAATGGCCACCCCCGTCGGTTGCACGTGTCAGGTTTAGAAGATGGCCTTCACCAAGATGGCCGCCCCATGACTTGCACGAGGCCGATGAAGCGTCAGAAAGGGGCGTGCCGGCCCGTGGGCAGCCGTGTTGCGGGGCATGCGGGCCTGTGAGCTCGATTCTCGGGCCTGTTGGGCTTTTTGTTTCTGGGCCTTGGGCCTGGTCAGGCAGACCCTCGCGAAATGCCCCTTCTTTCCGCAGTCGCGGAACGGGCTGGGCAGCGCTGTCGTGGATGCTACCCACAGAAAAAGCACGGTGTGCCCCCGGTTTGGGCGGTTCGCCACGCGGCGCAGGCCTGTGGCGTGGCCGAGTCTGGGGAAGGCCAAGAGGGGCTTGCAGGGTCCGCGGGATACGTGCCGAGGTTCTGGTAGGCCACCTCCAGAGAGGAGGCGAGCGTTACCGTTTCCTGCAGATCTTTCACCCCGTTTTCCAGGAGTCGCTGCCTAATATAGTTCGATCGGATTCCAGACACATAGGCGTCGCGGATGTTTAGGTTCATGTGGACCTCCACGGTCACATCTTGATGGTTACAGTTTCTAGCGAGCATGGTGAGCTTTTCCAAGTACTCATCCAGCGATTCCCTTGAGTGCTGCCGGCGAATAGAGAGCAGATGCCGTGCATGTACCTCATTGATGGGTTTTACGAAACGCTTCCTCAGAATCTCGTTCGGCGCGCTGTAATTGGCCGCCTTCTCGATCAAGCCGGAGATTCTGTGGCTCACCCGGGCGTGGAGTAGGCGCAGCTTGTGAGGCTCGGCGACGGGGTCTGCCGAGGCGTCCAGGTAGGCCTCAAAACACCAAAGCCAGTGTTCAAAAATTTCTTTGACTTCTGGCGTACGTGCGTCCAGGTTGAGCTTTTCTGGCTTGAGACCGCTATCCATCCTATCGTAATCTGTTTATTAAATTGATATACTCTCACTTATGACACGAGAGAGTCTACTCGTAAAACGAAGGGTTTAATAAACAGAGAATTTCGCCAGCCGGAGAGATGAGTGCTCACTGTGCGCCGCCCACAGGACGTCACCTTATATCCAGCCCTGGGAGATGGAGTCGGAGGCGGAGTCCCCCGGGGTTCCAAACCCGGTCTTATAGGGGCATTACATGCATCATCTTAAAGGCACATTACCCATTCATCACAACCCATGTTCAACTTATACCCTGGAAAATTGCCAAATTCCCCCAGGATTCGAATTACTTCCCCCAACCCCTCCAACGGGTCTGAAATATACAAGAGCAGGTCATCTGCGTAAAACGAGACTCAGTGCTCCCCCCCCCCCCCCACCTACCCAACCCAGCCCTTTACAGTTCCTAGAGGCTCGAAACACCATGGCCAATGGCTCTATGGCCAGAGAAAACAGTAACGGGGAGAGGGGGCACCCTTGCCTCGTCCCTAAGTGTAGTTTAAAATATGCCAACCTCAGCCGGTCCGTATGCACACTCGCTACTGGTGCCTGATAGAGCAACCGCACTCTGTCAATAAAGTCCTCACCAAACCCAAACCTTCCCAGCGCCTCCCACAGGTAATTGCACTCCACCTTGGGCCTTGCCCAACTGCATGCCCTCCAGCCCCTCGATTATTTCCTCAATCTCAATTGGGGCTCCCAGCCCTTCCACCAGATTCTCATCTACCCTCGGAAACCTCAACTGATCCAAAAACTGCCTCATCTCCTCCACCCCAGCCGGGGTTCTGACTCATATAGTTTACTATAAAAGTCCTTAAACACTTCATTCACCCCCACTTGGTCCAGGACAGTATTCCCGTCTCGACTCTTTACTTTACCTATCTCCCTGGCCGCCTCCCTTTTCCTGAGCTGGTGCGCTAACATTTTGCTTGCCTTTTCCCCGTACTCATAAATCGCCCCCTTTGCCTTCCTCAATTGTTCCACTGCTTTCCCTGTGGTCAACAACTCAAACTCTGCCTGTAACCTCCGCCGCTCCCTCAGTAGCCCAGCGTCCGGGGCCTCCGAGTATCTCCTGTCCACCTGGAGTATCTCCTCAACTAACCTATCCCTCTCAGCCCGTTCCGCCTTTTCTCTGTGGGCCCGTATCGAGATTAATTCCCCTCTGACCACTGCCTTCAGAGCTTCCCAAATCGTCGCTGCAGAGACCTCCCCCGTATCATCTGTTTCCAGGTAGTTCTGGATGGACTTGTTAACCCGCCCACAAATTGCTTCGTCCGCTAGCAACCCCACATCCAGTCTCCACAGTGGGCGTTGCCCTCCCTCCAAACTAACCCGTAGATCCACCCAATGTGGGGCATGACCCGACACTGCGAGTACTCAGTATCCACCACCCCCGGTATTAGCACCCTGCTCAGAACAAAAAAGTCGATGCGAGAGTATACCTTGTGGACATGTGAGAAAAAATAAAGCTCCTTCGCCCTTGGCCGTGTAAACCTCCATGGGTCTACTCCTCCCATCTGTTCCATAAACCCCTTCAATTCCTTTTCCGCGGCCGGCCTCCTCCCTGTCCTGGATTTTGACCAGTCCACATCCGGATCAATGACTGTGTTAAAATCTCCTCCCATAATCAGGTTATGTGACTCTAAGTCTGGGAAATTCCACATCATCCCAATTCGGGGCATATATGTTCACGTGTACCACCCACTCCCCCTCCAGCTTCCCACTCACCATTACGTACCTACTCCCCTTATCTGACACGATTCTTCCTGCTTCGAATGCCACTCGTTTATTGATCAAGATCGCTACCCCCCTGGTCCTCGAGTCCTGAGTGGAATACTTGGCTAACCCACCCCTTTCTCAATCTTGTCTGCTCTGTAACCCCCCCCCCCCCCTCCCCCGCCCACTAGCCATGACCCTTTCTAGGCCAGCCTCTGGCTCGTGCCCTCCGCCTCCTCGAGCCCCCCCTCGGACATTCGCCATTCCAGACCTCCCATTTGTCCCCTAGTAACAGTTCCACCTCTGTCAGCAAAGCAGCTCCCCCCTCTCCCTCCCCCCTAGAAACAACACTAGAAACCCAACCCACAAGTCAAGCTCAAGCTTAACCCCTGCTTGCCCCTCACTGTGCTTCCGTGAGTCAGTTGACCCAAGCTGACTTGATAGCGCACGCCCCTGGCACCAAGCAGTCTGTCTCCCTATTGTTCTCATCCCTCTCCCCCCACTTGAACAAACATATTAAGAACATCACATTCTCCAGTAAACAAACATCAGAAAAAAACAGTGAAGAAACAGCCACTTTAACAAATAAAAACTCCACACAAAAACAGAACCAGCCCCAAAGATCACACCCCCTAACCAGCTCCCTGCCAGCCAAAATTACCTTTAGCCATCCAAATAGCCCCTTATTACACATAACACTATTTATACTTGTACAGCATAGCATAACAAATCGCCACCACAGTACTCTCCAAAGCTACAGTGTCTTTTAGTTCGTCTCCAGCCTATTTTCTTCAATAAAAGTCCATACTTTGTCTGCTGTTTCGAAGTAGAAGTCCCGTTCCTCATGTGTGACCCATAGACGGGCTGGGTATAACATCCTGAACTTCACCTCCTTCTTAACGAGCGTCTCTTGGTCAAACCCGGGCCCAGGTCTAGATCAATGCGCAGCTCACAATTCTCCCATTTGCTGCTCCGTTCCTTCTTGGCCCACCGCAGAACGTGTTACTTGTCCAAGAATCGGGGAATGCGTACCACCATCGCCGTCGGCGGCTCGTTCGCTCGGAGCTTCTTCACGAGGGCTATGTGTGCTCTATCCACTTCCAGGGGCCGAGGGAACGCCTCAGCCCCCATCATCTTCTCCAGCATGTCCGTCACATAAGCCCTCGCATCCGATTCCTCACTGCCTTCAGGGAGGCTGACAATTCTAAGATTCTGCCTCCTGGACCTGTTCTCCAGGTCTTCCAGGTTCTCCTGCATTCTTCACTGGCGGTCGTTCATCATCACCATCTTGGTCTCCAGCACGGTTATGTATTCCTCGTGCTCGGACACCTTTTTCTCCACCTCCTGGATCGCTCTTCCTGGGTCTCTTGATTCTGCACAACTTGATCAATCGAAGCCTTAATGGGGTCGAGCGTGTCCATCTTCAACTTGGTGAAGCAATCTTCGAAAAACTTCACCAGCTGCTCCGTCGACCACTGTGCTTTCCCATGTTAACTGCCCTGCTTGCGTCTTTCTTAAAGTACTTTGTCTTCTCACACGGCCACTTCTGGTCCAATTCTCCATACACCGGAAGGGGATTTTTCCTCATTGTCTCACTATTCACCGACTTATCCCATAAAATCCGGTAAGAAACGGGGGGAAAAAGGTCCAAAAGTCCGTCACAGGCGGGAGCTATCAAATGTGCGACCTACTCCTCCATGGCCGCCACCTAAGTCATAGTCATAGTTTTTACAGCACAGAAAGAGGCCCACTGGCCCATTGTGTCTTGTGCTAGCCGTTAAGCACCTATCTACTCTAATCCCCTTTTCCAGCACTTGGTCTGTAGCCTTGTATGCTATGAGATTTCAAGTGCTCATCTAAATGCTTCTTAACTGTTGTGAGGGTTCCTTCCTCTCTCACTCTTTCAGGCAATGAGGTACAGATTCCCTCTGGGTGAAAAGGTTTTTTCCCTCAAACCTTCTAAATCTCTTACCACTGCCCATAAATCTATGCCCCTGGTTATTGACGCGCCCCCCTCTACTATAAGACCATAATACCATAAGACATACAAGCAGAATTAGGCCACTCAGCCCATCGAGTCTGCTCTGCCATTCAATCATGGCTGATATTTTCTCATCCTCATTCTCCTGCCTTCTCCCCATAACCCCTGATCCCCTTATTAATCAAGAACCTATCTATCTCTGTCTTAAAGACACTCAGTGAATTGGCCTCCAAAGTCTTCTGCGGCAAAGAATTCCACAGATTCACCACCCTCTGGCTGTTTTAAAGGATCGTCCATTTAACCTGAGATTGTGTCCTATGGTTCTAGTTTTTCCGACAAGTGGAAACATCCTCTCCACGTTCACTCTATCCAGGCCTCGCAGTATCTTGTACGTTTCAATAAGATCCCCTCTCATCCTTCTGAACTCCAACGAGTACATAGCCAGAGTCCTAAAAACGTTCCTCATATGACAAATTCTTCATTCCAGGGATCATTCTTGTGAACCTCCTCTGGACCCTTTCCTAGGCCAGCACATCCTTCCTTAGATATGGGGCCCAAAACTGCTCACAATACTCCAAATGGAGTCTGACCAGAGCCTTATACAGCCTCAGAAGTACATTCCTGGTCTTGTATTCTAGCCCTCTTGACATGAATGCTAACATTGCATTTGCCTTCTTAACTGCCGACTGAACCTGCACATTAACCTTAAGAGAATCGTGAACAAGGACTCCCAAGTCCCTTTGTGCTTCTGCTTTCCGAAGCATTTCCCCATTTAGAAAGTAGTCTGTGCCTAGATTCCTCCTTCCAAAGTGCATAACCTCACACTTTTTCACATTGTATTTCATTTGTCACTTCATTGCCCACTCTCCTAGCTTGTCCAACTCCTTCTGCAGCCCCCTTGTTTCCTCAATACTACCTGTCCCTCTACAGATCTTTGTATCATCTGCAAACTTAGCAACAGTGCCTTCAGTACCTTCTTCCAGATCATTAATGTATATTGTAAAAAGTTGTGGTCCCAGCACAGACCCCTGAGGCACACCGCTAGTCACCAGCTGCCATCCTGAAAAGACCCCTTTATCCCCACTCTTTGCCTTCTGCCAGTCAGCCAATCCTCTATCCATGCCAGGATCTTACCCTTAACACCATGGGCTTTTAACTTATTTAACAGTCTCCTATGCGGGACCTTGTCAAAGGCCTTCTGGAAATCTAAATAAATCATGTCCACTGATTCTCCTTTGTCTAACTTGCTTGTCACTAAGGGAAAGCTTCTTCCTATCTACCCAACTATATCCCTCATAATTTTATATGCCTCAATCATATCCCCCCTCAGCCTTCTCTGTTCTAAGGAAAACAACTCCAACAAGGGAAGGGGCCGTACTAGATCTGGTATTGAGGAATGAACCTGGCCAGGTGGTCGAAGCTTCAGTAGGGAAGCATTTGGGGATCGGTGACCATAATTCAGTATGTTTTAAGGTACTGGATAAAAGCGAATTACTGCGGATGCTGGAATCTGAAACGAAAGAGAAAATGCTGGAAAATCTCAGCAAGCCTGGCAGCATCTGTAGGGAGAGAAAACAGCTAACGTTTCGAGTCCGATGACTCTCTGTCAAAGCTTTGAGTCAGGATTCTTCGAGTCAGGATTTACTCCCATTTGGAAGCAAATGAACATCTTAGTGTGGTAAACCACGTTATTGCATTATATGTATTGTATCGTATTGCGCATGCCTGGGCTTGTCCAGTCTGGCCCCGCCTGTGGCTCCTCCCCTCGGGCTTCTGTATAAAGGTGGCAAGTCTCCGCCTCCGGACCCAGTTCGGGTCCAGAGGCAGGAGGCTTGCTGTTTAGTGTATTAAAACCTCAGTTACGTTCATCACTCGTCGTGTGTTATTGATGGTGTATCAATTTAATACACTAAACTCCTAAAGATGAACTCATCACTCAAGCCTGATCGCTTGGAGCTGGACCCACAGGCAGCCGACGCTACAGAAATGTTTGAACACCGGCTAAGCTGCTTCGAAGCGTACCTCACATCCTTCAACGAAGACTTCACAGACCTCCAGAAGAAGCAGATACTCCACGCACGGGTGAGCCCAAGAGTCTTTCTCCTCATCAGGGACGCCCCCTCGTACGCGGAAGCAGTAACGCTGCTAAAAGGACAATACGTGAAATCCGTTAACCAGGTATATGCTAGGCACCTCCTCGCCACGAGACAGCAACGCCCTGGGGAATCACTCGCAGAATTCCTGCGTGCCTTGAGCATACTCTGCCGGAACTGTGACTGCCGGGCGATATTGGCTACCCAGCACGCGGAGCTGATGATCAGGGACGCTTATGTCGCGGGCATGAACTCTGACTATATCCGCCAGTGGTTGCTAGAAGGGGGGACACTCGGCCTCCCAGAGACAGTACAACTCTCCAACTCGCTGGAGGAGGCCTCCCAGAACATGGGGGCCTACACCTCGACCCCGCGGCACCCTCGTGGGGGCAGCCATCAAACGACCCGGATGCCTCACAAGTCTGCGCCGAGTAACGGCCCGCCAACGCCGGAGGCCCGAGGTGCTACTTCTTCGGCCAGGGTACTCACCCCAGACAAAGCTGCCCGGCACGGAATGCAACTTGTAACGGCTGTGGGAAGAAGGGCCACTTCGCAAAAGCCTGCTCCCCTAAATCTTCTCGGCCCAGCAACGCTGCCTGCTGCCTGTTGGGACCACCCCCAGCTGCTGCGCCACCCGCCATGTGCGACCCATGGGTGCCGCCATCTTCGCTGCCATCTTTAATTTCAGCCACCACGTGTGACCCACGGGGCCACCATCTTGGACGCCATCGCCGTTGCCACCCGCCATGCGCGACTCATGGGGGCTGCCATCTTGGGACCACTCCGCAGCTTCCCGGGAGCCCAGCTCACCCGACTGTATGCTGGCTACCTCTACCTCCGACCAGCCTACCGACCGCCTTCCGACGCTCGCCTCCGTCACACTCGACCAGTCCCGGTCACACCACCTCGCAAAGTCCACGATGACTGTCCGGATCAACGGGCACGAGACGGTCTGCCTTTTCGACTCCGGGAGCACAGGCAGCTTCATACACCCAGATACGGTTACGCACTGCTCCCTCCCCATCCTATCCGCGACCCAGAAAATCTCCCTGGCTTCCGGATCCCAGCAGTAGTAATCCAGGGGTACTGTGTCGCGACCCTTATCGTACAAGGCGTAGAGTACACCAACTTTAAGCTCTACGCCCTCCCCCATCTCTGCGCTGCCCTGTTACTGGGGCTCGACTTCCAGTGCCATCTCCAGAGCCTTACCTTAAAGCCTTACCTGTAAGCCCGTCGCTACCAGAAGCAGACTATATAGTGCCCAGGACAGGGCCAATATCAGGTCGGAGGTCCAGCGACTCCGGCGAGAGGGGATCATTGAGGCTAATAACAGCCCCCGGAGAGCCCAAGTAGTGGTCGTCAAGACTGGGGAGAAGCACCGGATGGTCATCGATTACAGCCAGACTATTAACCGCTACACGCAGCTCGATGCGTACTCCCTCCCCTGCATATCTGACATGGTCAATCAGATTGCACAGTATCGAGTCTTCTCCACAGTCGACTTGAAGTCCGCGTACTACCAGCTCTCTATCCGCCCGGAGGACCGCCAATACACTGCCTTCGAGGCAGATAGTTACCTCTACCGCTTCCTCAGAGTACCCTTCGGCGTTACCAACGGGGTCTCGGTCTTCCAAAGCGAAATGGACCGAATGGTTGACCAGTAAGGGCTGCGGGCCACGTTCTCGTACCTAGACAATGTCACCATCTGCGGCCATGACCAGCAGGACCATGACGAGAACCTCCGGCGCTTCCTCCACACTGCTAAACTCCTGAACGTAACCTATAATAGAGAGAAATGTATCTTCCGCACAACCCGCCTAGCCATCCTTGGCTACGTCGTAGAACATGGAGTCCTAGGGCCCGACCCCGACCGCATGCGCCCCCTCCTGGAACACCCCCTCCCCCACTGCCCCAAGGCCCTGAAGAGATGCTTGGGGGTTCTTCTCGTACTATGCCCAGTGGGTCCCCAACTTTGCGGACAATGCCCGTCCACTGATCAAATCCACCATTTTTCCCCTGACGGCTGAGGCCCGACTGGCCTTCAATCGCATCAAGGCAGATATTGCCAAAGCCGCGATGCACGCTGTGGACGAGTCCATCCCATTCCAAGTGGAGAGCGATGCGTCGGACTTTGCTCTGGCTGCGACACTCAACCAGGCGGGCAGGCCCGTGGCTTTCTTCTCCCGTACCCTCCATGCCTCTGAAATTCGACACTCCTCTGTCGAAAAGGAGGCCCAAGCCATCGTAGAAGCTGTGAGAGATTGGAGGCATTACCTGGTCAGTTACCTTCATGTTCAATAATACACAGCAGGGCAAGATCAAGAATGACAAGATTCTGAGGTGGAGGATCGAGCTCTCCACCTACAGCTATGATATCTTGTATCGACCTCGGAAGCTCAATGAGCCCCCAGATGCCCTCTCCCGCGGTACATGTGCCAGCGCACAGGTAGACCGACTCCGTGCCCTCCACAACGACCTCTGTCACCTGGGGGTCACCCGTTTTTTCCACTTCATCAAGGCTCGCAACCTGCCTTACTCCATCGAGGAGGTCAGGTCCGTGACCAGGGACTGCCAGGTCTGCACGGAATGCAAACCACACTTTTATCGGCCAGACAGAGCACATCTGGTAAAGGCCTCCCGCCCCTTTGAGCGCCTCAGCATCGGCTTCAAAGGGCCCCTCCCCTCCACTGACCGTAACGTGTACTTCCTCAACATCGTTGACGAGTACTCAAGATTCCTCTTCGCCATCCCCTGCTCTGACATGACCTCTGCCTCTGTTATCAAGGCCCTGCACAGTCTTTTCACCCTGTTCGGGGTCCCCGCTTACATCCACAGTGACCGGGGCTCCTCCTTTATGAGCGACGAGTTGCGTCAGTTCCTGCTCAGCAAAGGCATCGCCTCCAGCAGGACGACCAGCTATAACCTCCAGGGAAATGGACAGGTGGAGTGGGAGAATGCAACGGTCTGGAAGGCCGTCCTTCTGGCCCTGCGGCCGAGAAGTCTCCCAGTCTCCCGCTGGCAGGAGGTCCTCGCCGACGCGCTCCATTCCATCCGGTCGCTCCTATGTACAGCCACCAACGAGACCCCTCATGAACGTATGTTTGCCTTCCCCAGGAAGTCCACCTCCGGGGTCTCGCTTCCGTCCTGGCTGATAGTCCCGGGCCCATCCTTCTCCGGAAGCATGCAAGGAGCCATAAAACCAACCCCCTCATCAAAAAGGTCCTGCTCCTCCATGCAAACCCCCAATATGCCTACGTGGCACACCAGGACGGGCGGCAGGACAGTGTCCCTTCGGGATTTGGCACCTGCAGGCTCCCCGACGACCATCACCACCACCCCCCACCCTACACCATCTTCCCCCACCCCTGCCCACCTCCCTCACAAACTGACACCCGCAGCCCACCGGCGACAAGCACCACCATCTCCGCCCATACACTGCCCCCCACTTCGCCGACTCAACATCTGGGTGAAGAAGAAGACAACACGCTCCTGGACGGGCAGGTCTCGACGCAGGCGCCCACACCACAGCCAGGACTGAGGCGATCACGGCGGAAGGTCAAGGCCCCTGACAGACTTGACCTTTAAGACCACTTTGCCCCTGCCGGACTCTTTTTTTAAACAGGGGGTGAATGTGGTAAACCACATTATTGCATTATATGTATTGTATTGTATTGTGCATTCCTGGGCTTGTCCAGGCTGGCCCCGCCTGTGGCTCCTCCCCTCGGGCTTCTGTATAAAGATGGCAAGTCTCCGCCTCCAGACCCAGTTCGGATCCAGAGGCAGGAGGCTTGCTCTTTAGTGTATTAAAGCCTCAGTTACGTTCATCACTCATCGTGTGTTATTGATGGTGTATCAATTAGCGAGAGGCAACATGGTTTTATAAAGGGAGGTCGTGTCTCACTCACCTGATCGAGTTTTTCGAGGAAGTGATGAAGGTGATTGATGAAGGTAGGGTAATGGAAGTTGTTTACATGGATTTCAGTAAGGCCTTTGACAAGGTCCCTCATGACAGACTGGTACAGAAGGTGAAGTCACACGGGATCAGGGGTGAGCTGGCAAATGGATACAAAACTGGCTCAGTCATAGAAGAGGTAGCAGTGGAAGGGTCCTTTTCTGAATGGAGGGCTGTGGCTAGCGGTGTTCCACAGGGATCAGTGCTGGGACCTTTGCTGTTTGCAATATATATAAATGATTTGGAGGAAATGTAATTGGTCTGATTAATAAATTTGCGGACAACACAAAGGTTGGTGGAATTGCGGACAGCAATGAGGACTGACAGCAGGATATAGATCGGTTGGAGACTTGGGCAGAGAGATGGCAGATGGAGTTTAATCTGGACAAATGTGAAGTAATGCATTTTGGAAGGTCTAATACAGGTGGGAAATATACAGTAAAGGGCAGAACCCTTAAGTGTATTGAGAGGCAGAGGGATCTAGGTGTACAAGTCTACAGGTCACTGAAAGTGGCAACGTAGGTGGAGAAGGTAGTCAAGAAGGCATATGCCGGGGCATTGAGTATAACCATTGGCAAGTCATGCTGCAGCTGTATAGAACATTAGAATCTTAGTTAGGCCACACTTGGAATATAATGTTCAATTCTGCCAAACTACCAGAAGGATGTGGAGGCTTTGGAGAGGGTATAGAAGAGGTTTACTGGGATGTTGCCTGGTATGGAGGGGCATTAGCTACGGGGAGAGGCTGGATCAACTCAATTTGTTTTCTCTGGAACGACGGAGGTTGAGGGGCGACCTGATAGAAGTCTACATGATTATGAGGGGCATAAATAGAGTTAATAGTCAGAAGCTTTTTCCCAGGGTGGGAGTCAATTATTAGGGGACATAGGTTTAAGGTACAAGGGGCAAAGTTTAGAGGAGATGTGTGAGGGAATTTTTTTACACAGAGGGTAGTGGGTGCCTGGAACACGCTGCCGGAGGAGGTGGTGGAAGCAGGTATGATAGTGACGTTAAAGGGGCGTCTTGACGAATACATGAATAGAATGGGAATAGAGGGATACAGACCCAGGAAGTGTAGAAGGTTTTAGGTTTTAATGGGCAGCATGGTTGGCGCAGGCTTGAGGGCAGAAGGGCCTGTTGCTGTGCTGTACTATTCTTTGTTCTTTGTTCCAACCAGCCTCCCTCAAAACTGAAATGCTCCAGTCCAGACAACATCCTGGTGAATCTCTTCTGCATCCTTTCTAGTGCAATCACACCTTTCCTATAATACGGCGATCAGAATTGCACACAGTATTTTAGCTGTGGCCTAATGATTCTTTTATACAGCTCCAGCATAACCTTCCTGCCCATATAATATATGCCTCGGCTAATAAAGTTAATTATCCCATATACCTTCTTAACCACCTCAGGGGACACGGAAGCACAGTGGCTAGCACTGTTAGGCATGATTTCCTCTTGATGAAGCCATGCTGAGTATCTTTGATTAATCCTTACTTTTCCAAGTGAAGATAAATGAAATGAAAAATGAAATGAAAATCACTTATTGTCACAAGTAGGCTTCAAATGAAGTTACTGTGAAAAGCCCCTAGTAATTCTGTCTTTCAGGATTTTTTGAAATAATTTCCCTACCACTGATGTTCAACTCACTGGCCTGTAACTACCTGTTTTTTCCCTGCTTCCCTTCTTGAATAATGGTACCATATTAGCTGTCCTCCAATCCTCTAGCACCTTTCCTGTGGCCAGAGAGGGTTTGAAAATGGCTCCTGTGACCACACCAGCAACCGCCACTCCCCAGTTCGATGTGCACCACCCGATGCCACGAGGTCTGTCTGAACGCCATTCACAGGGAAGTGGTCGAAATGTCCGGTGCACTTAACCATGAATGTGGACGTTGCTCCGGACTTAAGGGAGGAGGAGTGTTACAACCCAAATGCATGTCTCGGGATCAGGACCAGACAGTTTCCCATGGCCTCCTCGGAATATGAACGTCCCCTCTAAGGGGGTGGGACTTCCCCACTAAGAAGGTGTGGTCATGGAAGCCAGCAGGGGCGGTGGCAGAACATCCGTCTCAGATTCCAAGTCGGGGATAGGTGGTTCTTTGTCTAGCATTTCGGTGTCCTCAAAAATGACTTCTGGATCCTCGAGGGAGTGGCAGAGGCAGCTGGGAAGATGATGGAGCGTGCTGAAAATGTGCCAGAGTTTCTCTATGGTGGCCTGGGCTGTCGGTACTTGACCTCCAGCCACTTGAAGTGGGCATCGATGAGGATGAAGAACATTACGCCCTGAAAGGGGCCCGCAAACTCTATATGGAAGCGAGACCACAGATGACCGGGCCATTCCCATGGGTGGAGTGGGGCTGCAGGGGGTAACTTCTGTTGTCCCTGACACTGGACGCAGTGCTGGGCCACCCGCTTGATGTCTGTGTCGATGCCGAGCCCCCACATGCAGCTGCGAGATAACATTTTCATCTTTGACATACCTGAGTGTCCATTGTGAAGGTCCATCACGAGCAGGCCGCAATCACATTCGGGGACCATCACGTGGGCCCTCCAAAGAAGCACGCCGTAATCTATGCTAAGTTCCTGCATTTTGGTGGTGTAGACCTTCAGATCCTAGGATAGAGCCCTGTGCTGAGCCTCATACTGCCCAATGTGGCTGATGCGGTACAGCTGGGGGCTGCCCACAGTCACGTCTCCTTGTCTACCTGGGCAGGACCACGTCATCTGGGACACTCCAGCCGTCTCATCGGTGTGGGAAATCTTGGCCCCGGAGTGGTGCTCCAAACATGGCTATATGGTGCGAGCAGCAATGCCCATCGCTGAATGCGGGCGGAAGCAATGGGGGGAATTGCTCAAACTTCTTGTGAGGAGCTTGTGATCTGTGAGAACAGTGAAGTGATGCCCGTAGACATATTGATGACATTTCGTGACCCCGAACACAACAGCCAAACCCTCCTTCCTCGATCTGGGCATATCACTTCTCTGCGTCGGCTAACGTTCTTGAGGCGAAGCCGATCTGTGATTTCCGATCCGTCGTCCATGGTGTGAGCCAGCACAGTCCAGCGCCGCACAGAGAAGTGTCGTGAGTCAAGTGGAGTAGTCGGGATGGGTCGAAGTGGGTTAGCAGTCTTGATGAGGAAAATTGTTATTTCACCTTCGCGAAAACTGCATGCTGTTCTCAGGCCCACTCCCAATGTTGCTCCTTCTTTAACAGACGATAAAGGGGGACTAAGTTGGTGCTCAGGTTTGGGAGGAACTTTCCATAGTAATTCACCAGACCAGGGAATGATCGGAGTTCCGTTGGGCCACCTCGTACAGAGCCTGCTGATTTGCCTGGATCTTTTCTTCCACCGGTTTCAAACCATGGTTGTCTACGTGGTAGCCGAGGTATGTTACTTCGGCAGTGTTGATGACACATTTCTCTCACCAAAGGCAGACGGCAGCTTCTTCAAAATACCTCAACACCTGGGCCAGGTTTTTTAAGTGCTCCTGGGCGGACAAACCCGTGATCAGGATGTCGTCGAGATAGACAGCTACATGAAGTAGACCTTGCAGGATGTTCTCTATTACATGATGGAATATTGCACACGCGGAGAAACTCCAGAAGGCAGATGGGTGCACCATATAGCCCTTTATGTGTGTTCACGGTTATGAAACGTCTGGACTCAGGGGCCCGGACTAACTAGAGGTAAGTGCGACTCATGTAGAGTTTCGTAAATGTGCGACCTCCACTGAGCGTCGCGTAAAGATCCTCAATCAAAGGGACCGGATAATGGTCCAGTCAAGACACATGGTTAACCGTCATCTTATAAACACCATACAAACATATTGATCCACCCAGTTTCATGACCGAGGTGACCGGCACCACCCAGTTGGAGAATTGCACTGGACTTATAATGCCCAAATTCTCCATCCGGTCAAATTCAGCGTTCACCTTGGGTGTGGCACGGAAGTAGTGTGGTTGGGCCACCGACTCCACCTGTAGGGCAGCACGGTAGCGCAGTGGTTAGTACAGCTGCTTCACAGTTCCAGGGTGCCAGGTTTGATTCCCGGATTAGATCACTGTCTGTGCGTAGTCTGCACGGTCTCCCATTGACTGCGTGGGTTTCCTCTGGGTGCTCCGGTTTCCTCCCACAGTCCAAAGACGTGCAGGTTAGGTGGATTGGCTATGCTAAATTGCCTTTGGTGTCCAAAAAAAAGGTGAGGTAGGGTTACAGGGATAGGGTGGAGGTGTAGGGATAGGCTGGAGGTGTGGGCTTGGGTCAAGTGCTCTCTCCAAGGGCTGGTGCAGACTCGGTGGGCTGAATGGCCTCCTTCTGCACTGAAAATTGTATGATTCTATGATTATTCGGGCATAGCCCTTTTTATAGTGCCCAAGCCATCCTGGGACACTGATGGAAACCTTGACAGAACCGCTTCAGGGCCATGTGGGTGCATGGGTAGCAGGTACAATGTTTGTGTGGTCTCATGAATATTAATCAAGCCATTGGGTTGAATTTTACATTTGCAAAGCGGGACTGCCATCCTGCCACAGACATATAAATGTGGTGTGGTGACATTGGGCTGAACCCAACATTATCATGCCGGTCTGCCACGATATGGTCAGTGGCTGTGTGCAAAATCAGCAGTCAGCCCTCCATTTTAAAAAAACGCATTAACAAGTGGTTAAGCTTGTTTGAAAGCCAATTGACCGCAATGAAATGTTGCCCATGCCACAAATTGGTGGATGTACGGGAAACATGATTGGTGGAGGTAGGATTTTTTTTCAGGCACTGTTGAAAAGACGGATATGAAGGCTGCAGTTCATGCCTGACTTCAGCAGAAGAATTTGCTGCTGAAGCTGTAATAATTAGCTAGAGATGTAACTTTTAATTTTCATAAAATTTACATTTACTTCAGGGCATTTCCTCAGGAAAGGGGGAGAAAAGAGAGTACTCGCATCAACCTTGTGCATTGCACAACTTGTGCTGTAAATTGGTGTCCTATATGGAAATTGTCCATTCCATTATAGGCATCTCCTCCAATGAGGAAAATAAGAGGGGAGGAGAGATTTTTGCTAGTTTACATTCATAATCTGTTCTCCAGTTCTTTATCAGTTTCTTGGTCTTCCTTTGCTGTATTCTAAAAACCTCTCAATCCTCAGGTTTACTATGATTTCCAGCAACTTCACAAGCCGGTTCTTTTAATCTTTTAAAAAAATAAATTTAGAGTACCCAATTATTTTTTTCCAATTAAGGGGTAATTTAGCATGGCCAATCAACCTACGCTGCACATCTTTTTGAGTACTGGGGGTGAGACCCAGGTAAACTCTGGGGAGAATGTGCAAACTCCACATGGACAGTGACCCGTCTATGTCTCATGCCCATGTCGGTGTCATAGTCATTGGTCGGCACCTGGGGTTCTGGCTGTGGTGTGGCTGTGGGCGGGGGACACCAGAAAGGCCTGCCCCATCACCACCAGGTACTGCAAGATACAAGACAAGACGCATGATTAGACGACTGGCCGGGGGGGGGGGGGGGGGGGGTTGTGTTTGGAGGGGGGAGTAGGGGTGGTGGTGTGTGGTGGTGTGGGGGTGGGAGTGATGTGAGGATGGTGTGGGGGCTGAGGGTGGTGTTGGGGCGTGGCTGACACACTAGCCATGGTGAACCACAACTCAGCTGGTTCTCACTTCCTTTCCCGACGCCGACCTCTACTCCGGCGACTGCTCTTTCCTCGGGCCCGCTGACCACGTCCAGGGCCCGCTGCTCTTCCGCGGTGAGGGGCCATAGGTCCGGCGGTCTCCCTCCTGTCCTTTCTCACTCCCATCGGTTTTGGGCGGTCTTCTCATTGCGGGGGGGGGGGGGGGGACAGAAAATGCACAGCATTATACAGTCTGATGCCTGCAGCCCAGGGGGTGTGCAGCTGGTGGCCATGGAGGCCGATGTGGGTGCCAGCATGTGGTGCAGGGTGGGGTTCGCCTGCCCTCCTAGTTGGGAGGAGGGGGTGGGGTAGGATTACAGGTATGTGGTATTGGGGTTGGTGCAGGGGCACAGTGGTGCCGATTCACCCTAGCTGCCCTGAGGAGTTTCTTCTGCCGCTGCTGGCTGGTGTTGCTGATGGCGGTGACAGCCTCTGTCACCTGCGCCCAGACATGGCGAACAGCGGTGGCTGGCAGCCTCCTTCCCGGGCCAGGGTACAGGGTGCCCTACATCTCCTCCACAGCGTCCAAATGGTCTTGACCTCGGCATCTGTGAATCTTGCCACTGCTCTCCTCGCTGCCATCTTATTGCTGGTGTGTGCGGAGAGTGAAGTGTGTATTGTGGCTGCAGCTAGTTAGCTTCCTGAGTGTCAATTTCGAACCTGGCGATTCCCGCACTGCTTCTCGTTGGAATCGATTGTGTTCCACATGACGCCAGTGCTAGCCCCTTAACAGTCGTTGAATCAGGCCAGGTGCGGCGCTAGTTTTGCTGTCATAGAACTCTGTGAATCCTGCCCCGGTGTCAAAACTCAGAGCTGGATTCTCCGATTCTGGGGCTTTGTCCCCACGCCGGCATGGGAATGGTACGTTTTACACCAGAAAAAATGGCGTAAAACGGCCACCGATTCCCCATTTTGCAGGGGCCTAGTATGCCGGCAGCTTAGAGCACTCGGCTCTAGCTGCCGATACAGCTTGGAGAATTGCAGGGTCCGTGGCTGCGCATGCACACGGCCGTGTTACATGGTGGAAGCAGCTCGCGAACACGGCCTGCGAAACAGTGCCCCCCCCTTTGGCCGGCTCACGCTCCCCGGACCATCGCTCCACAGTCCTCCCCGCCCATGGATCGACCCTCCCCAGACTGTGGTGGTGCTGGACTGAGCCCGCAGCTTCCAAGGAAGCCTCTGACACTTGTAACAGCTGCTCCTTTGAACACCTCTATCTGAGGCAGCAGAAGTAAGTGAAAATGCAATGATTTTTCAACGTACTGCCTGGACTGCTGTTCAGCTACAGGCAGGGGTCTCTGATGAGGGGTGAGGTGAGAGGGGGGGTCTCTGTGGAGTTTGGATTTGGATTTTGTTTATTCTCACGTGTGGTGGTATGTATTAGGGGTAATACGGTACACCACGTGTCGACAGGCGATTGGTGGAGGGATGCCAGGTCCTGATAGGATCTGCCACCTACTGGACTCCACCCAGAAATGTCGGTATAAGAACCCAGTTTTTCCCTCCATTTCCCTCAGCAGTTGCATTCTGTAACCACGCTGCTGGGGATAATGTTCTGCTTAATAAAGCCTTCAATTGACATTACCTCAACCTGCCTCACGTCATATTGACGGTGCTACATCACGTGTACCGAGGTACATGAAAAGTATTTTTCTGCGAGCAGCTCAACAGATCATTAAATACATGAAAAGAAAAGAAAAGAAAATACATAATAGGGCAACACAAGATGCACAATGTAACTACATAACACCAGCATCGGATGACGCATACAGGGGCGTAGTGTTAATCAGGTCAGTCCATAAGAGGGTCGTTTAGGAGTCTGGTAACAGCGGGGAAGAAGCTGTTTTTGAGTCTGTTCGTGTGTGTTCTCAGACTTTTGTATCTCCTGCCCGATGGGGTCTGGTGGGGGGTTCTCTGTTGTGGGCCTGATGGGGCATCTCTGTTGGGGGCTGGGAGGGAGGATTTGTGTTGTGGGGATACCTCCAATGTAATCTACATTATACACACCCTGATGTGTTGGGTGCTCTGGAACCGTGGAACACATACAGGCCACCAACACTTAAAATAGTACAACACTATTTTATTAAGTTAGAAACTGTTGAACATACTTTCACGATGGGTTAACACGATGTTAGATTAAACTAAAAACCTATGCCTGTCCTAACCAGTCTATGCACTCAGCACATGGTGAAGATCTGTGCTGTAAGCTGTAAGCTCTGTCCTTCTGAGAGGCTGCATCCCGAATTAGCGGGAACTCTGATGCCTTCTGTCTATATAGTGAGTGTGCTCTAACTGGTGATTGGCTGTGGTGTTGTGTGTGTTGATTGGTCTTGCGGTGTGTCCATCAGTGTGTGTGTGTCTGCACCATGATACACTGGTGTATATTATGACATCTTCCCTTTTATAAAAAAAATGTATGTGTGTGGCAATAAATAATGTGTGGTGAGAATGTTCCTAACTACGTGTGGCGTGCGAAGACATATTTACAGGACTACGTACATGAGAACTAAGGTATTTACATGGGAAGGTGCCTGGTGCAGAGAAGCAGTATGCAACAAGAGTAACGAGATCAACACTATATACAAACCAGGGAAACGATCAAACAAAGCAACAAAACAATTCAGAGAGTCCATAAATTCAAAAAGTTCATATTTAGTCTCTGAGGTGGGCGACGAATTCTGGTTGACCGCCTCAAGGGTGGGTCGAGAGCCGCCAGTTCAGGAGCGGGCTGGATGGCGTCAAAGTCAGGGGGAGGCAGAGTGACAGGGAGCTCTGCATAGTCCGTGACAGGGTCAGCAGGAGGGCGAGGCGACACTGGAGGATCACGTGGCGAGCATGGAACGAGACAAAGGGCGCGCCGATTGCGGCGCAGAATAGAGCCATCCGATAGACGAACCAGGAACGAGCGGGGGGCCACCTGCGGAAGGACAACAGCGGTTGTAGATCAGCCACCATCCGGACGATGGACGCGGACGTTGTCATCTGGAACCAGAGCAGGGAGATCAGCTGCACGGGAGTCATGAGCCGCCTTGTGCTGTGCACGAGACAGCTGCATCCGGCGAAGGACCGGAATGTGGTCGAGGTCTGGGACATGGATGGATGGCACCGTCGTCCTCAGGGTGCGACTCATGAGTAACTGGGCTGGAGACAGGCCAGTGGACAGTGGGGCTGAGCGATAGGCCAGCAAGGCAAGGTAGAAATCAGACCCAGCATCGGCAGCCTTGCATAGGAGTTGTTTGACGATATGTACTCCCTTCTCTGCTTTGCGGTTGGATTGGGGGTACAGGGGACTGGACGTCACATGGGCAAAATTGTACCACCTGGCAAAGTTGGACCATTCTTGGCTGGCGAAGCAGAGGCCATTGTCCGACATAACCGTGAGTGGGATGCCGTGTTGAGCAAAGGTTTCTTTACATGCACGAATGACTGCAGATGAGGTGAGGTCGTGCAACCGTATCACCTCCGGGTAATTCGAAAAGTAGTCCACGATCAGGACATAGTCTCTACCCAGCGCGTGGAACAGGTCGATGCCCACCTTGGTCCATGGTGACGTGACCAACTCATGGGGCTGCAAGGTCTCACGTGGTTGGGCCGGCTGGAAGCGCTGACAAGACACGCAGTTGAGCACTGTGTTGGCTATGTCCTCATTAATGCCGGGCCAGTACACTGCCTCTCGGGCCCGTCGGCGGCACTTTTCCCCGCCAAGGTGGCCCTCGTGTAGTTGTTCCAGGACAAGCTGGCGCATGCTATGCAGGATGACAATGCGGTCCAGTTTTAGAAGAACCCCGTCTACTACCGCCAGATCATCTCTGACATTATAGAATTGAGGGCATTGGCCCTTGAGCCACCCGTCCGTTAGGTGGTGCATGACACACTGTAGCAAGGGGTCAGCCGCCATCTCGTGGCAAATTTGGACGAGGCGTTCATCCGAGGCAGGTAGATTGGAGGCCGCGAATGCCACATGGGCGTCAACCTGGCAGACAAATCCCGCTGGGTCACATGGAGTGTTGACTGCCCTGGAGAGAGCGTCAGCAATGATGAGGTCCTTGCCTGGGGTGTATACCAGCTGGAAGTCGTATCGCCGGATCTTGAGAAGAATACGCTGGAGGCGGAGCGCCATGTCTTTCAAGTCTTTCTATATTATATTGACCAGCGGGTGATGGTCGGTCTCAACGGTGAATTGAGGAAGTCCGTAGACATAATCGTGAAACTTAACAACACCGGTCAGAAGGCTCCTTTTATATTTGCGTGTAGCGCTGCTCCGTGGGGGTCATCGCATGTAACGCATATGCAATGGGGGCCCATGATGAGGCCTCATCACGTTGAAGGAGCACTGCCCCAATGCCGGATTGACTGGCATCGGTCAAAATTTTGGTCTCCTTTGCTGGATCAAAGAAAGCTAAGACTGGGGCCGGTGGTTGGGAGTCTGTCGTCTTCCTGACCAGGTTCCTGAGAGCCGTGGTATGAGAGGCGAGGTTAGGGATGAATTTCCCTAAAAAATTGACCTTGCCCAGAAATCGGAGGACCGCCTTCTTGTCCTCTGGTGTTTTCATAGCTGTGATGGCAGCTACCTTGTCCGCATCCGGCTGCACACCCAATTGGATTTATCGAGTTGGATTTGCCAGAATCCTTTTGAGGCGTCGCGTTTGGTAAAGACCTTGGCGTGAGCCATCTCACATGTGAGCTCTTCGCGCTTGGGAATTGGATAGTGCTCTCTCATAATATTGCGATTTAGATCCTTGGGATCAATGCAAATTCTCAATTCGCCGGAAGGCTTTTTTACACATACCATGGAACTGACCCAGTCGGTCGGTTCCATGACTTTGGAAATCACTCCTTGGTTCTGGAGGTCCTGCAGCTGCTGCTTGAGGCGGTCCTTAAGGGGTGCTGGGACCCTGCGAGGTGCGTGCACCACAGGCGTGGCATTCGGTTTTAATAAAATCGTGTAGGTGTACGGGAGCGTGCCCATGCCCTCGAAGATGTCGTGATGCTGGTTGATAATGGTGTTGAGGACTTCCGGGTGCGGCTATGCAGAGCTAGGTCGCATATTCGGTAGCTCCCACTTGGAATGGACTTTTGGGCTCTTGTAAACAATGCCCACGGCATTTGTTTGACATTTCCCGGTGTGGGAAGAAGACTGCAACATTCCCCTGACAGTGTCCCCCAGGAATGGTATGTCTCTTGGTTACCAGACCCGGCAGAAACAGTAACAGATTTGGCTGTAACTGCAGGAGAGAGAGGGGCCTCTTCCAGCATGCAGGCGGGGGGAGGGCAAGCTTAAAGTTGCAAGCTGACTTGAGGGCCTTTATTAAAGGTGAATTCTAGCAGCAGAGGGAACAACTGTGAAAAGATCTATCAAGGCCATTGAAGAAGCGGGGACAAGGCTTCCGGTGGCGGCCATGGAGGAGTAGGTCGCGCATTCGGCAGCTCCCGTCTGGAACGGACTCTCAGACCTTTTTCAGGAGTTTCCACAGACTTTTGGGGCAGATTGGTCAAGCGAACACTGCCAAAAGGATTCCCTCTCGAGACTTGCAGTTGCGGCTAGGCAGAGCTAAGTCGCACATTCGGCGACTCCCGCAAGAACAGACTTTTGGGCTCTTTTCAGGGCCCCCAAGGGCACTTTTTCGACGTTTCCCGGTGTGGGAAGGAGTTAATAATAGCTCCCCGTCAGTATATGGCTTTAACTAGGAGCGGGGCGACAAAAAAGGTGGTGGTGGACCAGAAGAAGGGAGGGAAGAAGGACAAAATGGCAGCGGGCGGAGACCAGGCAGCGTGGAGGCAGTGGGCGGAGGAGCAACAGGAGGGTATCCAGCGCTGCCTCAGAGAAATTAAAATGGACCTGCTAGAGCCGATGAAGGCTTCTATTGATAAGCTGCTGGAGACACAGACGGCCCAGGGGGTGGCGATCCGAGAGGCTCGACAAAAGATCTCTGACAATGAGGACGAGATCTTAGGCCTTGCGGTAAAGGTGGAGCACACGAGCCGCTCCACAAGAAATGGCAGGAGCGGTTCGAGGAGATGGAGAATTAGTCGAGGCGGAAGAATCTGCGGATTCAGGGCCTCCCGGAGGGGCTGGAGGGGTCGGACGTGGGGGCCTATGTGGTCACCATGTTGAACTCGCTGATGGGAGCGGGGTCCGTCCAGGGGCCTCTGGAGCTGGAAGGGGCCCATAGAGTGTTGACGAGGAGGCCCAAGGCTAACGGGCCTCCGCGGGCGGTGCTGGCGCGGTTCCATCGGTTCGTCAATCGGGAGTGTGTGCTCAGGTGGGCCAAGAAGGAGAGGAGCAGCAGGTGGGAGAATGCGGAGGTTCGAATATATCAGGACTGGAGTGCGGAGGTGGCGAAGAGGAGGACCAGGTGCAATCGAGCGGAGGCAGTGCTGCACAGGAAGGGGGTGAAGTTTGGCATGTTGCAGCCGGCGCGACTGTGGGTTACCTACAAGAACCGGCACCATTATTTTGAGTCTCCGGAGGAGGCGTGGGCCTTTGTTCAGGCCGAGAAGCTGGACACAGACTGAGGGTCGGGATGGGCAATTGGGGACTGCGGTGGATATGTTATGCCTAATTTTGGTTCCGGGGGTGGGGGGCCTTTGCATTGTTTTGGGTTTCTTTTTCACTGTGTTTTTCTCTTTCGGGTTGGGGAGGGTGGATGGGGCGGGTTGGGCACTGTTTTGGTTGGTGGCGGGGCCTGGTAGGTGGAGAGCGCGGGCTTTTTTCCCGCGCCGAAGACTGTGGGCGGGGCCATGGCGGGGAAGCGAGGATTGTTTCCCGTGCTTAGAACGGAGGGGGGAGGGGGACAGCCTGTGGATGGGGAGTGGGAGAGGAGGGTGTGCCACACAATGGGAGGAGTCGAAGGGGAGGCGGGAGTGGCCGGGGTCAGCAGGAGTCAGCTGACTTGCAGAAGTGCAATGGGGGAGTAAACCAGCTAGGATGGGTCCTAGCCGGGGGGGAGTGGGGGGTGGGTGGGGGGGGGGAATCGAGTTGCTGCTGCTAAGGTCAAGGAGTAGCTGGAGCGAGTGGGGGGGTCGAGACGGGGGTATGCCGCTGTGGGGAACGGGCCGGGTATGGGGTGCGGGCGCGTGGCTGGCCGAGGAGGGGTCATGGCTAGTCGGCGGGGGAGGGGGGGCGGGTAGCCCCCCTGATCCGGCTGATAACCTGGAATGTAAGGGGACTGAATGGGCCGGTTAAGCGGGCCCGCGTGTTCGCGCACCTGAAGGGGCTCAAGGCGGATGTGGTTATGCTCCAGGAGACACACCTGAAGGTGGCAGACCAGGTGAGACTGAGGAAAGGGTGGGTTGGTCAGGTGTTTCACTCGGGGCTAGATGCCAAAAATCGAGGGATGGCGATCTTGGTGGGAAAAAAGGTGTCATTCGAGGCGTCGAGTATTGTGGCAGATAATGGCGGTAGGTACATAATGGTAAGTGGTAAGTTGCAGGGAGCAAAGGTGGTACTGGCCAATGTGTATGCTCCGAACTGGGACAATGCGGGTTTTATGCGGCGTATGTTGGGTCGGATCCCAGACTTGGAAGTAGGGGGCCTGATAATGGGGGGAGACTTTAACACGGTATTGGATCCGGCACTGGATCGCTCCAGGTCTTGGACGGGTAGGAAGCCAGCGGCGGCTAGAATGTTGAGGGGATTTATGAACCAAATGGGAGGGGTGGACCCTTGGAGATTTGCAAGGCCAGGGGCTAGGGAATTTTCATTCTTCTCACATGTCCAGAAGGCTTATTCTCGAATCGACTTTTTTATTTTGAGTAGGGCGCTGATAGCGAGAGTAGAGGATGCCGAGTATTCGGCAATAGCCATTTCGGACCACGCCCCGCATTGAGTGGACTTGGAGATGGGGGAGGAGAGGGACCAGTGCCCACTGTGGCGCTTGGAGGTGGGGCTGTTGGCGGACGAGGAGGTGAGCGAGCGGGTCCTAGGAAGTATAGAGAGGTACTTGAAGACCAACGACAACGGGGAGGTCTGAGTGGGGATGGTATGGGAGGCACTGAAGGCGGTGGTGAGGGGAGAGCTGATCTCCATTAGGGCCCACAAGGAGCGGAGGGAGGGGGGGGGAAAGGGAGAGGCTAGTGGGGGAGATTGTGAGGGTAGACAGGAGGTATGCGGAAGAGCCTGAGGAAGGATTGTTGAGGAGGAGGCGCAGCCTCCAGGCCGAATTCGACCTGGTGACCACCAGGAAGGCGGAGGTGCAGTGGAGGAAGGCCCAGGAGGCGGTCTACGAGTATGGGGAAAAGGCAAGCCGGATGCTGGCGCATCAGCTTCGGAAGCGGGACGCAGCTCGGGAGATCGGGGGAGTTAAGGACAGGGGAGGGAGCGTGGTGTGGAGTGGGGTTGGCATCAATGGGGTCTTCAGGGACTTCTACAAGAAATTGTACCGATCCGAGCCCCCACGGGAGGAGGGAGGGATGGGCCGTTTCCTGGACCAATTGAGGTTTCCAAAGGTGGAAGAGGGACTGGTGGCGGGACTGGGGGCCCCGATTGGGTTGGAGGAGCTGATCAAAGGGATAGGAAGCATGCAGGCGGGGAAGGCACCGGGGCCGGACGGTTTCCCAGTTGAGTTCTATAAAAAATATATGGACCTGTTGTGCCCGCTGTTAGTTAGGACCTTTAATGAGGCAAGGGAGGGGGGGGCTTTACCCCCGACGATGTCCCAGGCATTGATCTCCGTGATCCTGAAGGGGGACAAGGATCCCCTGCAATGTGGGTCTTACAGACCGATTTCCTTGCTAAATGTAGATGCCAAGATACTGGCGAAGGTCTTAGCCATGAGGATTGAGGATTGTGTGCCGCAGATCATCCATGAAGACGAGACGGGGTTTGTGAAGGGGAGACAGTTGAATGCGAATGTGCGGAGGCTTTTGAACGTTATCATGATGCCGGCGAGGGAGGGGGAGGCGGAGATAGTGGTGGCGATGGACGCTGAGAAAGCCTTCGATAGGGTAGAGTGGGGGTACCTGTGGGAGGTGCTGAAGAGGTTCGGGTTTGGGGAAGGGTTTGTCAGGTGGGTTGGGCTGTTCTATGAGGTCCCGATGGCGTGTGTGGCCACAAACAGGAGGAGGTCCGAGTACTTTTGGTTGCACCGAGGGACGAGACAGTCCACTGTCCCCCCTGCTCTTCGCACTGGCGATTGAACCCCTGGCTATGGCACTGAGAGAGTCGAGGAACTGGAGGGGGTTGGTGCGGGGTGGGGAGGAGCATAGAGAGTTGCTTTATGCGGACGACCTGCTGCTATATGTGGCGGACCCGGTGGGAGGAATGCCAGTGGTAATGAGGATCCTTAGGAAATTCGGGGACTTTTCGGGGTACAAGCTCAATATGGGGAAGAGCGAGCTGTTCGTAGTTCAGCTAGGGGACCAGGAGAGGGGGATTGGCGAGCTCCCACTAAAAAGGGCGGAGAGGAGCTTCAGATATTTTGGGGTCCAGGTGGCCAGGAGCTGGGGGGCCCTGCAGAGGCTTAAATTAACAAGGCTGGTGGAGCAAATGGAGGAGGAGTTCAAAAGATGGGACGCGTTGCCGCTGTCCTTGGCGGGTAGGGCGCAGTCAATCAAAATGACGGTGCTCCAAAGGTTTTTGTTCCTGTTCCAGTGCCTCCCCGTGTTTATCCCGAAGGCTTTTTTCAGGCGGGTTAACAGGAGTATAATGGGGTTGTGTGGGCGCGAAGGACTCCGAAGGTGAGAAGGGTGTTCCTGGAGCGGAGTAGAGATAGTGGGGGACTGACGCTGCCCAACCTCTGTGGGTACTACTGGGCCGCCAATGCGACAATGGTGTGCAAGTGGGTGATGGAGGGGGAGGGGGCTGCATGGAAGAGGCTGGAGACGGCGTCCTGTGTGGGTACGAGTCTGGGGGCGCTGGCAACGACGCCGCTGCCGCTCCTTCCAAGGAGGTATATCACGAGCCCGGTGGTGGTGGCAGCCCTCAAAATTTGGGGGCAGTGGAGGCAGCATAGGGGGGAAGTTGGGGCCTCGGCGTGGACCCCATTACGGGGTAACCACCTGTTAGCCCCAGGAAGAACAGGTGGAGGGTTTTCGGGGTGGCACAGGGCAGGGATACAAAAGTTGGGGGACCTGTTTGTGGACGCGAAGTTCGCAAGCTTGGGTGAGCTGGCGGAGAAGTATGGGCTCCCCCCCGGGGAACACCTTCAGGTACTTACAGGTAAGGGCGTTTGCCAGACGGCAGGTGGTGGAATTCCCGCGGCTTCTGCCACACACAGTACAGGACAGGGTGCTCTCAGGGGGGTGGGTGGGAGTGGGGAAGATCTTGGAAACTTACCAGGTGATGCAGGAGGAGGAGGAGGGCTCGGTGGTGGAGTTAAAAGGTAAATGGGAGGAGGAGTTGGGAGAGGAGATCGAAGAGGGGACCTGGGCAGATGCCCTAGGGAGGGTGAATTCTTCCTCTTCGTGCGCGAGGCTCAGCCTCATACAGTTCAAGGTGCTGCACAGGGCACACATGACCGGGACAAGGATGAGCCGGTTCTTTGGGGGTGAGGACAGGTGTGTTAGGTGCTCAGGGAGCCCAGCAAATCACACCCATATGTTCTGGGCATGCCCAACGCTGGAGGAATTTTGGAAGGGCGTAGCGAGGACGGTGTCGAGGGTGGTAGGATCCAGGGTCAGACCGGGCTGGGGGCTCGCAATATTTGGGGTGGCAGAGGAGCTGGGAGTGCAGGAGGCCGGAATTCTGGCCTTTGTGTCCCTGGTAGCCTGGTGAAGGATTCTCCTTCAGTGGAAAGATGCGAGGCCCCCAAGCGTGGAATCCTGGATCAGCGATATGGCAGGGTTCATTAAATTGGAGAGGATGAAATTCGCCTTGAGAGGGTCGGTACAAGGGTTCTTTAGGCGGTGGCACTTTCTGGCAGAACGATAGACATTGGTCAATGGCAGCAGCAGCTCGGGGGGGGGGGGGGGGGGGGTGGGGGGGGGGGGTTACTTTATTTTTGTTTATGTTATTTACACTGGAGGGTTTGAGGGGGTGTATACACCTGTTGTGTTAAGTCGGGGTGTTGACGTTAATTTATTATTTATGTACAAGGGGGGAGGGGTTTGGGGGGGTCACTTTTACAGATTGTGTTTTGTACTTAACCCTGTTGGGTTCTTTTTTCTTTCTCATTTTGTTATTGATATTTTATGAAAAGCTTTAATAAAAATTATTTTTTAAAAAAAGATAATGGCGTTGAGCTGCGCCCTGAAGTCAGTGTCCTGAAAGGCAGATGTGTCATCAGGAGAGAGAGAGTGAACTCTCTGAACTAGGTTCAACAGCTTGCATGCCTGCGCGCCAAGCAGGGAGGCTTTCGAGGAGCCCACGATTTCAAAGGGAAGGATGGCTTTGTGTGACCTGTGCGCCACTTCAAGTTGGCATGAGCCGCTGGCAGCAATGGCATTGCCATTATAATCTAATAGCTGGCAGGCTGATGGCAGGATGGCTGGTTTGACATGAAGGCTTTGGAGGTCAGACCACGCATTGTGATTGGCGGAGGCACCAGAGTCCAGGCGGAATTGTATTTGGGACCGGTTGATCGTAAGGGTGGCACACCACTCATCGTCTGGATCGATGCTGTATACCGATAGAGGCTGGATTCTTTGCTTCGGGGCCACCCTGTTTTTTGTAATGATACCGACTCGAAAAGGCGCCTTCGGGTCCTCGGTGTCAATATCGGGTAGCAGGTCCGAATCGGGCTCGGTGTCCGCGGGTTGAATGGCCCGGACATTCCTGCGAGGCTGGCTGGAGCAACGAGAGTTGGCAGGCTGAGCTGATCTGCATAAAGCAGCAGAGTGGCCAAGTTTGCCACATCGCAGACATTGTCGGGATTTGGCAGGACATTGCCGCTTTAAGTGGGTGGAGCCACAGTTGCCGCACGTTGTAGCGTCAGTACGTTCGCTGTGCCACCGCGCATGCGTGGTGCGGTCGTACGTGGTGTGCGCCTGCGCAGTACGTTCGTCGACATCGCCGTCCCCTCGTTCGGTGCGCACAAGCGCGGGAGTCCGCGAAAAGCGCGCGAAATGGCCACCCTCATCCAGGCTGAGGCCCTGGAGTTGCTCGATTGCTTGGACCCGTACTGCCTCGTGGGGACCTTGCCGCGCCATTTCAGCCGCTTGGATGTGGGAATACCGACTAGTGGCGTGTTCATGTAGCACGCAGGTCTCGATGGCAATCGCTAGAGTGAGCTGCTTTACCTTGAGGAGCTGTTGGCGTAGGGGGCCTGACTGAACACCGAAAACGATCTTGTCGCGTATCATGGAGTTGGAGGTGGACCCGTAATTACAGGACTGCGCAAGGATGCGGAGGTGGGTGAGAAAGGACTGGAAAGGTTCATCCTTACCCTGCAAACGCTGTTGGAATACATAGCGCTCGAAACTTTCATTCACCTCGATGTCGCAGTGACTGTCAAACTTAAGGAGGACCGTCTTGAATTTTGATTTATCTTCACCATCAGCAAAGTTGAGAGAATTGAAAATGTGGATGGCATGTTCCCCGGCCATGGATAGGAAGAGAACAATCTTCCTGGTGTCTGAGGTAGCTTCCCGGTCTGTGGCTTCAAGGTAGAGCTGGAAGCGTTGTTTGAATATCTTCCAGTTGGCCCCTAGGTTACCGGTGATGCGGAGCGGCAGCGGCGGCGGGCGGACGCTGTCCATTTTGCAGGATGGCTGTATGCTGGTGGAAGGCAGATCACTTGCAGGTAGGTCTAAGAAGTTCTAACATCCCTCAACTACTGGTACCATGATGTGTTGGGTGCTCTGGATCCGTGGAACACATACAGGCCACCAACACTTAAAATAGTACAACACTATTTTATTAAGTTAGAAACTGTTGAACATACTTTCATTGTGGGTTAACACGATGTTAGATTAAACTAAAGACCTATGCCTGTCCTAACCAGTCTATGCACTCAGCACATGGTGAAGATCTGTGCTGTAAGCTGTAAGCTCTGTCCTTCTGAGAGGCTGCATCCCGAATGAGTGGGAACTCTGATGCCCTCTGTCTATATAGTGAGTGTGCTCTAACTGGTGATTGGCTGCGGTGTTGTGTGTGATGATTGGTCTTGCTGTGTGTCCATCAGTGTGTGTGTCTGCACCATGATATACTGGTGTATATTATGACACACCCCTTTGACACACTGCAGAGTCCAGCATGTCAGGGCCACGTTTGGAAATACCTGCACCAATCCACACCCATGTGAATCCTGGCTGAGAGGCCTGAAGCATCATGGGGATATGGAGATTCGGGCTTACAGCCCGTTAATCGGATGCAAATGGGTGCAAATTAATCAATTGCATCCTTCTGCAGGCGCGGAGCACGTCGCTCACTGCCGCTGCCGGCAGGAGACCGGAGTATCGGAACAGGATCGGAGCCTAACGCTTGATTCTCTGTCGGACAGAGAACCCCACTACTGCCGGTGAGCAGCAGAAAACCCACCCCTATAAATATATTAAAGTACAATTTCTCCAACAACTTAGCTTTTACTTGATGTCAACATTGTAATTCTTTTACTCAAAGAAATGTCATACAAAATAACACAAATAACAGTTTTTGGTTTGGCATTTGTTCAAATATGTTTTCACTGAAATGAAAACCATCTGTTAGTTTAAGTATTGAAAATGGGTGATATTATTAAAATGGGTGATATTATTATATTATTAAATGTTATTGTTGGCAGTAAAAAAGGTTTTGTTCCTGACCTGTGCTACAGTTTCACAGGTAACAGTTACTTCCATCCTTTGCTGAGTTAGGCAGTTTAGTTCTCCAATAATTGCACCACTGGTCCTGTAATCAGTGAATGAGGGCCTGCTTTGACCTGAATGTATTTCATCATCTTCGTCTATATCCATGCCTTTGCTGCTGGTTCCAAGTGATGGTTTGACACCATGTAACTATTAAACATAGGGAAAACAGTCTAATTTATCATTTTTGACAATAAGAACAAGTAAAAAGACCAAAAATACATGCGTATACAGTTAATAATGATTTGGCAATGGGTGCAACTCCCAGTGATCTCTCATGGCACTGAAATATGCTTCATCAGTTACCTGAGATATTCATTCAGATACTAGGCCTAGATTCTCTGTTTTGGAGACCAAGTTCTCCCGCCGCAACTGAATCTCTCCTGGTCCCTGCTGATGTTGGGAGCGTCAGTCATGCACTATTCCTTGGCCATGAAAATTTATGCATGGTGGGGTGCCTGCCTGATTTAGATAGAACACCAGTATCGCGCCACCATTTTGAGCGGGCAGCCCAATCCTAGCAGCCATTGGCAGGCACCGCCATGAAGCTGATCCTGTCCTCCCTCCACCTATCCCCCTCATGAGAATCCCCCACCGACCCCCCCATGAGAGACCCCCATGAGAGCCATCCACCAGGGCCCCCTAAATGAGAGACCCCCACACTTTTGTCTGAGGCAGTAGGTGTAAGGGACTGGTAAATGAAAAAGCAGTGATTTTTCAGTTTCTGCCTGGACTGCTCTTTAGCTTCCAGGCAAGGGTGACTGATGTGGGGGTCTCTGATATGGAGGGTTCTGACGGGGGTCTCTTATGGGAGTCTCTCATGGTGGGGCTCTGATGGGATCTCTCACAGGGACTCTCATGGGAGCCATGAGAGACCACCATTGGTGGCCATTTTCCAAAATTCTTTGACTCTAGAATGGTTCCTACAGATTGGAGGGTACTAATATAACACCACTATTCAAAAAAGGAGGTAAAGAGAAAACAGGGAACTATAGACCAGTGAGCCTAACTCCTCGAGCAGGGAAGTTGTTAGAGTCCATTATCAAGGATTTCTGAGCACAACATTTGAAAAGCAGTGGTATAATCAAACACTGTCAGCATGGATTTACAAAAGGGAAATCATGCTTGACAAATATACTAGAATTCTTTGAAGATGCAACCGGTGGATATATATATTTTTTGACTTTCAGAAAGCTTTTAACAAGGTCTCACATAGCGATTATGTAAAGTTAAAGCATAGGATTGCCAGTAGTGTCTTGAGATGGATAGAAATCTGGTTAGCAGATAGAAAGCAAAAAATTGGAATAAATGGGTCTTTTTCCGATCGGCAGGCAGTGACTTGTGGGGTACCACAGGGATCTGTGCTAGGACCTCAATTGTTCACATTATATATTAATGATTTGGACGAGGGAACTAAATGTATTATCTCCACATTTGCAGATGATACAAAGTTGGGTGCGAGGGTGAGCTGTGAGGAGGAGAGTAGAGTAGAGTAGTGAGGCCGTGGAATGCCCTACCTGCTACAGTGGTGAACTCGCCAACATTGAGGGCATTTAAAAGTTTATTGGATAAACATATGGATGATAATGGCATAGTGTAGGTTGGATGGCTTTTGTTTCGGTGCAACATCGTGGGCCGAAGGGCCTGTACTGCGCTGTATTGTTCTATGTTCTATGTTCTATGATGCAGAGTTGCTTCAGCGGGGATTTGGACAGGCTGAGTGAGTTGGCGTATGCATGGCAGATGCAGTATGATGTGGATAAATGTGAGGTTATCCGCTTCGGTAGCAAAAATGGGATGGAAGATTATTATTTGAATGGGTGTAAATTGAGAGGTGGATACTCAGCGAGACCATGGTATCCTCGTGCAACAGTCATTGAAAATAAGCGTGTAGGTACAACAGGCAGCAAAGAAGGCAAATGGCATGCTGGCCTTCACAGACAGAGGATTTGAGTATAGGAATAGAGATTTTTACTGCAATTTTATCGGACATTGGTAATGCCACACCTGGAGTTTTATGTGCAGTTTTGGTGTCCTTATAGAGGAAGGGTGGAGGGAGTGCAGCAAAGGTTTACCAGGCTGATTCCTGGGATGGTGGGACTGCCATATGAGGAGAGACTAAGTCGGTTAGGATTATATTCATTGGAGTTTAGAAGAGTCCTAAAATTCTAACAGGATTGGACAGGGTAGATTCAGAAAGAATGTCCCCGATGGCAGGGGGGGTTCAGAACTAGGAGTTATAGTTTGAAGATAAGGGGTATTTAGGACTGAGGTGAGGAGAAATTTCCTCACCCAGAGAGGTGAATCTGTGGAATTCACTACCACAAAATGTAGTTGAGGCCAAAAAGTTGTGTAATTTCAAGGAGTTAGATATTGCGCTTGGGGCTAAAGGGATCAAAGTGAGTAAGGTTGGATCAGGGCATTGAACTTGATGATCAGCCATGATCACAATCAATGGCGGAGCAGCTCAAAGGACTGAATGGCCTCTTCCTGCTTCTATTTTCTATATATGTTTCTATGTATGTCCCAGTCTCAGGTGGGCAATGCCGAGGCACTTCAGAGCATGTCTCAATTGTTGAGATACTTGTCCCAGACACAGGTGAACATTGGCGAGGCACTGCAGACCGTGGCTCAGTCACAGAGGGGCATCACTGAGGGCATCAACACCATAGTGCAGACAATGGGGAGCCAGATGACGCAAGGGCCTCTGGAGCTCAATCCAGCTGCTCCTCCATCCCAAGATGATCCTCAGGGCCCTATGGGCACTGACCGGTAGGAGGGAGTGCTGGATGCCAATCCGGAGCCACCCGGAGACAACGGCGGTCACCAGGTCTCTGGAGTAGCCTCCCCCCACCCCCACAATGGCACATCTTGGGGTCAATGGGCGGAAAGGAGTAGCACAGTGAGGCACGTGCCACCAGCAAGTCAGCCGGGCCCTCCGACCCCAGGCCCTCCAGCGGATGCCTGCCGGGGCATCACAGGGTGCGGTAAGCAGCAGACTGCCTCCACCTCAGAAGTGCATCCTGGAGACACACCTAGACATAGCGGCAGAGCGCGGAACGCTAAGAAGCTTGAGGGTAACTATGAGGGAATGGGGGTGGGGGTGGGGGGTGGGTGGGCGGGGTTTCGATTGTACACCATTAAAACATTAAAATCCGAGACATGTGAAGCCCCTGACACGTTATTCCGTGCTGCGGGCTCGCCTGCACCCCGCTCTGCCATTTACCCTCCATCCTTCTCTGGTCCCAGCTCCCCCCAACGCACTCCGGGCATGGTGGTCCTGAATCCATCCCTCTTCCACCCCCGCCTCCCAAGGCATACCAGGTGCAGCTGATGGGTGGGAGGGTGCTGTCAGCAGGAGTCCGACTATGGCATAGATTGAGGAGCACCAGTGCTCAACTCGCAGTGGGTTACCATCACCGTTCTGCCTTGTATATTGATCCGCTGACAGTGCCAACACAGGCCCGCACCCTGGAGTGATGTAACACAGACCCTGGAAGGATGAAACAGGACGATTTGTGGGGGAGAGCACGGGGATTAGTTGGGTGGGCGGACTAGGGTGGGAGGGTGAAAGTGGGTGGGAAGGAGGGAGGGGGTAAGATGGCGGACGAAGCCACATCCTATGAGAAGTGGGCCATGATGAGGGCCTCCCAGGCCCTCCAGGCATGCTGGACCCTCGCCCCCGGTTGTCCTCCATCTACTGGCTGCTCCTGCAGGTCCTCCCCCTGGCTTGTCCTCTAGCCCCTCCTGGTCTGTCACCTCCTTGTCCTCTTACGTGGCTACATGTTCCTCCTTCCCACCTCCAGCACATGCCCCGCTGCTGTGCCAGGTTGTAGGGAGCACAGTAGACCACCAAAATGCAGCGACCCTCCGGGGGGGGAGGTGTGGGTGTGTGTGTGTACGGCAGTGTACCACCAGAGCGGTCAAGGCATCGGAAGTTGGATGCACTGTTCAAAGACAGCCCGGGTGACCACATGGGCGTTGTTATATGGGCATCATTAGCCAGGACATAAGCAGGTACCCCTTATTCTCCTGCACTGGCATCTCATTAGCTAGGATATAAGCAGGTACCACAAGAGCCAACCGGTCATCCTGGGAGTCCCTCGAAGATGCCGGAGATCTCTAACTGCCTCAGGATGTAGCTGCCGTGCACCCCCCCCCGGGGAAGTGTGCGCACACAAGCATGATCTTGAGGTGTTGGTCGCACACAGGTTTAACGTTCAGCAAGCACCGAGCTCCTGGACTGCCCGGTGCGCGCAGGGCGACATGCCACACCAGGTCCAGGCGATCTATTATCTCCTGGACCTGGGGCATCCTGCGGATGGTGGAGAATCCTGCTGCTTGGGTATCTTGATGGGCCTGGTCCAGGTCAAAGTTTATATAGTCAGCTGTCCGAGCAAACAGGACATCCGCGACTTCATGGATGCACTTGTGGGTTGTAGTTTAGGATATGCCATATAAATCCCTGCGCGAGCCCCAGAATGAACACAAGGTGTAAAGGTTCAGGGCCGCGGTAACCTTGATGGCCACTGGGAACAGGTAGCCTCCTCCTCTATGTGGTGCAAGGTCCACAAGGACTCGGCACAGGCGCCGCACTGTCCACATGTTGAGGTGGAGCCTCCTGCGACACATGCTGTCTGACATGTCTTCAAATGACCAGTGACGCCTTTACACCTTGGGCCATCACCGGTCTCCCCCTTAGGGTCCCTCCCTGGCCTGATGGGCGACCGAGTCCTCATGGTGTGGGGCGGGTCTGCACATGGGCTGCCGCCTCGAGCCTCTGACGACGCTGCTGCCGCTGCCTTTTCCAACGCCTGACGCCTGGACTGCCACCGCCACTACCACCATGAGGGCAGCTGCTGGGTGTTCCATAATATCGTCCATACTATGATATCTGTAAGGAATTGGAGAGGGTGAGAGAACGACAACCAGTTATGGATCCCAACCCGATACACTAAAATCCTCTCTGTGGGGCCCCCCCCCACCCTTATATTCCCTGTCATCACTCAGGGTGCCATCAACGAGCCTGTTGTGCTGAGGGACCCCACCTTGCAAACACACCCATGGCCACAGCAGGGCCCCTGCACAATGGACTCCAGAGCCCCGCCGGGATCAGCACTGGGACCGGGCTCATCTTGATCCACACACCCACCGTCTGGTCACGGGGATATCCCCAGTGCTACGGCCCAGCACTTGGGTGTTCGATTGGAACTTTTGGAACTTGTGAGAGGAAACCGGAGCACCCGGAGGAAACGCTCGCAGATACGGGGAGAACCTGCAGACTCCGCACAGACAGTGACCCAAGCCGGGAATCGAACTTGAGTCCCTGACGCTATGAAGCAACATTGCTAACCACCGTGATACCGTGCCACCCCGGTGGTATGCTAGAGAGCAACACCTGCCTGCAATGTGGCACATCTACCCACGGGAATCTACTTTGGAACTGTGAACTGCTCACATTATTAGCATTGTCAATTCCCCATTAGCGATAGCCTTGCGGCCAGAAGCGGCCATAATCAGTGGGGGTTAAAGTGACCTTCACCATATTACCATGGACGGTGCTCTGTCTTGGAGGTGTTTGGTGGGACGGACAGGCAGACGCTGAAGTTGGCCCTCGTATGGTATACATGATCTGGGGGATGGCATGTTGGGTCCCTCGGCCCCCCAGTGGTGACCCCCCACCGATGGCAACTGAACCCCAACTGGGCCCATCCTCCCCTAGGGGGCTCCCTCCCACCCAAGCACTGGGGCAACAGACCCGATGCCCCTGGGCTGACTGTCCATTTTCCAAGATGGCTACTCACCGCCTCCGATCCCCACCAGCAGCCTTTTCGCTAGCTTCATGCTTTTAAATAGGTGTGCCAAAGGGCGGCAGCATGACCTCTTGCTGGGGATCCGGTTAGATCAAAGGGAGGTCATTAGATAGGGAGTCTTCCTGTTAATATGGTGGAGATTGGCCTTCTCATGGGAGGGTACCTTGAAGACATGGATGTTTAAGCAATGTATCTTTAAGAAAACAGTGATGTCAGAGAGTGGGTGGAGCTGAGGTCAGGTCAGCCATTTTGCAGTTTAGTTTTGCAGTTGGAAAAAGCAGTTGGTGTGTGTCTGTGTGTGTCCAGAGAGCTGCAGGAAGAAAGCAAGGTGCTGGAGTGAAGTCAACCAAGCTAATATATCTCTGCCATTCTACAGAAAATATATATATACTTTAACCTGATGTGATACTGTTTAAAGGTGTTAAGTCTCTTGGAAGTTTGAAGGAACATTTTAAGGAGTTGTTTACTGTTGCAATATTTTCTGAGTTATCTTTGAAGTAAGGGGTGTTAAGAGATCCAATGTTTATTTAAGATGTTAAGTTGAGTTCATGGAATAAACTGTGTTTTGTGTTTAAAAACCAACGTGTCCATAATTGTAATCCCACACCAAGGGAAAAAGCCGTGTGCTAGGAAAAGCAATAAATCCATTAAAGGAAGAGGTTGGTTGAACTCCATGATACTTTTTGGGGTTCTGAAAACGCCTCGCCCATAACAGCCTTAATTTGTGATTATTGGTTTCTCACCCCACAACAGTGGGATCCGGATCCTGCCAACGGGAGCGGGCCAGTTAGATTGAAAACCAATTGCTGCCCGGCGCGGTTCCAATTTTAGACTCTCGTGATATAACCGGCTCTCTTGGATTTGTGCCCAGCGCAGTGCACCATTAGATCTTGCCCAGAGTCTTGAGATAAGGGGTTGGTAATTTTGGAGTGAGATGAGAAATATCTTCACTCAGAGAGTTGCAAATCTTTGGAATTGTCTACTCCGACGGAGTTCTGAATGTTCCATCATTTTCAAGACTAAGATCGACAGATTTTTGGTCATTAGATATGAGAGAGTGCGGTAAAATGGAGTTGAGGTATAAGATCAGCCATAATCATATTGGATGACAGAGCAGACTTGAAGGATCATATGATATACATCTTTGCCTATTTCTTAAGTTTTATGCAAAGGTTAAATTGTGTTTTTGTCAGATTATATGGAGAAGTATTGAACAACACTGTCCATTGGATGAAACAGGCAACTATATAAGCACGGTAGCACAAGTGGATAGCACTGTGGCTTCACAGCGCCAGGGTCCCAAGTTCGATTCCCCGCTGGGTCACTGGCTGTGCGGAGTCTGCACGTTCTCCCCGTGTCTGTGTGAGTTTCCACCGGATGCTCCGGTTTCCTCCCACAGTCCAAAGACGTGCAGGTTAGGTGGATTGGACATGATAAATTTCCCTCAGTGACCAAAAAGGTTAGCAGAGGTTATTGGGATATGGGGAATGGTTGGAAGTGAGGGCTTAAGTGGGTCGGTGCAGACTCGATGGGCCAAATGGCCTCCTTCTGCACTGTATGTTCTATGTTGTGCAGGTTTCTCCGTCCCGCCAGATTTCTGGTTCAGCCGCAGTTGGGATTCTCCATTTCACTGGCTGGTCAATGGGTTTCCCATTGTGGGGCAGCCCCATGCCATCGGGAAAACCCCGGACCGCTGGCAAAATGGAGCATCCGACGGCGGAAAATTCAGTCTGAAATTGTTTACGTAGTATTGTTATGAGCCAGGGTTTAGAGAACTCCAAAGTGTATCATGGAGTTCACCTGACTCACAACTTTTAATAGATTGTGGTTATGGGGAGCACACAGTCCACTCTACAGGTGTGGTGCAACAGAGCTCTACAGTGCTTTTAAATTAAAACAATTGTTATTTATGAAACCAGTTAACACTTTATAAACCCACAGTAAACATCTTAACACCAATCAACACCAATAAATCCCCAAAGAATACAGTACTCGATAGATACCCCTTAATAAATTCCCAAACAACATCCGGAAGACAAAAGACCCTTTTTAACACAGAGATTAGGTTTAAATTCACTATTGAGAGCAGTCAGCACTTTGAAATCACCCAACTAATTTGGAGACAGTCTTTAGTTTGCAGAGAGATCTTTATACAGCTCCTTGCTTTGCCTGCAGCTATCCAGCTCTCAAAAACAAAACTAACCACTCTCTGTAGCAAACAGCCTAAAACAAAAGTAAAGCAGACAGACAGCCCAGCTCCACCCACTCTCTGACATCACTGCAGCTCTCTAATAAACACCCATTTCGTAAAGGTACTCTCACATGACACCTCCCCCCAAGAAAAAAAAACCCATCAACTTCAAGATGGTTTCATTTTTCACCTTTTCACTTTCCTTTAAGAAATTTGGACAATAAATATACGTTTTTTTTAAAAACAGAACAAAACACCCAAACATTTAATAATAACAGTCCATTTTTGTTCTTCTTCCTCCAACTGGAATTCTTCTTGATTGACAGTCTCTTTGAACAACAAGGTCTTTGCACGATCCATCCATTTCTCTACGCCTCGTCATTTCTCTTTAAAGTCAGATACTTTAGCTCAATCTGATCACAGAGTCCCTTGTAATTCTCCAACACAGGAGTGTTGGTTATCACAGTTTTCAGGCAGTCAAATGCCTGTTGAGACTCTGCTGTCCACTGAAATTTTTGACGTTTCTTCAGCAAGTCCATCAGTGGAGCAACCACGCGACAAAAATTTTGCACACATGGTTGATCAAATCCACTCATGCCAAGAAATTACATTATTTCCCTTCGTGTCGAGGGTATTGGAAACTCCCCAATAACTTTTGGTTTCACATCCCTGTCCGATTGTATGGCCAAGGAAAGTGACTTGGGCTTTTCCAAATTCACTTTTGGCTAGGTTTACCACCAAACCCGCCTCCTGAAGTCGATTGAATAACTCTATCAGATGTTTTAAATGTTCTTTCCATGTCTGGCTAAAAATTACCAGATCGTTGATGTATACCGCACAATTGGGTAATCCTGAAACAACTTTGTTAGTTAACCGTTGAAATGTGGCTGGGGTGTTTTTCATGCCAATTGACATATTTTGAATTGGTATAGACCATCTGGAGTCACAAAAGCTGAAATCACCTTCGCACTTTCAGACAAAGGTACCTGCCAGTAACCTTTAAGTAAATCCAGTTTGGAAATAAAATCAGATTCTCCCACCTTCTCAATGTAATCCTCCAAACGTGGGATAGGATAAGAGTCCGTTCTTGTAACTGCATTAACTTTTCTATAGTCCACACACAACCTTTGGGTACCATCTGGTTTAGGTACCATCACTATGGGTGAGCTCCATTGGCTGCAACCCCTATCAATTATGCCATTTTTAAGCATACCCTCAAATTCTTTGTTAACCTGTGCCAATTTTAAAGAGTTAAGTCTATATGGATGTTGTTTGATTGGAGCAGCCTTTCCCACATCTGCATCATGTAAGGCCATTTTAGTGCTTCCCAACTTATCTCCACAAACTTGGCCATGTGATATCAATAACCTTTTCAGGTCAGACCGTTTTTCCTCTGGAAGGTAACTCAACAATTTATCCCAATTTTTAAGAACATCCTTGTCTTCCAATTTAATTTGAGGTATGTCAAATTCACAGTCGTCTGGATTTGGTTCGTCACTTTGAGTTTGAATCATTAAAACCTCCTCCTTTTGCTCTCCTTCCTTTTCAAAGTACCTTTTTCGCATATTCAGATGACACACTTGGTGAGTTTTCCTTCTATCTGGCGCTTTTACCACATAATCCACCTCACTTAATTTCCTTTCAATCTGATAAGGTCCACAAAACCTTGCTTTTAAAGATTCACTGGTAACAATCCAAAAACTTTTTCTCCACAGGCAAAACTACGAACTTTGGATTTTTTGTCCACTACCCGTTTTATCGCATTCTGTGCAACTTTTAAATGCTGTCTAGCCAATTCACCTGCTCTATTTAATCATTCCCTAAAATTTGGCATGTAATCCAATAATGTAAGTTCCAATTACTAACTCACCAATTTTCCTGAATCAATTTAAGTGGTCCACTTACCTCATGACCAAAAATTAGTTCAAAAGGACTGAATTTGGTTGACTCATTAGGTGCATCCCTAATCGCAAACAGTACGAATGGAATTCCTTTATCCCAATCCTCTGGATAATCTTTTTTTTAATATTTTATTGAAAATTTTTGGTCAACCATCACAGTACATTGTGTATCCTTTACACAATAATATAACAGTATAAATAACAATGACCTGTTTTATAAACAAAGAATAAATAATATATAACAAAACGAAAACTAAAACTAAATGGCAACTGCCTTGTCTCAGATAAACACTCTCCAAAAATATGATTTAACAGTCCAATATACAATTATTTATAGCAACGACCTATACATATTATACATATATATTAACAACCCTGAGAGTCCTTCTGGTTCTCCTGAGTACTCCTGCTCTTTGCCATATTCCAAATCCCCCATCCATTCTCCCCGGGGCAAACCTATGGTTATTTCTTATCGGGGACCCCACCAAGGCTCCCGTCTTTCCCCTATGCCGTCTCCACTGTCCCCAAATTTTCAAAGTCGCCACCACCACCGGGCTTGTGGTGTATTTCTTCGGTGAGAACGGCAATGGGGCCGTCACCATGGCTTGTAGGCTAGTCCCCCTACAGGACGCCCTCTCCAATCTCTTCCACGCCGCTCCCTCCTCTTCTCCCATCCACTTACTCACCATTGAGATATTGGCGGCCCAGTAGTACTCACTTAGGCTCGGTAGTGCCAGCCCCCCCTATCCCTACTACGTTGTAAGAATCCCTTCCTCACTCTCGGGGTCTTCCCGGCCCACACAAAACTCATGATACTCTTTTCAATCCTTTTGAAAAAAGCCTTCGTGATCACCACCGTGAGGCACTGAAACACAAAGAGGAATCTCGGGAGGACTACCATTTTAACCGCCTGCACCCTCCCTGCCAGTGACAGGGATACCATGTCCCACCTCTTGAAGTCCTCCTCCATTTGTTCCACCAACCGCGTTAAATTTAACCTATGCAATGTACCCCAATTCTTGGCTATCTGGATCCCCAAGTAACGAAAGTCCCTTGTTACCTTCCTCAGCGGAAAGTCCTCTATTTCTCTGCTCTGCTCCCCTGGATGCACCACAAACAACTCACTTTTCCCCATGTTCAGTTTATATCCTGATAATTCTCCAAACTCCCGAAGTGTCCGCATTATCTCTGGCATCCCCTCCGCCGGGTCCGCTACATATAACAACAAATCATCCGCATACAGAGATACCCGGTGTTCTTCTCCTCCTCTAAGTACTCCCCTCCACTTCTTGGAACCCCTCAATGCTATTGCCAGGGGCTCAATCGCCAGTGCAAACAATAACGGGGACAGAGGGCATCCCTGCCTTGTCCCTCTATGGAGCCGAAAGTATGCAGATCCCCGTCCATTCGTGACCACACTCGCCACTGGGGCCGTATACAACAGCTGCACCCATCCAACATACTCATCTCCAAAACCAAATCTCCTCAGCACCTCCCACAAATAATCCCACTCCACTCTATCAAATGCTTTCTCGGCATCCATCGCCACCACTATCTCCGCTTCCCCCTCTGGTGGGGGCATCATCATTACCCCTAGCAGCCTCCGTATATTCGTATTCAGCTGTCTCCCCTTCACAAACCCAGTTTGGTCCTCATGGACCACCCCCTGGACACAATCCTCTATCCTCATTGCCATTACCTTGGCCAGAATCTTAGCGTCTACATTTAGGAGGGAAATAGGTCTATAGGACCCGCATTGCAGCGGGTCCTTTTCCTTCTTTAGGAGAAGCGATATCGTTGCCTCAGACATAGTCGGGGGCAGCTGTCCCCTTTCCTTTGCCTCATTAAAGGTCCTCATCAGTAGCGGGGCGAGCAAGTCCACATATTTCCTGTAAAATTCAACTGGGAATCCATCCGGTCCTGGAGCCTTCCCCGCCTGCATGCTCCTAATTCCTTTCACTACTTCCTCTATTTCGATCTGTGCTCCCAGTCCCACCCTTTCCTGCTCCTCCACCTTGGGAAATTCCAGCCGGTCCAGAAAGCCCATCATTCTCTCCCTCCCATCCGGGGGTTGAGCTTCGTATAATTTTTTATAAAATGCCTTGAACACTCCATTCACTCTCTCCGCTCCCCGCTCCATCTCTCCTTCCTCATCCCTCACTCCCCCTATTTCCCTCGCTGCTCCCCTTTTCCTCAATTGGTGGGCCAGCAACCTGCTCGCCTTCTCCCCATATTCGTACTGTACACCCTGTGCCTTCCTCCATTGTGCCTCTGCAGTACCCGTTGTCAGCAAGTCAAATTCTACGAAAGCCTTTGCCTTTCCCTGTACAGTTCCTCCTCCGGTACCTCCGCATATTGCCTGTCCACCCTCAAAAGTTCTTGCAGCAACCGCTCCCGTTCCCTACTCTCCTGCTTTCCTTTATGTGCCCTTATTGATATCAGCTCCCCTCTAACCACTGCCTTCAGCGCCTCCCAGACCACTCCCACCTGAACCTCCCCATTATCATTGAGTTCCAAGTACTTTTCAATGCACCCCCTCATCCTTAGACACACCCCCTCATCTGTCATTAGTCCCATGTCCATTCTCCAGGGTGGGCGCCCTTCTGTTTCCTCCCCTATCTCCAAGTCCACCCAATGTGGAGCGTGATCCGAAATGGCTATAGCCGTATACTCCGTTCCCCTCACCTTCGGGATCAACGTCCTTCCCAAAACAAAAAAGTCTATTCGTGAATAGACTTTGTGGACATAGGAGAAAAACGAAAACTCCTTACTCCTAGGTCTGCTAAATCTCCACGGGTCTACTCCTCCCATCTGCTCCATAAAATCTTTAAGCACCTTGGCTGCTGCCGGCCTCCTTCCAGTCCTGGACCTCGACCTGTCCAGCCCTGGTTCCAACACCGTATTGAAATCTCCCCCCATTACCAACTTTCCCACCTCTAGGTCCGGGATGCGTCCTAGCATACGCCTCATAAAATTGGCATCATCCCAGTTCGGGGCATATACGTTTACCAAAACCACCGTCTCCCCCTGTAGTTTGCCACTCACCATCACGTATCTGCCCCCGCTATCCGCCACTATAGTCTTTGCCTCAAACATTACCCGCTTCCCCACTAATATAGCCCCCCCCCTGTTTTTCGCATCTAGCCCCGAATGGAACACCTGCCCCACCCAACCTTTGCGTAGTCTCACCTGGTCTATCAGTTTTAAGTGCGTTTCCTGTAACATAACCACGTCTGCCTTAAGTTTCTTAAGGTGTGCGAGTACCCGTGCCCTCTTTATCGGCCCGTTCAGCCCTCTCACGTTCCATGTGATCAACCGGGTTTGGGGGCTTTTTACCCCCCCCCCCTTGTCGATTAGCCATCCCCTTTTTCCAGCTCCTCACCCGGTTCCCACGCAGCTGTGTCCCCCCGAGGCGGTGCCCCCCCGCCCATCCCACCCCATACCAGCTCCCCCCTCTCCCCAGCAGCAGCAGCTCAATAATTCCCCCCTCCCACCCCCACCGCTAGATCCCCCACTAGCGTAGTTACACCCCCCATGTTGCTCCCAGAAGTCAGCAAACTCTGGCCGACCTCGGCTTCCCCCCGTGACCTCGGCTCGCACCGTGCGACGCCCCCTCCTTCCTGCTTCCCTATTCCCGCCATGATTATCATAGCGCGGGAACCGAGCCCGCGCTTCCCCCTTGGACCCGCCCCCAATGGCCAACGCCCCATCCCCTCCACCTCCTTTCCTCCCCCCACCACCACCTGTGGAAGAGAGAAAAGTTACCACATAGCAGGATTAATAACATAAAACTCCTCTTTCCCCCCTTTTTACCCCCCTCTTCGCCCCCCATACTCGCCCCACCACTTTGTTTCAAACGTTCTTTTTTAATAACCCGCTCATTCCAATTTTTCTTCCACGATAAAAGTCCACGTCTCATCCGCCGTCTCAAAGTAGTGGTGCCTCCCTTGATATGTGACCCACAGTCTTGCCGGTTGCAGCATTCCGAATTTTATCTTCTTTTTGTGAAGCACCGCCTTGGCCCGATTAAAGCTCGCCCTCCTTCTCGCCACCTCCGCACTCCAGTCTTGGTATACGCAGATCACCGCGTTCTCCCATTTACTGCTCCGAGTTTTCTTTGCCCATCTAAGGACCATCTCTCTATCCTTGAAACGGAGGAATCTCACCACTATGGCTCTAGGAATTTCTCCTGCTCTCGGTCCTCGCGCCATCACTCGGTATGCTCCCTCCATCTCCAGCGGACCCGCCGGGGCCTCCGCTCCCATTAACGAGTGCAGCATCGTGCTCACATATGCCCCGACGTCCGCTCCCTCCGCACCTTCAGGAAGACCAAGAATCCTTAGGTTGTTCCTCCTCGCGTTGTTCTCCAGCGCCTCCGGCCTTTCCACACATCGTTTATGGTGTGCCTCGTGCATCTCCGTCTTCACCACCAGGCCCTGTATGTCGTCCTCATTCTCGGCAGCCTTTGCCTTCACGACCCGAAGCTCCCGCTCCTGGGTCTTTTGCTCCTCCTTTAGCCCTTCGATCGCCTGTAATATCGGGGCCAACAGCTCCTTCTTCATTTCCTTTTTGAGTTCTTCCACGCAGCGTTTCAAAAACTCGTGTTGTTCAGGGCCCCATATTAAACTGCCACCTTCCGTTGCCATCTTGGTTTTTGCTTGCCTTCCTTGCCGCTGCTCGAAAGGATCCACTGCAATCCGTCCACCTTCCTCTCCTTTTTCCATCCGTGTCCAGGGGGGATTCCCTTCTGGTTCACCGCACAGTACTTTTAGCCGTTAAAATTGCCGTTGGGGCTCTTATTAAGAGCCCAAAAGTCCGTTCCACCGGGAGCTGCCGAAACGTGCGACTCAGCTGGTCATCGCCGCACCCGGAAGTCCCCCTCTGGATAATCTTGACAATAAGCCCTTAACATTGTCTTTAATGTCTGATGCCACCTTTCTAAAGCTCCCTGCGATTCTGGATAGTACGCAGATGATTTAAATTGTTTTATTCCTAAGCTATCCATAACTTCTGTGAATAACTTTGAGGTAAAATTTGATCCTTGATCCGATTGTATTTCTGTGGGTAGTCCATATCTAGTAAAGAATTTAAGTAACTCCTCCACAATCTTTTTAGATGTAAACCGGGATTCTCCCCTACCCGGCGGGGCGAGGGGTCCCGGCGGGATGGAGTGGCGGGAACCACTCCGGCGTCGGGCTGCCCCAAAGGTGCGGATTTCTCCACACCTTTAGGGGCCAAGTCCTCACCTTGAGGGGCTAGGCCCGCACCGGAGTGGTTGGTGTGCCGCCGGCAGGCGGGAAAGGCCTTTGCCGCCACACCAGCCGGGGCCGAAGGGACTTCGCCGGCCGGTGGAAGTCCGCTCATGCGCGGAAGCGTCAGTGGCTGCTGACGTCATCCCCACGCATGCGCAGGGGGGTCACTTCCGCGTCGGCCATCGGGGAGGCTATGGTCGAGGCAGAAGGAAAAGAGTTCCCCCATGACACAGGCCCGCCCGTGGATCGGTGGGCCCCGATCATGGGCCAGGCCACCGTGGGGGTACCCCCCCGGGGCCAGATCACCCCACGCCCCCCCACAGGACGCCGGAGCCCGCCCGCGCCGCCAGTCCTACTGGTAAGGTAGGTGGTTTGATTCACGCCGGCAGGACCGGCATGACAGCAGCAGGACTTTGGCCCATCGCGGGCCGGAGAATTGCCGGGGGAGGCGCGATTCCCGCCCCGCCGAATTTTCAGTGCTGGAGAAAGCGGCGGCCGGCGGGGGCGGGATTCACGCCGCCCCCCCCGGCGATTCTCCGACCCGGTGGGGAGTCGGAGAATCCCGCCCATTGCGTACTGGAATGGCCTCTGGAAACCTAGTAGACACATCCATTACAGTCAAAAGATATTGATTCCCACTTTTTGTTTTAGGAAGCGGTCCTACGCAATCATTTAGGACCCTTGTAAAAGGTTCCTCAAATGCTGGGATGGGTATTTAAAAAAATATATATTTTTATTCTCCTCCTTTTTCACATTTTCTCCCAAATGTACACCCACCAACAATAAATAAACAATAATAAGCAACAAATATGTCAATCCCCATAACAATAACAATGATCCCATCCTCCCACAAACCCCCAAACATTAGCCCGCATGTTCACATAAACAAATGACAAAAAGGAATCAGGGATTACCCATCGTCACCCTTAATACACATAGCCCCCCACCCCCCCAACCCTCCCATCCATCCCCCCCAACTAATGGTCGATGTAATCCAGTTCTTGAAAGTGCATAATGAATAATGCCCATGACTTGTGGAACCCCTCTGTCCTTCCCCTCAGTTCAAACTTAACCTTCTCAAGAGTCAAGAATTCCAACAGGTGCCCCCACCACGCCAGGGCACAGGGTGGAGAGGCTGCTCTCCATCCCAGCAGGATCCACCTTCGGGCGATCAACGAGGCGAAGGCTACGATATCTGTCTCCGCAACCATTTCCATCCCTGGCTGGTCTGACACCCCAAATATTTCCTCCCGGGAACCCAGGTCCAGTTTCACAGGCACCACCTTGGAAATTAACCTAAAAACCTCCTTCCAGTAATCCTCTAGCTTTGGACAGGACCAAAACATATGAACGTGATTAGTGGGCACCCCCCCCGGAACGCTCACACATATCTTCTACCCCTTCAAAGAATCGGATCACCCTCGCCCTTGTGAGGTGTGCTCTGTACACCACCTTCAGCTGTATCAGCCCCAACCTCGCACATGAGGTGGAGGCATTTACTGTCCGGAGCTCCTCACACCAGACCCCTCCTCTATGACCTCTCTCAACTCTTCCTCCCACTTTGCTTTGATCCCTTCCAGTGGTGCCTTATCCTCTTCCAAAATAGCTTCATACACCGCTGACACTACCCCCTTCTCCAGTCCCCTTGTCGTCGGCACCTCCTCTAGCAATGTGGAGGCCGGTTCCTCCGGGAAGCTCTGTATCTTCTTTCTGGCAAAATCTTGAACCTGCATGTATCTAAACATTTCTCCCTGCTCCAGCCCATACTTCACTCCCAGCTCCTTCAATCCTGCAAACCGACCCCTAAGAAACAAGTCTTTTAGCGTCTTAATCCCCTTCTCTTCCCATTTCCGGAAATTTCCATCCCACCTCCCTGGCTCAAATCTGTGGTCCCCCCCGAATCGGCATTTCCCTTGACCCTGCCCCCAACCCGAAGTGTTGGCGAAACTGCCTCCAGATTTTCAATGAAGCTATTATTACCGTACTCCCTGAGTATTTCCCCGGAGCTATCAGGAGCGGCGCTGTTGCTAGTGCTTTCAGTCCCGACCCCCTGCACAAACTCTCCTCCATTCTGACCCACTGGGAATCAACCCCTCTGACCCAGCTCCGCACCTTCTCCACTTTCGCCGCCCAGTAGTAGTACATCAGGTTCGGTAGACCCAAACCCTCTGCCTGCCTTCCCCTCTGTAGCAGCGCCTTTCTCACTCTGGCCACCTTCCCTCCCCATATGAACGAGGTAATCTTCCCTCAATCTCCCGGAAAAAAGCCTTAGGCAGGAAAATCGGTAGGCATTGAAAGATAAACAGAAATCGCGGCAACACATTCATTTTAACCGCCTGAACCCGACCCGCCAGTGACAGAGGAAGACCATCCCACCTTGCCAGATCGGCTTTCACTCTCCCCACCAAACTAGAGATGTTGTACCTGCAAAGCCTCCCCCACTCCCGGGCAACCTGCACCCCCAGATACCTAAAGTGAGTCCCTGCCCCACGGAATGGCATCCCCCCCACCCCTGCCCCCACCCCCGGCCAAGACACCACAAAATACTCACTCTTGTCGAGGTTCAGCTTGTACCCCGAGAAAGATCCAAATATCCGCAGTAGCTCCAATATTCCCCCTATCGACACACTCGGTACCGACACATATAACAGCAAGTCGTCGGCATATAAGGACACCCTAGGCTCTATCCCCCTCCGCACTATTCCCTTCCATGCTCCCGAACTTCTTAATGCGATGGCCAACGGCTCAATCGCAAGTGCAAACATCAGGGGGGACATAGGACATCGCTGCCTTGTCCCACGGTGGAGAGAAAAGTATCTCGAGCTGGTGTTGTTTGTATGGACACTTGCCTTCGGCTCCTTACATAGTAGCTTCACACAGTTCACAAATCTTGGTCCAATCCCAAACCGCTCCAGAACTGCCATCAAGTACCCCCATTCTACCCGGTCAAACGCCTTCTTGGCGTCCAATGCAACAACCACCTCTGTTCCCTTCCCTTCCGCCGGTGCCATAACAACATTCAAAACCCTCCTAATGTTCGAAAAAAGCTGTCTCCCTCTCACGAACCCCGTCTGATCCTCACCTATCACCTTCGGGAGGCACTCCTCCAGCCTACCCGCCAGTACTTTCGGCAATACCTTTGCGTCCACAATCAGAAGTGCTATGGGCCTATACGACCCACACTCCGTTGGATCCTTATCTTTTTTTAGCAACAGTGAAATCGATGCCTGCTCCAAGGTTTGTGGCAACACCTCCTTCCCTATCGCCTCTTCAAACATCCCCACCATCAGGGCTGCCAGCTTATCCTTGAATTTTTATAATATTCCACCGGAAACCCATCCGGCCCTGCCACCTTCCCCGACTGCATCCTCCCAATCGCATCCTTTATCTCCTGCTCCACTATTGCGCCTTCTAATGTAGCCCTGTCCCCCTCCCCTAGCCTGGGGTACTCCAACCCATCTAGAAATTCCTGCATCTCACGGTCTCCCCCGGGTGGCTCTGACCTGTACAACCTCTCATAAAACTCCTCAAAAACCTTGTTAATCAGTTCCGGAGCTACCACCAATTTCCCTGCCCTATCCCTCACCTGAAGTATTTCCCTTGCCGCTGCTTCCCTCCGGAGCTGACCTGCTGACCTGCCCCGCCTTATCTCCATGTTCATAAACTGCACCCATTGCTCGTCTCAGTTGGCGCACCGCCTTCCGGGTAGACAGTCGGTCAAAGCTCTCATGTAGTTCCTTCCTCTTTTCCAGTTTCGCTGCGTCCCCATCTTCTGCATAACTCCTATCTACATCCAACATCTCATCTATTACCCTCTGCCGCTCCAACCTCTCCTCTTTGTCCACCCTGGCTTTAAACAAAATTACCTCCCTCCTCACCACCGCCTTTAGAGCCTCCCAGGCAACTGCCTTCGACACCTCACCCGTACAGTTGAAATCTACATATTCCTTAATTACCTTTTCAATTTTTTCACTGAACACTTGGTTCCCCAAAAGACCCACACCCAGTTTCCACCCCAGCCTCTGCGCTACCCCCTTCTCCAGTACCATATCCACCCAATGCGGAGCATGATCTGGCACTGCAATTGGCGAGTATTCCGACCCCTTAACGCCAGCCAGCAAAGCCTTCCCCACCACAAAGAAGTCGATCCGCAAGAATACCTTATGGACTGCTGAGAAAAACGAGTACTCCCGTTCCCTTGGGTACAGGAACCTCCAAGGGTCCACCCCTCCCATTTCCACCATTAGCCCAGCCAGCGCCTTCGCCCCCCCCCCCCCCCCCCCCCCGATGGAACCAGCGAGCGCGGCCATGATCTGTCCAACCTTGGCTCCTGCACCAAGTTCCGGTCCCCCCCCCACAATCAATTTGTGTGTGTCCAAGTCGGGGATGGCCCCAAACACCATCTTTGTGAATCCCACATCGTCCCAATTGGGACCGTATACACTTAACAGCACCACGAATCTCCCCTCCAGCGCTCCTTTCACAATCACATATCTATCCCCCTGATCTGCCACCACCTTCTCCATCTGGAAGCGTACCCTTTTGCTTACCAGCACCGCTACCCCTCGAGCCCTTCCGTCAAATCCAGAGTGAAACACTTGACTAACCCAGCCCTTTTTAAGTCCCACCTGGTCCTTCACCCTCAAGTGAATCACCTGCAGCATTGCCACATCGTCTTTCAAACTTTTAAGATGCGCAAGCACCCTTGACCTCTTGACCGGACCTCCTAGCCCTCTCACGTTCCACGTTACTATCCAAACAGGGAGTCTCTCACCCCCCCCCCTTCTTATCCCCTATCATCATACCACCCGCCCCTGTCCATTGTTAACATCGAACCCCTTCCTCCCCTCCCAAGACCCCCCCCCTATATTTCCCTTGAAAAAACATCTCCCAGCATTAATCCCTTCCACCCTCTCGCTCGCCTCATAGGCCCATTGAAGCCTGCTATCCAGGCGTCAATGTCCGCAGCCCTCCTCTCACCTCACCTCCGTTCACCAGTGACTTTAGTTAGCTAGTGCGGGTGGCTCCCCCGCCAAGATATATCGTCCCCTTCCACCCAGTCCCAGAGAAAGAAAAAACAAAACCAACAATCCAACCCATACAATTCACTAACATAAGATTTAACCGTCGCAACACAGAACGCCGATCAACCCAACCATTAACTTGAACTCTGTTACAATGCAAAGAGAAGTAAATTACAATACACATCTGTAAAAAGAAAGTTGTAGCATTTATACATTTTCCAGCTGCCCAAACACAGTCCACGGTCTCTCTTCCAGTTCCGCTCCTCACGACTGTCCCAAGCCTTCTGCCCTCACGAACACCTCAGCCGCCCCCGCTGTCTCAAAATAAAAGTCTTTGGCTTTATACATTACCCTCAGCTTTGGCGGGTACACCATACCAAATCGCACCCCGTTTTTGTACAGTGCTGCCTTCACCCGCCCGAACGCCACTCGTCTCTTTGCCAACTCAACCATCAAGCCCTGATAGATCCGAACTCCAGCACTGTCCCACTGCACCTCGCGCTTCTGCTTCGCCCAGCTTAATACCTTCTCCTTCATGCAGTACTTATGGAAGCAGACAATTACTACTCTTGGCAGCTCATTCACCTTGGGCTTCGGCCTTAATGACCGATGAGCTCGGTCCAGCTCGTACTAGGAGGAGTTCTCTCCCTCCCCCATCAGCTCCGCCAACGTCTTAGCGAAGTACTCTGTTGGCATTGGGCCCTCTGCCCCTTCGGGCAAGCCCACAATTCTCAGATTGTGCCGTCTCGAGTGGTTCTCCAAGTCCTCGAGCTTTGCTCGGAGTACTCTTTTGACCTCCACCACTCTCCGCAGCTCGTCCCCTATCGAGGTGAGCTGGTCGCTGTGCTGCGACAGGGCTTCCTCCACTTCCTTCATCTACTCGCCCTGCTCTCTCGCCTCGGCCGATGTCTTTGCCACAGCTACCCTCACCGGGGCGATTGCCTCCTCCACCAATGATTTCAATGCGACGGCCGTCTCCTTCCTCAAAGCCTCCATATGCCTCACAAACTGCTTTTCCAGCTCCACCGCCATCACCTCGGTCATCTTTTCCACCGTAAGTAGTGCGGTCCCACCATGCGGT